>NC_142656.1:50154000-50458250 GCF_055504915.1 Nelumbo nucifera
GTTAGCAGAGGTAGGTTGCCAGGTTGGCGACGGAGGCAGGTTGCCATCTCAGTGGTACAAGCAAGTCGCTAAGTCAGCAGAGGTAGGTTGCCAGGTTGGCGGCAGACGCAGGTTGCCTTGTCAGTGGTACAAGCAAGTTGCTAAGTCAGCAGAGGTAGGTTGCTAGGTTGGCGACGGAGCAGGTTGCCATGTCAGTGGTACAAGAAAGTCGCTAAGTCAGCAGAGGTAGGTTAACAGGTTGGTGAAGGAGGCAGGTTGCCATGTCAGTGGTACAAGCAAGTCGCTAAGTCAGCAGAGGTAGGTTAACAGGTTGGCGGCGGAGGCAGGTTGCCATGTCAGTGGTACAAGCAAGTCGCTAAGTCAGCAGAGGTAGGTTGCCAGGTTGGCGACAGAGGCAGGTTGCCATGTCAGTGGTACAAACAAATCGCTAAGTCAACAAATGAAGGTTGCCTGGATGGCGGTAGAGGCAGGTTGCCATGTCAGTGGTACAAGCAAGTCGCTAAGTCAACAGACGTATGTTGCCAGGTTGGCGGCGGAGGCAGGTTGCCATGTCAGTGGTACAAGCAAGTCGCTAAGTTAGTAGAGGTGGGTTGCCAGGTTGGCGGCGGAGGCAGGTTGCCATGTCGGTGGTACAAACAAGTCGCAAAGTCAGCAGAGGTAGGTTGCCAGGTTGGCGGCGGAGGCAGGTTGCCGTGTCAGTGGTACAAGAAAGTCGCCAAGTCAGTAGAGGTTTGTTTCCAGGTTGGCAACGGAGGCAGGTTGCCATGTCAGTGGTACAAGCAAGTCGCTAAGTTAGTAGAGGTGGGTTGCCAGGTTTGCGGCGGAGGCAGGTTGCCTTGTCAGTGGTACAAGCAAGTCGTTAAGTCAGCAGAGTTAGGTTGCCAGGTTGGCGGCGGAGGCAGGTTGCCATGTCAGTGGTACAAGCAAGTCGCTAAGTCAGCAGAGGTTGGTTGCCATGTTGGCGACGTAGGCAGGTTGCCATGTCAGTGGTACAAGCAAGTCGCTAAGTCAACAGGGGAGGCTGCCAGGTTGGCGGCGGAGGCAGGTTGCCATGTCACTGGTACAAGCAAGTCGCTAAGTTTGCAGAGGTTGGTTGCCAGGTTGGCGGCGGAGGCAGGTTGCCATGTCAGTGGTACAAGCAAGTCGCTAAGTCAGCAGAGGTACGTTGCCAGGTTGGCGGCGGAGGCAGGTTGCCATGTCAGTGGTACAAGCAAGTCGCTAAGTCAGCAGAGGTAGGTTGCCTGGTTGGCGACGGAGGCAGGTTGCCATGTCAGTGGTAGAAGCAAGTCGCTAAGTCAGCAGAGGTGGGTTAACAGGTTGGTGGCTGAGGCAGGATGCCATTCCAGTGGTATAAGCAAGTCGCTAAGTCAGCAGAGGTAGGTTAATAGGTTGGCGGCGGAGGCAGGTTGCCATGTCAGTGGTACAAGCAAGTCACTAAGTCAGCAGAGGTAGGTTGCCAGGTTGGCGACGGAGGCAGGTTGCCATGTCAGTGGTACAAGCAAATCGCTAAGTCAACAAAGGTAGGTTTTCTTGTTGGCGGCGGAGGCAGGTTGCCATGTCAGTGGTACAAGCAAGTCGCTAAGTCAGCAGAGGTTGGTTGCCAGGTTGGCGACGTAGGCAGGTTGCCATGTCAGTGGTACAAGCAAGTCGCTAAGTCAACAGGAGAGGCTGCCAGGTTGGCGGCGGAGGCAGGTTGCCATGTCAGTGGTACAAGCAAGTCGCTATGTTTGCAGAGGTTGGTTGCCAGGTTGGCGGCGGAGGCAGGTTGCCATGTCAGTGGTACAAGCAAGTCGCTAAGTCAGTAGAGGTACGTTGCCAGGTTGGCAGCGGAGGCAGGTTGCCATGTCAGTGGTACAAGCAGGTCGCTAAGTCAGCAGAGGTAGGTTGCCTGGTTGGCGACGGAGGTAGGTCGCCATGTCAGTGGTAGAAGCAAGTCGCTAAGTCCGCAGAGGAGGGTTAACAGGTTGGTAGCAGAGGCAGGATGCCATTCCAGTGGTACAAGCAAGTCGCTAAGTCAGCAGAGGTAGGTTAACAGGTTGGCGGCGGAGGCAGGTTGCCATGTCAGTGGTACAAGCAAGTCAATAAGTCAGCAGAGGTAGGTTGCCAGGTTGGCGACGGAGGCAGGTTGCCATGTCAGTGGTACAAGCAAGTCGCTAAGTCAACAAAGGTAGGTTCCCATGTTGGCGGCGGAGGCAGGTTGTCATGTCAGTGGTACAAGCAAGTCGCTAAGTTAGCAGAAGTAGGTTGCCAGGTTGGCGACGGAGGGAGGTTGCCATGTCAGTGGTACAAGCAAGTCGCTAAGTCAGCAGAGGTAGGTTGCCAGGTTGGCGGCAGACGCAGGTTGCCTTGTCAGTGGTACAAGCAAATCGCTAAGTCAGCAGAGGTAGGTTGCCAGGTTGTCGACGGAGCAGGTTGCCAGGTCAGTTTTACAAGAAAGTCGCTAAGTCAGCAGAGGTAGGTTAACAGGTTGGTGAAGGAGGCAGGTTGCCATGTCAGTGGAATAAGCAAGTCGCTAAGTCAGCAGAGGTAGGTTAACAGGTTGGCGGCGGAGGCAGGTTGCCATGTCAGTGGTACAAGCAAGTCGCTAAGTCAGCAGAGGTAGGTTGCCAGGTTGGCGACGGAGGCAGGTTGCCATGTCAGTGGTACAAGCAAGTCGCTAAGTCAACAAATGAAGGTTGCCTGGATGGCGGTAGAGGCAGGTTGCCATGTCAGTGGTACAAGCAAGTCGCTAAGTCAACAGACGTATGTTGCCAGGTTGGCGGCGGAGGCAGGTTGCCATGTCAGTGGTACAGCAAGTCGCTAAGTTAGTAGAGGTGGGTTGCCAGGTTGGCGGCGGAGGCAGGTTGCCATGTCGGTGGTACAAACAAGTCGCTAAGTCAGCAGAGGTAGGTTGCCAGGTTGGCGGCGGAGGCAGGTTGCCGTGTCAGTGGTACAAGCAAGTATTTATGTCAGCAGAGGAAAGTTGCCTGGTTGGCGGCGGAGGCAGGTTGCCAAGTCAGTGGTACAAGAAAGTCGCTAAGTCAGCAGAGGTTGGTTTCCAGGTTGGCAACGGAGGCAGGGGCCATGTCAGTGGTACAAGCAAGTCGCTAAGTCAACAGGGGAGGCTGCCAGGTTGGCGGCGGAGGCAGGTTGCCATGTCAGTGGTACAAGCAAGTCGCTAAATTTGCAGAGGTAGGTTGCCAGGTTGGCGGCGGAGGCAGGTTGCCATGTCAGTGGTACAAGCAACTCGCTAAGTTAGTAGAGGTGGGTTGCCAGGTTGGCGGCGGAGGCAGGTTGCCATGTCAGTGGTACAGGCAAGTCGTTAAGTCAGCAGAGTTAGGTTGGGAGGTTGGCGGTGGAGGCACGTTGCCATGTCAGTGGAACAAATAAGTCGCTATGTTAGCAGAGGTAGGTTGCCAGGTTGGCGGCGGAGGGAGGTTGTCGTGTCAGTGGTACAAGCAAGTACTTAAGTCAGCAGAGGTAGGTTGCCTGGTTGGCGGCGGAGGCTGGTTGCCGTGTCAGTGGTACAAGCAAGTCGCTAAGTCAGCAGAGGTTGGTTGCCAGGTTGGCGACGTAGGCAGGTTGCCATGTCACTGGTACAAGCAAGTCGCTAAGTCAACAGCGGAGGCTGCCAGGTTGGCGGCGGAGGCAGGTTGCCATGTCAGTGGTACAAGCAAGTCGCTAAGTCAACAGGGGAGGCTGCCAGGTTGGCGGCGGAGGCAGGTTGCCATGTCACTGGTACAAGCAAGTCGCTAAGTTTGCAGAGGTTGGTTGCCAGGTTGGCGGCGGAGGCAGGTTGCCATGTCAGTGGTACAAGCAAGTCGCTAAGTCAGCAGAGGTACGTTGCCAGGTTGGCGGCGGAGGCAGGTTGCCATGTCAGTGGTACAAGCAAGTCGCTAAGTCAGCAGAGGTACGTTGCCTGGTTGGCGACGGAGGCAGGTCGCCATGTCAGTGGTAGAAGCAAGTCGCTAAGTCAGCAGAGGTGGGTTAACAGGTTGGTGGCTGAGGCAGGATGCCATTCCAGTGGTATAAGCAAGTCGCTAAGTCAGCAGAGGTAGGTTAATAGGTTGGCGGCGGAGGCAGGTTGCCATGTCAGTGGTACAAGCAATTCACTAAGTCAGCAGAGGTAGGTTGCCAGGTTGGCGACGGAGGCAGGTTGCCATGTCAGTGGTACAAGCAAATCGCTAAGTCAACAAAGGTAGGTTTTCTTGTTGGCGGCGGAGGCAGGTTGCCATGTCAGTGGTACAAGCAAGTCGCTATGTTAGCAGAGGTAGGTTGCCAGGTTGGCGACGGAGGCAGGTTGCCATCTCAGTGGTACAAGCAAGTCGCTAAGTCAGCAGAGGTAGGTTGCCAGGTTGGCGGCAGACGCAGGTTGCCTTGTCAGTGGTACAAGCAAGTTGCTAAGTCAGCAGAGGTAGGTTGCCAGGTTGGCGACGGAGCAGGTTGCCATGTCAGAGGTACAAGAAAGTCGCTAAGTCAGCAGAGGTAGGTTAACAGGTTGGTGAAGGAGGCAGGTTGCCATGTCAGTGGTACAAGCAAGTCGCTAAGTCAGCAGAGGTAGGTTAACAGGTTGGCGGCGGAGGCAGGTTGTCATGTCAGTGGTACAAGCAAGTCGCTAAGTTAGCAGAGGGAGGTTGCCAGGTTGGAGACGGAGGGAGGTTGCCATGTCTGTGGTACAAGCAAGTCGCTAAGTTAGCAGAAGTCGGTTGCCAGGTTGGCGACGGAGGGAGGTTGCCATGTCAGTGGTACAAGCAAGTCGCTAAGTCAGCAGAGGTAGGTTGCCAGGTTGGCGGCAGACGCAGGTTGCCTTGTCAGTGGTACAAGCAAATCGCTAAGTCAGCAGAGGTAGGTTGCCAGGTTGTCGACGGAGCAGGTTGCCAGGTCAGTTTTACAAGAAAGTCGCTAAGTCAGCAGAGGTAGGTTAACAGGTTGGTGAAGGAGGCAGGTTGCCATGTCAGTGGAACAAGCAAGTCGCTAAGTCTGCAGAGGTAGGTTAACAGGTTGGCGGCGGAGGCAGGTTGCCATGTCAGTGGTACAAGCAAGTCGCTAAGTCAGCAGAGGTAGGTTGCCAGGTTCGCGACGGAGGCAGGTTGCCATGTCAGTGGTACAAGCAAGTCGCTAAGTCAACAAATGAAGGTTGCCTGGATGGCGGTAGAGGCAGGTTGCCTTGTCAGTGGTACAAGCAAGTCGCTAAGTCAACAGACGTATGTTGCCAGGTTGGCGGTGGAGGCAGGTTGCCATGTCAGTGGTACAAGCAAGTCGCTAAGTCAGCAGAGGTAGGTTAATAGGTTGGCGGCGGAGGCAGGTTGCCATGTCAGTGGTACAAGCAATTCACTAAGTCAGCAGAGGTAGGTTGCCAGGTTGGCGACGGAGGCAGGTTGCCATGTCAGTGGTACAAGCAAATCGCTAAGTCAACAAAGGTAGGTTTTCTTGTTGGCGGCGGAGGCAGGTTGCCATGTCAGTGGTACAAGCAAGTCGCTATGTTAGCAGAGGTAGGTTGCCAGGTTGGCGACGGAGGCAGGTTGCCATCTCAGTGGTACAAGCAAGTCGCTAAGTCAGCAGAGGTAGGTTGCCAGGTTGGCGGCAGACGCAGGTTGCCTTGTCAGTGGTACAAGCAAGTTGCTAAGTCAGCAGAGGTAGGTTGCCAGGTTGGCGACGGAGCAGGTTGCCATGTCAGTGGTACAAGAAAGTCGCTAAGTCAGCAGAGGTAGGTTAACAGGTTGGTGAAGGAGGCAGGTTGCCATGTCAGTGGTACAAGCAAGTCGCTAAGTCAGCAGAGGTAGGTTAACAGGTTGGCGGCGGAGGCAGGTTGTCATGTCAGTGGTACAAGCAAGTCGCTAAGTTAGCAGAGGGAGGTTGCCAGGTTGGAGACGGAGGGAGGTTGCCATGTCTGTGGTACAAGCAAGTCGCTAAGTTAGCAGAAGTCGGTTGCCAGGTTGGCGACGGAGGGAGGTTGCCATGTCAGTGGTACAAGCAAGTCGCTAAGTCAGCAGAGGTAGGTTGCCAGGTTGGCGGCAGACGCAGGTTGCCTTGTCAGTGGTACAAGCAAATCGCTAAGTCAGCAGAGGTAGGTTGCCAGGTTGTCGACGGAGCAGGTTGCCAGGTCAGTTTTACAAGAAAGTCGCTAAGTCAGCAGAGGTAGGTTAACAGGTTGGTGAAGGAGGCAGGTTGCCATGTCAGTGGAACAAGCAAGTCGCTAAGTCTGCAGAGGTAGGTTAACAGGTTGGCGGCGGAGGCAGGTTGCCATGTCAGTGGTACAAGCAAGTCGCTAAGTCAGCAGAGGTAGGTTGCCAGGTTCGCGACGGAGGCAGGTTGCCATGTCAGTGGTACAAGCAAGTCGCTAAGTCAACAAATGAAGGTTGCCTGGATGGCGGTAGAGGCAGGTTGCCTTGTCAGTGGTACAAGCAAGTCGCTAAGTCAACAGACGTATGTTGCCAGGTTGGCGGCGGAGGCAGGTTGCCATGTCAGTGGTACAAGCAAGTCGCTAAGTTAGTAGAGGTGGGTTGCCAGGTTGGCGGCGGAGGCAGGTTGCCATGTCGGTGGTACAAACAAGTCGCTAAGTCAGCAGAGGTAGGTTGCCAGGTTGGCGGCGGAGGCAGGTTGCCGTGTCAGTGGTACAAGCAAGTATTTATGTCAGCAGAGGAAAGTTGCCTGGTTGGCGGCGGAGGCAGGTTGCCAAGTCAGTGGTACAAGAAAGTCGCTAAGTCAGCAGAGGTTGGTTTCCAGGTTGGCAACGGAGGCAGGGGCCATGTCAGTGGTACAAGCAAGTCGCTAAGTCAACAGGGGAGGCTGCCAGGTTGGCGGCGGAGGCAGGTTGCCATGTCAGTGGTACAAGCAAGTCGCTAAATTTGCAGAGGTAGGTTGCCAGGTTGGCGGCGGAGGCAGGTTGCCATGTCAGTGGTACAAGCAAGTCGCTAAGTTAGTAGAGGTGGGTTGCCAGGTTGGCGGCGGAGGCAGGTTGCCATGTCAGTGGTACAGGCAAGTCGTTAAGTCAGCAGAGTTAGGTTGGCAGGTTGGCGGTGGAGGCACGTTGCCATGTCAGTGGAACAAATAAGTCGCTATGTTAGCAGAGGTAGGTTGCCAGGTTGGCGGCGGAGGGAGGTTGTCGTGTCTGTGGTACAAGCAAGTACTTAAGTCAGCAGAGGTAGGTTGCCTGTTAGGCGGCGGAGGCTGGTTGCCGTGTCAGTGGTACAAGCAAGTCGCTAAGTCAGCAGAGGTTGGTTGCCAGGTTGGCGACGTAGGCAGGTTGCCATGTCACTGGTACAAGCAAGTCGCTAAGTCAACAGCGGAGGCTGCCAGGTTGGCGGCGGAGGCAGGTTGCCATGTCAGTGGTACAAGCAAGTCGCTAAGTTAGTAGAGGTGGGTTGCCAGGTTGGCGGCGGAGGCAGGTTGCCATGTCGGTGGTACAAACAAGTCGCTAAGTCAGCAGAGGAAGGATGCCAGGTTGGCGGCGGAGGCAGGTTGCCGTGTCAGTGGTACAAGCAAGTATTTATGTCAGCAGAGGTAAGTTGCCTGGTTGGCGGCGGAGGCAGCTTGCCTTGTCAGTGGTACAAGAAAGTCGCTAAGTCAGCAGAGGTTGGTTTCCAGGTTGGCAACGGAGGCAGGTTGCCATGTCAGTGGTACAAGCAAGTCGCTACGTTAGTAGAGGTGGGTTGCCAGGTTGGCGGCGGAGGCAGGTTGCCATGTCAGTGGTACAAGCACGTCGTTAAGTCAGCAGAGTTAGGTTGCCAGGTTGGCGAAGGAGGCAGGTTGCCATGTCAGTGGTACAAGCAAGTCGCTAAGTCAGCAGAGGTTGGTTGCCAGGTTGGCGACGTAGGCAGGTTGCCATGTCAATGGTACAAGCAAGTCGCTAAGTCAACAGGGGAGGCTGCCAGGTTGGCGGCGGAGGCAGGTTGCCATGTCTGTGGTACAAGCAAGTCGCTAAATTTGTAGAGGTTGGTTGCCAGGTTGGCGGCGGAGGCAGGTTACCATGTCAGTGGAACAAGCAAGTCGCTAAGACAGCAGAAGTACGTTGCCAGGTTGGCGGCGGAGGCAGGTTGCCTTGTCAGTGGTACAAGCAAATCGCTAAGTCAGCAGAGGTAGGTTGCCTGGTTGGCGACGAAGGCAGGTCGCCATGTCAGTGGTAGAAGCAAGTCGCTAAGTCAGCAGAGGTGGGTTAACAGGTTGGTGGCTGAGGCAGGATGCCATTCCAGTGGTACAAGCAAGTCGCTAAGTCAGCAGAGGTAGGTTAACAGGTTGGCGGCGGAGGCAGGTTGCCATGTCAGTGGTACAAACAAGTCGCTAAGTTAGCAGAGGTAGGTTGCCAGGTTGGCGACGGAGGGAGGTTGCCATGTCAGTGGTACAAGCAAGTCGCTAAGTCAGCAGAGGTATGTTGCCAGGATGGCGGCGGACGCAGGTTGCCTTGTCCGTGGTACAAGCAAGTTGCTAAGTCAGCAGAGGTAGGTTGTCAGGTTGGCGACGGAGCAGGTTGCCATGTCAGTGGTACAAGAAAGTCGCTAAGTCAGCAGAGGTAGGTTAACAGGTTGGTGAAGGAGGCAGGTTGCCATGTCAGTGGTACAAGCAAGTCACTAAGTCAGCAGAGGTAGGTTAACAGGTTGGCGGAGGAGGCAGGTTGCCATGTCAGTGGTACAAGCAAGTCGCTAAGTCAGCAGAGGTAGGTTGCCAGGTTGGCGACAGAGGCAGGTTGCCATGTCAGTGGTACAAGCAAATTGCTAAGTCAACAAATGAAGGTTGCCTGGATGGCGGTAGAGGCAGGTTGCCATGTCAGTGGTACAAGCAAGTCGCTAAGTCAACAGACGTATGTTGCCAGGTTGGCGGCGGAGGCAGGTTGCCATGTCAGTGGTACAAGCAAGTCGCTAAGTTAGTAGAGGTGGGTTGCCAGGTTGGCGGCGGAGGCAGGTTGCCATGTCGGTGGTACAAACAAGTCGCTAAGTCAGCAGAGGTAGGTTGCCAGGTTGGCGGCGGAGGCAGGTTGCCGTGTCAGTGGTACAAGCAAGTATTTATGTCAGCAGAGGAAAGTTGCCTGGTTGGCGGCGGAGGCAGGTTGCCAAGTCAGTGGTACAAGAAAGTCGCTAAGTCAGCAGAGGTTGGTTTCCAGGTTGGCAACGGAGGCAGGGGCCATGTCAGTGGTACAAGCAAGTCGCTAAGTCAACAGGGGAGGCTGCCAGGTTGGCGGCGGAGGCAGGTTGCCGTGTCAGTGGTACAAGCAAGTATTTATGTTAGCAGAGTGAAGTTGCCTGGTTGGCGGTGGAGGTAGGTTGCCATGTCAGTGGTACAAGAAAGTCGCTAAGTCAGCAGAGGTTGGTTTCCAGGTTGGCAACGGAGGCAGGTTGCCATGTCAGTGGTACAAGCAAGTCGCTAAGTTAGCAGAGGTGGGTTGCCAGGTTTGCGGCGGAGGCAGGTTGCCTTGTCAGTGGTACAAGCAAGTCGTTAAGTCAGCAGAGTTAGGTTGCCAGGTTGGCGGCGGAGGCCGGTTGCCATGTCAGTGGTACAAGCAAGTCGCTAAGTCAGCAGAGGTTGGTTGCCAGGTTGGCGACGTAGGCAGGTTGCCATGTCAGTGGTACAAGCAAGTCGCTAAGTCAACAGGGGAGGCTGCCAGGTTGGCGGCGGAGGCAGGTTGCCATGTCACTGGTACAAGCAAGTCGCTAAGTTTGCAGAGGTTGGTTGCCAGGTTGGCGGCGGAGGCAGGTTGCCATGTCAGTGGTACAAGCAAGTCGCTAAGTCAGCAGAGGTACGTTGCCAGGTTGGCGGCGGAGGCAGGTTGCCATGTCAGTGGTACAAGCAAGTCGCTAAGTCAGCAGAGGTAGGTTGCCTGGTTGGCGACGGAGGCAGGTCGCCATGTCAGTGGTAGAAGCAAGTCGCTAAGTCAGCAGAGGTGGGTTAACAGGTTGGTGGCTGAGGCAGGATGCCATTCCAGTGGTATAAGCAAGTCGCTAAGTCAGCAGAGGTAGGTTAATAGGTTGGCGGCGGAGGCAGGTTGCCATGTCAGTGGTACAAGCAATTCACTAAGTCAGCAGAGGTAGGTTGCCAGGTTGGCGACGGAGGCAGGTTGCCATGTCAGTGGTACAAGCAAATCGCTAAGTCAACAAAGGTAGGTTTTCTTGTTGGCGGCGGAGGCAGGTTGCCATGTCAGTGGTACAAGCAAGTCGCTATGTTAGCAGAGGTAGGTTGCCAGGTTGGCGACGGAGGCAGGTTGCCATCTCAGTGGTACAAGCAAGTCGCTAAGTCAGCAGAGGTAGGTTGCCAGGTTGGCGGCAGACGCAGGTTGCCTTGTCAGTGGTACAAGCAAGTTGCTAAGTCAGCAGAGGTAGGTTGCTAGGTTGGCGACGGAGCAGGTTGCCATGTCAGTGGTACAAGAAAGTCGCTAAGTCAGCAGAGGTAGGTTAACAGGTTGGTGAAGGAGGCAGGTTGCCATGTCAGTGGTACAAGCAAGTCGCTAAGTCAGCAGAGGTAGGTTAACAGGTTGGCGGCGGAGGCAGGTTGCCATGTCAGTGGTACAAGCAAGTCGCTAAGTCAGCAGAGGTAGGTTGCCAGGTTGGCGACAGAGGCAGGTTGCCATGTCAGTGGTACAAACAAATCGCTAAGTCAACAAATGAAGGTTGCCTGGATGGCGGTAGAGGCAGGTTGCCATGTCAGTGGTACAAGCAAGTCGCTAAGTCAACAGACGTATGTTGCCAGGTTGGCGGCGGAGGCAGGTTGCCATGTCAGTGGTACAAGCAAGTCGCTAAGTTAGTAGAGGTGGGTTGCCAGGTTGGCGGCGGAGGCAGGTTGCCATGTCGGTGGTACAAACAAGTCGCAAAGTCAGCAGAGGTAGGTTGCCAGGTTGGCGGCGGAGGCAGGTTGCCGTGTCAGTGGTACAAGAAAGTCGCCAAGTCAGCAGAGGTTTGTTTCCAGGTTGGCAACGGAGGCAGGTTGCCATGTCAGTGGTACAAGCAAGTCGCTAAGTTAGTAGAGGTGGGTTGCCAGGTTTGCGGCGGAGGCAGGTTGCCTTGTCAGTGGTACAAGCAAGTCGTTAAGTCAGCAGAGTTAGGTTGCCAGGTTGGCGGCGGAGGCAGGTTGCCATGTCAGTGGTACAAGCAAGTCGCTAAGTCAGCAGAGGTTGGTTGCCATGTTGGCGACGTAGGCAGGTTGCCATGTCAGTGGTACAAGCAAGTCGCTAAGTCAACAGGGGAGGCTGCCAGGTTGGCGGCGGAGGCAGGTTGCCATGTCACTGGTACAAGCAAGTCGCTAAGTTTGCAGAGGTTGGTTGCCAGGTTGGCGGCGGAGGCAGGTTGCCATGTCAGTGGTACAAGCAAGTCACTAAGTCAGCAGAGGTAGGTTGCCAGGTTGGCGACGGAGGCAGGTTGCCATGTCAGTGGTACAAGCAAATCGCTAAGTCAACAAAGGTAGGTTTTCTTGTTGGCGGCGGAGGCAGGTTGCCATGTCAGTGGTACAAGCAAGTCGCTAAGTCAGCAGAGGTTGGTTGCCAGGTTGGCGACGTAGGCAGGTTGCCATGTCAGTGGTACAAGCAAGTCGCTAAGTCAACAGGAGAGGCTGCCAGGTTGGTGGCGGAGGCAGGTTGCCATGTCAGTGGTACAAGCAAGTCGCTAAGTCAGCAGAGGTAGGTTGCCTGGTTGGCGACGGAGGCAGGTCGCCATGTCAGTGGTAGAAGCAAGTCGCTAAGTCAGCAGAGGTGGGTTAACAGGTTGGTGGCTGAGGCAGGATGCCATTCCAGTGGTATAAGCAAGTCGCTAAGTCAGCAGAGGTAGGTTAATAGGTTGGCGGCGGAGGCAGGTTGCCATGTCAGTGGTACAAGCAAGTCACTAAGTCAGCAGAGGTAGGTTGCCAGGTTGGCGACGGAGGCAGGTTGCCATGTCAGTGGTACAAGCAAATCGCTAAGTCAACAAAGGTAGGTTTTCTTGTTGGCGGCGGAGGCAGGTTGCCATGTCAGTGGTACAAGCAAGTCGCTAAGTCAGCAGAGGTTGGTTGCCAGGTTGGCGACGTAGGCAGGTTGCCATGTCAATGGTACAAGCAAGTCGCTAAGTCAACAGGAGAGGCTGCCAGGTTGGCGGCGGAGGCAGGTTGCCATGTCAGTGGTACAAGCAAGTCGCTATGTTTGCAGAGGTTGGTTGCCAGGTTGGCGGCGGAGGCAGGTTGCCATGTCAGTGGTACAAGCAAGTCGCTAAGTCAGCAGAGGTACGTTGCCAGGTTGGCAGCGGAGGCAGGTTGCCATGTCAGTGGTACAAGCAGGTCGCTAAGTCAGCAGAGGTAGGTTGCCTGGTTGGCGACGGAGGTAGGTCGCCATGTCAGTGGTAGAAGCAAGTCGCTAAGTCCGCAGTGTTAGACAGTTTTGTATGCCCTTAGCTTCAATCATTTTGATGTACTTTTGTTATTTAGTGGAAATAAATAAAGTGCATGTTTGATTCATGTTGTTTGGTTTAATTCTGTGTAAAACCCTAAAACTGGACATTTGTAGAGACTCATGTTAGTTTTAAATGTTCACAGCCGTTGGATAAGTCTGGGGAGATTTATCCTGCCAAGGCTGATACTGGTGTGCCACCAAGTGTTGGGATGGCCTGTCTCAGCCATCAGGGTAAGACCCGAGGCACATACAGCATGGGATTACTTGAATCCTTGAACCGGACCAGATTTCCAGTCTTGCCCTGGACCTTGGAGATAGATGGGCAAAACTGGAAAGTTACACCTGACCCCTAGACTCGATTATGACACTTCACTAGGTGCTGGATCAGGCTGCCTTTGATATGCCAATCAGTGAGATCCTTAGTGGGGATCAAAACCTGGGTATGTTGGGGCAGTTTGAGAATTCATCTGAGTGGGTGGTCATAGTGACAGAATCGGCCACTTTGTCGGACAAAGGGTAATGATCGGGAATGCACTCTCTCTGATGGAAACCAAACTGCCGGCAGTTGATTTCAATCGTTGGAATTTTGTTTTTGCAAAATTAATATATTTACATATATATGTACGGTTTCAAAATGTTTGCAAATGGTTTTAATTCCCGGGATCCATGTGAGAGGAGAGTGCGGCACTGTTCCTTGCAGCCGAGGGAGAGGTCCTCTCTTGTCGGGCAGTGCTTGATCATTAAGGGCTGAGAGGTTAAGTGTAAGACCATTTAGGACAATACGTGATGGGCTAATCTTGCACCTGCCCACAGTCCCTGGGTTTTTATAAGATGGCTTGGCCCAGGGACCACTTAATGTAAGTGTTGGGCCCATAGGGTTCATACGATGGACTCAAGGGGTTCATTGAGATTTTCAGTGAATTCGGCTGGGCCTTGTATTAAAGGCTGGGCCGAACCCATGTGGCTGGTGTGTAGATCAATGCTTGGGTCCCACGCCATACAAAGAAGCCCAACTGGGCAGCAGATTGGAAACTAATTAAACACTGAATACTTAATGGGCCAAAAGCCCATTTCGAAGTGGGCTGATATGATCACCCATCAATGGGGCGAATTTGAGATTGCAGTTAGCAAAAAGGATTGGGCTCTTAGCCTTATCCACTCTTAGAGACCAAATTCAAATCAGATTTGAATCTGGTAACCTCCTGATAAGATCAGGAGTAAGCTAACTCTATCTGGGAAAGGGATTAAGATTATCCCCTATCCAAATACTGATTTGGATTGGGATAACTCCTAATTAGGAGATTTCTTAATCAAGAAGAAAGGAGGAGATTTTCGAATGAACCAAGAGGGAGAAAAATCAGATTTCGATCCAAGGGGTTTTGGTAAGCAAGAAGGGTTCCTGCGATTTGAGATTAGATCTCATACTCTCCAGAAAAGAAAACAGTTCAGCCTTTTCGTTTCTGGAGATCTCCTCCTGCCGCCGCCATCTGCATTGTTGCAAGATTCGATCTTTGCAGAAAAGAAAGTCAAGAAACCAGTTCTTGACATCAGTCTTGCAAGAAAGACTGAAAGAATTCAGTGTTTAGTACATCCAGGGGATTCTTGTGAAGGATCCAGTGTGTAGGACGCACCCTGCTGGTTCTGTTCCATCCACAGCTGTGTCATCTTCAGCAGGGACAGATCTTGGAGCATTCTTTGGGCGTGAACACCAACTTTGGGAGATACTGCTTCTCCGGATCAGGTATAATCCTCCCATTTATCTTTTGGTACAGATCTGGTTTGATTAGGGTTCAAGTAGATCCTTGAATATTGTATTCTAAATTCAGGGAATATGATTCCCAGTTGGGAGAAGGTAGGAAATTTTTGAAATTCGCCCCACCCATTCCGCAACCTTTATGGCGTCCATTAGATGGATCCTACCATTCTTTCAGTGGTATCAGAGCCACAGGTTCGAATCTTGAACCAAAAGAAAATCAGATCTGACCCTGCGCAGATGGATAGAAGGTGTTCTTTCAAGATTTGCGCAGATTGTTTTTCTTTTTTTCAAGAAACTGTTTCTTGTTAAGGGCGATTGATCTGAAATTAATTTCTATTAAATCCAAAATTTATTTGGAATTGTTCTTTATTTATTTTGATTTAATGGACTGTTCAAACCCGGAGATCGCAGTGCAGTTTTAGCGCAGATGGTCTGCGCACCCTTTTTCTTTTCTATTTATTTATTTCATTCAATTCGGTCTGTAAATAATTTTTTTTATTTTTTAGACTGAATGTATAGGATTTGATCAAGAATGTAATTAATAGAAATAGGATTTCTGTTATTTTTCTTGATTAAAGAAGATGGAAGAAGATGGCGGCGCTGGAGATTTGCAGATGGAGAAATCGTTTTCTGCGATTTGCAGTTTATGAAACTGCAACCCTTGTGATTAACCTCTGTTTTGCAGGTGGTGCGAACAGTCCAAAATTGTTTTGTGTTTGCTAGAAATCAAAACTATTAATTTCAGATCATTCAATAATTAATTCTTGAATTGAAAATCAGTTTTGGACCATTTCGGACTAGATTGGACCAAAACTGTTTGGACCGAATCTGGGTTTCGAAAGGGGCTGTTCTCAGTCCAATTGTCTCACACTTTCGTTCCAAATCTGATGTTCAATTACAGGGATTAATTCGGCCCACCTGTAAAGCCCAGTTTTAAAGGGTTAAAACTGCAAAAGCCCATTATTGTGAGATAAGCTGTATGGGCCGAACTGCTATCTGCGATTCAGCCCATACACCTAGTGGACATTAATCGTTAATGACTTGGTTTTTAAATGGGCCGTTGAATGGGCTTTACAGCAATTAATTGATTGGATCAATTCCTCCTTTACATGTGATGTTTGGATGTTTGATGTGCTGCGACCATGGGCCATAAGTACTTGGCCCGTGATGACTCGTTAGTGGCTCTTGCGCACACCATGGCTGAATGCACATCATTGCCATGGTGTCCCTGAAGGTCATTGGATGACCCCCTCTTTGCCTGGTGGGCCCCACAACCCTGAAAAGGGATGCGTACGGAACCCCTAGCCGATGAAGGCCCACCAGAAATCTGACTTTATGAAAGTCAGTGGGAGCCACTTTGGTTTGACCTAAATTAGAACTAGGCCGTAATTTTGTTCCCTCCAGCAAATATGAATGCAAGTGATAGGGAGATCCATATGATGGACTCTCTAAAGGCCTTCCGTCATTAGCACAATGATGGGTCCATCAGTAATGAGGAAACGCACCATAAAATTGGGCTATCCATTTGCTGTTGGATCTGTTAGAGTGTTTCATAAGATGATAGGGGCGTCATAGACCGATGTGGGAGGGGCTTCACCAGAAAATGGGAACTCTCTCACGGTACCTTGGCGTAACCTGAATATGATGGGTGTGCACTCACTGACAGAAGGGTTTACCTGAAAACGGCTCTGAACCTTGTCTGACAGAGGCCAAAGGGAAACTCATTTGATGAGTGGATATGATCCGTCACAGAAAGGTGGTGGGGTTATGCAGCTGAAACAGTTGGCTTCACGCACCCCATGTGATTTCCCACATTTCCAGAGACATTTCGTCGTCTCCGTCACTGAGATAGGAGGGAAATCTCAGAGATGAACAAAATGGAAATGGAACATAGATTAAAAGCCATATCTATGTAGGTAAACATGAATCAAACTAAGGTTGTGGACTAATGATTTTGCTGTTTTATCAGAAAATGGCAAACGGTCAATTTGCAAAGCTTCTAGACGATAACAAGCTTAAGGGCCCAAACTATGCCGACTGGTACAGAAATCTTATGCTGGTCCTAACTTCTGAAAAGTTAGACAAGGTAGTGAAAAATCCTGCCCCGGAACGTCCGGGTGATAGGGCTTCTGAGGCCCGTAGGAGGGACTACCAAGATTGGGAGGATAAGAACTCCCTAGCCCGCTGCTTTGTCATTGCCTCATTAGACAACTCAATACAGAGGCAGTTCGATCAGATCGAACTTGCCAAGGACATATTGGACAGTCTAAGGACAATGTATGAGGAGCAGAACCGTTCTACTCGACAGAAGGTCCTGAAATTGTTCATGACCGCGCAGATGACCAAAGGGCAGAAAGTTCATGACCATTGTCTTCGGATGATGGGATACATCAACGAACTTGAAGCTCTTGGATCCGGGCTAGATCTTGGCACGCAAGTGGATGCCATCCTAAATTCTTTGCCCTCTTCCTTCAATGCGTTCACTATGAACTACAATATGAATAAGCTGAATGTCAGCGTCCAGGAACTCAGCAATATGTTGCAGAGGGCCGAGGATTTACTCAAGAAGGATGAGCCTGTGGTTATGCTTGCTGAAGCTAACAAATCGGGCAAGAGAAAGAGAAAGGCAAAGAAGCCCCAGAAGAAGACTACCAAACCCAAGAAGCAGAAGAAGAACAAGGCATCTGATGTCTGTCACTTCTGCAAGCAGACCGGCCACTGGAAGAGGAACTGTCCTACCTACCTGGAATCTAAGAAAGGTAATATCGAAACTTGTGTCATAGAAACTAATATGTTAGTTACTTCTGTGTCCTGGTGTGTTGACTCCGGGGCTTCAACTCATGCGTGTAACTCACTGCAGGGGTTCAAAGTTAGCAGAAGGCTGAGTGAAGGTGAAGTGACACTGTTCTTGGGAACAACTGCAAGTGTTGCAGCTGCGGCAATAGGAACCGTAGAATTAGTTTTTAAAGAAGGAGTCCTTGTACTTAAAGATTGTCTTTATGTACAGAACTTGAGAAGGAATTTAATTTCTGTTTCAAAATTGTGTGCTGATGGATATACTGTTTACTTTAGTAATATGATTACTGTTAAACGGAATAACAAATTCATCGCATGCGGGGAGCTAGAGAACGGACTCTATGTTCTGCATCCTTCTTTGGAAACTAACTTAACCGAAACTACGTCGGTCGAAAATCCCAAGAAAAGGACTCGTGATACAGTAAATCTCACGTGCCTCTGGCATTACCGACTTGGCCACATCGGTGTCGACCGAATCACAAGACTGGTAAAGGATGGTCCTTTGGATTTTCTAACCGTAGAAAATCTTCCCACTTGTGAACCTTGCCTCCAAGGTAAGATGACTAAGCGGCCATTTGACGGTAAGCCTGAAAGATGTGCAGGCACACTTGACCTAATACATACTGATGTATGTGGTCCCCTGAGTGTTAGGACACGGAATCAACACATGTACTTCATCACCTTTATAGATGATTTTTCACGATATGGTTACGTGTACCTAATGAGACATAAGTCTGAATCATTTGAAAAGTTCAAAGAGTTCAGACAGGAAGTCGAGAAACAGTTAGGGAGAGAAATTAAGGCCCTTCGATCAGATCGAGGTGGCGAGTATCTCTCTGACGAATTCAGGGACTACTTAAAGGCCAATGGGATAGTGTCACAACTAGCTCCTCCTGCTACACCTCAACTCAACGGTGTTTCAGAGAGGAGAAATAGGACCTTATTAGACATGGTCCGGTCACTTCTCGTACGCTCAGAATTACCCACATCCTTTTGGGGATACGCATTAGAGACTGCTACCTACGTGCTGAATAGGGTTCCAACCAAATCAGTTCCGAAAACTCCATATGAACTTTGGACCGGAAGGAAGCCAAGTGTGAGACACTTGAAGATTTGGGGTTGTCCTGCACACGTTAAAAGAACAAGTGCGGACAAGTTGGAATCTAAAACCAGCCGTTGCCTGTTTATAGGCTACCCAAAGGATTCGGTGGGTTATCTATTCTATGACCCAAGTGAGCAGAAAGTGTTCTGCAGTCGAAACGCCCGATTCTTAGAATCCGATTACATCCTGGACACCCATCGTCAGGAAATAGTTCTTGATGAGGAGAGCTCAGGAGCAGTGGGAGATGTCCCACATGTTCCAGGTAATGACCAACCTAGAAGGTCCACCCGGGTATCCAGACCACCAGTCCGATATGGTTATGACCAGGATAGTTACCTGGTGGAAGCCTTGACTAGTGAAGAGGATCCCGTGTCTTACGCGGAAGCTATGTTAGACATAGACTCCCAGAAGTGGGTGGAGGCCATGAGAGCCGAGATGGACTCAATGGAGACCAATGGAGTCTGGACTCTAGTGGATCCGCCCTCCGGGGTAAAAGCAATTGGTTGCAAATGGATCTACAAGAGGAAGAAGGGCCCCGATGGCAGGATTGAGACCTTTAAAGCTCGTTTGGTGGCGAAAGGGTATACTCAGAAAGAAGGCATCGACTATGAGGAAACCTTTTCACCGGTGGCCATGCTTAAATCCATTAGGATCCTGCTAGCTGTAGCAGCGTACCATGATTACGAGATTTGGCAAATGGATGTCAAAACAGCGTTCCTGAATGGAGATCTTAGTGAAGATATCTACATGCAGCAGCCGCAAGGCTTCATTGCTGCTGGTCAGGAACACATGGTATGTAAACTTAATAGATCCATATATGGACTTAAGCAGGCTTCTAGGAGTTGGAACATCCGTTTTGATTCTGCAGTCAAAACGTTTGACTTTGAGCAGAATCCGGATGAGCCCTGTGTTTACAGGAAATCCAGTGGGGATAAGATCACCTTTTTAGTCTTGTATGTGGACGATATCCTACTCATTGGGAATGATGTAGGAATGTTGACTTCGGTCAAGGTGTGGCTATCACAGCAGTTCTCCATGAAAGATCTTGGAGAAGCTTCATACATACTGGGTCTTCGACTCTATAGAGATAGATCGAAGCGGATAATTGGATTATCCCAGGCTGCTTACATTGACAAAATTGTCAAAAGATACAGCATGGAAAACTCCAAGAAAGGAAACGTTCCTTTCAGGCACGGAGTCACTCTCTCCAAGAAGATGTCTCCCAAGACTTCTGAGGAGATTGAGAGCATGAGAGACGTTCCCTATGCCTCAGCTGTGGGGAGCATCATGTATGCCATGTTGTGCACTCGCCCGGACATAGCTCAGGCGGTGAGTGTGGTAAGCAGATTCCAGGCAAACCCAGGACAGGAGCATTGGACTGCTGTGAAGAACATACTCAAATACCTTCGAAGGACGAAAGAGTTTTGTCTGGTATTCGATGGTAGTTCACTGCAAGTTCTAGGGTATACCGATGCCGATTTCCAGTCGGATCCAGATGATAGAAAGTCTACATCTGGGTATGTTTTCACGATAGGATCGTGTGCTGTTTGCTGGAAAAGCAGCAAACAGGGGTCCACTGCAGACTCCACAACCGAGGCCGAGTACATTGCCGCAAGTGAAGCTGCCAAGGAAGCCGTGTGGATGAAGAAATTCATACACGAATTGGGAGCGATTCCATCCAGCACATCACCCATCCCGTTGTTGTGTGACAACAATGGAGCGATCGCCCAGGCTAAAGAGCCTCGGGCCCACTCGAAGTCAAAGCACATCGAGAGGAAGTACCATGTACTGCGGGAGATCGTTGGTAGAGGGGACGTCCTAATTCAAAAGGTAGCATCAGCGGATAATGTGGCAGACCCATTGACTAAGCCACTGACACAGAAGGTGTTTGAGAAACACGTGGAAAGTATGGGACTCCGGCTTGTACCAGATTGGACCTAAGTGCAAGTGGGAGCTGTTAGACAGTTTTGTATGCCCTTAGCTTCAATCATTTTGATGTACTTTTGTTATTTAGTGGAAATAAATAAAGTGCATGTTTGATTCATGTTGTTTGGTTTAATTCTGTGTAAAACCCTAAAACTGGACATTTGTAGAGACTCATGTTAGTTTTAAATGTTCACAGCCGTTGGATAAGTCTGGGGAGATTTATCCTGCCAAGGCTGATACTGGTGTGCCACCAAGTGTTGGGATGGCCTGTCTCAGCCATCAGGGTAAGACCCGAGGCACATACAGCATGGGATTACTTGAATCCTTGAACCGGACCAGATTTCCAGTCTTGCCCTGGACCTTGGAGATAGATGGGCAAAACTGGAAAGTTACACCTGACCCCTAGACTCGATTATGACACTTCACTAGGTGCTGGATCAGGCTGCCTTTGATATGCCAATCAGTGAGATCCTTAGTGGGGATCAAAACCTGGGTATGTTGGGGCAGTTTGAGAATTCATCTGAGTGGGTGGTCATAGTGACAGAATCGGCCACTTTGTCGGACAAAGGGTAATGATCGGGAATGCACTCTCTCTGATGGAAACCAAACTGCCGGCAGTTGATTTCAATCGTTGGAATTTTGTTTTTGCAAAATTAATATATTTACATATATATGTACGGTTTCAAAATGTTTGCAAATGGTTTTAATTCCCGGGATCCATGTGAGAGGAGAGTGCGGCACTGTTCCTTGCAGCCGAGGGAGAGGTCCTCTCTTGTCGGGCAGTGCTTGATCATTAAGGGCTGAGAGGTTAAGTGTAAGACCATTTAGGACAATACGTGATGGGCTAATCTTGCACCTGCCCACAGTCCCTGGGTTTTTATAAGATGGCTTGGCCCAGGGACCACTTAATGTAAGTGTTGGGCCCATAGGGTTCATACGATGGACTCAAGGGGTTCATTGAGATTTTCAGTGAATTCGGCTGGGCCTTGTATTAAAGGCTGGGCCGAACCCATGTGGCTGGTGTGTAGATCAATGCTTGGGTCCCACGCCATACAAAGAAGCCCAACTGGGCAGCAGATTGGAAACTAATTAAACACTGAATACTTAATGGGCCAAAAGCCCATTTCGAAGTGGGCTGATATGATCACCCATCAATGGGGCGAATTTGAGATTGCAGTTAGCAAAAAGGATTGGGCTCTTAGCCTTATCCACTCTTAGAGACCAAATTCAAATCAGATTTGAATCTGGTAACCTCCTGATAAGATCAGGAGTAAGCTAACTCTATCTGGGAAAGGGATTAAGATTATCCCCTATCCAAATACTGATTTGGATTGGGATAACTCCTAATTAGGAGATTTCTTAATCAAGAAGAAAGGAGGAGATTTTCGAATGAACCAAGAGGGAGAAAAATCAGATTTCGATCCAAGGGGTTTTGGTAAGCAAGAAGGGTTCCTGCGATTTGAGATTAGATCTCATACTCTCCAGAAAAGAAAACAGTTCAGCCTTTTCGTTTCTGGAGATCTCCTCCTGCCGCCGCCATCTGCATTGTTGCAAGATTCGATCTTTGCAGAAAAGAAAGTCAAGAAACCAGTTCTTGACATCAGTCTTGCAAGAAAGACTGAAAGAATTCAGTGTTTAGTACATCCAGGGGATTCTTGTGAAGGATCCAGTGTGTAGGACGCACCCTGCTGGTTCTGTTCCATCCACAGCTGTGTCATCTTCAGCAGGGACAGATCTTGGAGCATTCTTTGGGCGTGAACACCAACTTTGGGAGATACTGCTTCTCCGGATCAGGTATAATCCTCCCATTTATCTTTTGGTACAGATCTGGTTTGATTAGGGTTCAAGTAGATCCTTGAATATTGTATTCTAAATTCAGGGAATATGATTCCCAGTTGGGAGAAGGTAGGAAATTTTTGAAATTCGCCCCACCCATTCCGCAACCTTTATGGCGTCCATTAGATGGATCCTACCATTCTTTCAGTGGTATCAGAGCCACAGGTTCGAATCTTGAACCAAAAGAAAATCAGATCTGACCCTGCGCAGATGGATAGAAGGTGTTCTTTCAAGATTTGCGCAGATTGTTTTTCTTTTTTTCAAGAAACTGTTTCTTGTTAAGGGCGATTGATCTGAAATTAATTTCTATTAAA
Source organism: Nelumbo nucifera (assembly GCF_055504915.1). Lineage (NCBI taxonomy): Eukaryota > Viridiplantae > Streptophyta > Magnoliopsida > Proteales > Nelumbonaceae > Nelumbo > Nelumbo nucifera. The sequence continues at coordinate 50,176,050 of NC_142656.1, forward strand.
TCCAAAATTTATTTGGAATTGTTCTTTATTTATTTTGATTTAATGGACTGTTCAAACCCGGAGATCGCAGTGCAGTTTTAGCGCAGATGGTCTGCGCACCCTTTTTCTTTTCTATTTATTTATTTCATTCAATTCGGTCTGTAAATAATTTTTTTTATTTTTTAGACTGAATGTATAGGATTTGATCAAGAATGTAATTAATAGAAATAGGATTTCTGTTATTTTTCTTGATTAAAGAAGATGGAAGAAGATGGCGGCGCTGGAGATTTGCAGATGGAGAAATCGTTTTCTGCGATTTGCAGTTTATGAAACTGCAACCCTTGTGATTAACCTCTGTTTTGCAGGTGGTGCGAACAGTCCAAAATTGTTTTGTGTTTGCTAGAAATCAAAACTATTAATTTCAGATCATTCAATAATTAATTCTTGAATTGAAAATCAGTTTTGGACCATTTCGGACTAGATTGGACCAAAACTGTTTGGACCGAATCTGGGTTTCGAAAGGGGCTGTTCTCAGTCCAATTGTCTCACACTTTCGTTCCAAATCTGATGTTCAATTACAGGGATTAATTCGGCCCACCTGTAAAGCCCAGTTTTAAAGGGTTAAAACTGCAAAAGCCCATTATTGTGAGATAAGCTGTATGGGCCGAACTGCTATCTGCGATTCAGCCCATACACCTAGTGGACATTAATCGTTAATGACTTGGTTTTTAAATGGGCCGTTGAATGGGCTTTACAGCAATTAATTGATTGGATCAATTCCTCCTTTACATGTGATGTTTGGATGTTTGATGTGCTGCGACCATGGGCCATAAGTACTTGGCCCGTGATGACTCGTTAGTGGCTCTTGCGCACACCATGGCTGAATGCACATCATTGCCATGGTGTCCCTGAAGGTCATTGGATGACCCCCTCTTTGCCTGGTGGGCCCCACAACCCTGAAAAGGGATGCGTACGGAACCCCTAGCCGATGAAGGCCCACCAGAAATCTGACTTTATGAAAGTCAGTGGGAGCCACTTTGGTTTGACCTAAATTAGAACTAGGCCGTAATTTTGTTCCCTCCAGCAAATATGAATGCAAGTGATAGGGAGATCCATATGATGGACTCTCTAAAGGCCTTCCGTCATTAGCACAATGATGGGTCCATCAGTAATGAGGAAACGCACCATAAAATTGGGCTATCCATTTGCTGTTGGATCTGTTAGAGTGTTTCATAAGATGATAGGGGCGTCATAGACCGATGTGGGAGGGGCTTCACCAGAAAATGGGAACTCTCTCACGGTACCTTGGCGTAACCTGAATATGATGGGTGTGCACTCACTGACAGAAGGGTTTACCTGAAAACGGCTCTGAACCTTGTCTGACAGAGGCCAAAGGGAAACTCATTTGATGAGTGGATATGATCCGTCACAGAAAGGTGGTGGGGTTATGCAGCTGAAACAGTTGGCTTCACGCACCCCATGTGATTTCCCACATTTCCAGAGACATTTCGTCGTCTCCGTCACTGAGATAGGAGGGAAATCTCAGAGATGAACAAAATGGAAATGGAACATAGATTAAAAGCCATATCTATGTAGGTAAACATGAATCAAACTAAGGTTGTGGACTAATGATTTTGCTGTTTTATCAGAAAATGGCAAACGGTCAATTTGCAAAGCTTCTAGACGATAACAAGCTTAAGGGCCCAAACTATGCCGACTGGTACAGAAATCTTATGCTGGTCCTAACTTCTGAAAAGTTAGACAAGGTAGTGAAAAATCCTGCCCCGGAACGTCCGGGTGATAGGGCTTCTGAGGCCCGTAGGAGGGACTACCAAGATTGGGAGGATAAGAACTCCCTAGCCCGCTGCTTTGTCATTGCCTCATTAGACAACTCAATACAGAGGCAGTTCGATCAGATCGAACTTGCCAAGGACATATTGGACAGTCTAAGGACAATGTATGAGGAGCAGAACCGTTCTACTCGACAGAAGGTCCTGAAATTGTTCATGACCGCGCAGATGACCAAAGGGCAGAAAGTTCATGACCATTGTCTTCGGATGATGGGATACATCAACGAACTTGAAGCTCTTGGATCCGGGCTAGATCTTGGCACGCAAGTGGATGCCATCCTAAATTCTTTGCCCTCTTCCTTCAATGCGTTCACTATGAACTACAATATGAATAAGCTGAATGTCAGCGTCCAGGAACTCAGCAATATGTTGCAGAGGGCCGAGGATTTACTCAAGAAGGATGAGCCTGTGGTTATGCTTGCTGAAGCTAACAAATCGGGCAAGAGAAAGAGAAAGGCAAAGAAGCCCCAGAAGAAGACTACCAAACCCAAGAAGCAGAAGAAGAACAAGGCATCTGATGTCTGTCACTTCTGCAAGCAGACCGGCCACTGGAAGAGGAACTGTCCTACCTACCTGGAATCTAAGAAAGGTAATATCGAAACTTGTGTCATAGAAACTAATATGTTAGTTACTTCTGTGTCCTGGTGTGTTGACTCCGGGGCTTCAACTCATGCGTGTAACTCACTGCAGGGGTTCAAAGTTAGCAGAAGGCTGAGTGAAGGTGAAGTGACACTGTTCTTGGGAACAACTGCAAGTGTTGCAGCTGCGGCAATAGGAACCGTAGAATTAGTTTTTAAAGAAGGAGTCCTTGTACTTAAAGATTGTCTTTATGTACAGAACTTGAGAAGGAATTTAATTTCTGTTTCAAAATTGTGTGCTGATGGATATACTGTTTACTTTAGTAATATGATTACTGTTAAACGGAATAACAAATTCATCGCATGCGGGGAGCTAGAGAACGGACTCTATGTTCTGCATCCTTCTTTGGAAACTAACTTAACCGAAACTACGTCGGTCGAAAATCCCAAGAAAAGGACTCGTGATACAGTAAATCTCACGTGCCTCTGGCATTACCGACTTGGCCACATCGGTGTCGACCGAATCACAAGACTGGTAAAGGATGGTCCTTTGGATTTTCTAACCGTAGAAAATCTTCCCACTTGTGAACCTTGCCTCCAAGGTAAGATGACTAAGCGGCCATTTGACGGTAAGCCTGAAAGATGTGCAGGCACACTTGACCTAATACATACTGATGTATGTGGTCCCCTGAGTGTTAGGACACGGAATCAACACATGTACTTCATCACCTTTATAGATGATTTTTCACGATATGGTTACGTGTACCTAATGAGACATAAGTCTGAATCATTTGAAAAGTTCAAAGAGTTCAGACAGGAAGTCGAGAAACAGTTAGGGAGAGAAATTAAGGCCCTTCGATCAGATCGAGGTGGCGAGTATCTCTCTGACGAATTCAGGGACTACTTAAAGGCCAATGGGATAGTGTCACAACTAGCTCCTCCTGCTACACCTCAACTCAACGGTGTTTCAGAGAGGAGAAATAGGACCTTATTAGACATGGTCCGGTCACTTCTCGTACGCTCAGAATTACCCACATCCTTTTGGGGATACGCATTAGAGACTGCTACCTACGTGCTGAATAGGGTTCCAACCAAATCAGTTCCGAAAACTCCATATGAACTTTGGACCGGAAGGAAGCCAAGTGTGAGACACTTGAAGATTTGGGGTTGTCCTGCACACGTTAAAAGAACAAGTGCGGACAAGTTGGAATCTAAAACCAGCCGTTGCCTGTTTATAGGCTACCCAAAGGATTCGGTGGGTTATCTATTCTATGACCCAAGTGAGCAGAAAGTGTTCTGCAGTCGAAACGCCCGATTCTTAGAATCCGATTACATCCTGGACACCCATCGTCAGGAAATAGTTCTTGATGAGGAGAGCTCAGGAGCAGTGGGAGATGTCCCACATGTTCCAGGTAATGACCAACCTAGAAGGTCCACCCGGGTATCCAGACCACCAGTCCGATATGGTTATGACCAGGATAGTTACCTGGTGGAAGCCTTGACTAGTGAAGAGGATCCCGTGTCTTACGCGGAAGCTATGTTAGACATAGACTCCCAGAAGTGGGTGGAGGCCATGAGAGCCGAGATGGACTCAATGGAGACCAATGGAGTCTGGACTCTAGTGGATCCGCCCTCCGGGGTAAAAGCAATTGGTTGCAAATGGATCTACAAGAGGAAGAAGGGCCCCGATGGCAGGATTGAGACCTTTAAAGCTCGTTTGGTGGCGAAAGGGTATACTCAGAAAGAAGGCATCGACTATGAGGAAACCTTTTCACCGGTGGCCATGCTTAAATCCATTAGGATCCTGCTAGCTGTAGCAGCGTACCATGATTACGAGATTTGGCAAATGGATGTCAAAACAGCGTTCCTGAATGGAGATCTTAGTGAAGATATCTACATGCAGCAGCCGCAAGGCTTCATTGCTGCTGGTCAGGAACACATGGTATGTAAACTTAATAGATCCATATATGGACTTAAGCAGGCTTCTAGGAGTTGGAACATCCGTTTTGATTCTGCAGTCAAAACGTTTGACTTTGAGCAGAATCCGGATGAGCCCTGTGTTTACAGGAAATCCAGTGGGGATAAGATCACCTTTTTAGTCTTGTATGTGGACGATATCCTACTCATTGGGAATGATGTAGGAATGTTGACTTCGGTCAAGGTGTGGCTATCACAGCAGTTCTCCATGAAAGATCTTGGAGAAGCTTCATACATACTGGGTCTTCGACTCTATAGAGATAGATCGAAGCGGATAATTGGATTATCCCAGGCTGCTTACATTGACAAAATTGTCAAAAGATACAGCATGGAAAACTCCAAGAAAGGAAACGTTCCTTTCAGGCACGGAGTCACTCTCTCCAAGAAGATGTCTCCCAAGACTTCTGAGGAGATTGAGAGCATGAGAGACGTTCCCTATGCCTCAGCTGTGGGGAGCATCATGTATGCCATGTTGTGCACTCGCCCGGACATAGCTCAGGCGGTGAGTGTGGTAAGCAGATTCCAGGCAAACCCAGGACAGGAGCATTGGACTGCTGTGAAGAACATACTCAAATACCTTCGAAGGACGAAAGAGTTTTGTCTGGTATTCGATGGTAGTTCACTGCAAGTTCTAGGGTATACCGATGCCGATTTCCAGTCGGATCCAGATGATAGAAAGTCTACATCTGGGTATGTTTTCACGATAGGATCGTGTGCTGTTTGCTGGAAAAGCAGCAAACAGGGGTCCACTGCAGACTCCACAACCGAGGCCGAGTACATTGCCGCAAGTGAAGCTGCCAAGGAAGCCGTGTGGATGAAGAAATTCATACACGAATTGGGAGCGATTCCATCCAGCACATCACCCATCCCGTTGTTGTGTGACAACAATGGAGCGATCGCCCAGGCTAAAGAGCCTCGGGCCCACTCGAAGTCAAAGCACATCGAGAGGAAGTACCATGTACTGCGGGAGATCGTTGGTAGAGGGGACGTCCTAATTCAAAAGGTAGCATCAGCGGATAATGTGGCAGACCCATTGACTAAGCCACTGACACAGAAGGTGTTTGAGAAACACGTGGAAAGTATGGGACTCCGGCTTGTACCAGATTGGACCTAAGTGCAAGTGGGAGCTGTTAGACAGTTTTGTATGCCCTTAGCTTCAATCATTTTGATGTACTTTTGTTATTTAGTGGAAATAAATAAAGTGCATGTTTGATTCATGTTGTTTGGTTTAATTCTGTGTAAAACCCTAAAACTGGACATTTGTAGAGACTCATGTTAGTTTTAAATGTTCACAGCCGTTGGATAAGTCTGGGGAGATTTATCCTGCCAAGGCTGATACTGGTGTGCCACCAAGTGTTGGGATGGCCTGTCTCAGCCATCAGGGTAAGACCCGAGGCACATACAGCATGGGATTACTTGAATCCTTGAACCGGACCAGATTTCCAGTCTTGCCCTGGACCTTGGAGATAGATGGGCAAAACTGGAAAGTTACACCTGACCCCTAGACTCGATTATGACACTTCACTAGGTGCTGGATCAGGCTGCCTTTGATATGCCAATCAGTGAGATCCTTAGTGGGGATCAAAACCTGGGTATGTTGGGGCAGTTTGAGAATTCATCTGAGTGGGTGGTCATAGTGACAGAATCGGCCACTTTGTCGGACAAAGGGTAATGATCGGGAATGCACTCTCTCTGATGGAAACCAAACTGCCGGCAGTTGATTTCAATCGTTGGAATTTTGTTTTTGCAAAATTAATATATTTACATATATATGTACGGTTTCAAAATGTTTGCAAATGGTTTTAATTCCCGGGATCCATGTGAGAGGAGAGTGCGGCACTGTTCCTTGCAGCCGAGGGAGAGGTCCTCTCTTGTCGGGCAGTGCTTGATCATTAAGGGCTGAGAGGTTAAGTGTAAGACCATTTAGGACAATACGTGATGGGCTAATCTTGCACCTGCCCACAGTCCCTGGGTTTTTATAAGATGGCTTGGCCCAGGGACCACTTAATGTAAGTGTTGGGCCCATAGGGTTCATACGATGGACTCAAGGGGTTCATTGAGATTTTCAGTGAATTCGGCTGGGCCTTGTATTAAAGGCTGGGCCGAACCCATGTGGCTGGTGTGTAGATCAATGCTTGGGTCCCACGCCATACAAAGAAGCCCAACTGGGCAGCAGATTGGAAACTAATTAAACACTGAATACTTAATGGGCCAAAAGCCCATTTCGAAGTGGGCTGATATGATCACCCATCAATGGGGCGAATTTGAGATTGCAGTTAGCAAAAAGGATTGGGCTCTTAGCCTTATCCACTCTTAGAGACCAAATTCAAATCAGATTTGAATCTGGTAACCTCCTGATAAGATCAGGAGTAAGCTAACTCTATCTGGGAAAGGGATTAAGATTATCCCCTATCCAAATACTGATTTGGATTGGGATAACTCCTAATTAGGAGATTTCTTAATCAAGAAGAAAGGAGGAGATTTTCGAATGAACCAAGAGGGAGAAAAATCAGATTTCGATCCAAGGGGTTTTGGTAAGCAAGAAGGGTTCCTGCGATTTGAGATTAGATCTCATACTCTCCAGAAAAGAAAACAGTTCAGCCTTTTCGTTTCTGGAGATCTCCTCCTGCCGCCGCCATCTGCATTGTTGCAAGATTCGATCTTTGCAGAAAAGAAAGTCAAGAAACCAGTTCTTGACATCAGTCTTGCAAGAAAGACTGAAAGAATTCAGTGTTTAGTACATCCAGGGGATTCTTGTGAAGGATCCAGTGTGTAGGACGCACCCTGCTGGTTCTGTTCCATCCACAGCTGTGTCATCTTCAGCAGGGACAGATCTTGGAGCATTCTTTGGGCGTGAACACCAACTTTGGGAGATACTGCTTCTCCGGATCAGGTATAATCCTCCCATTTATCTTTTGGTACAGATCTGGTTTGATTAGGGTTCAAGTAGATCCTTGAATATTGTATTCTAAATTCAGGGAATATGATTCCCAGTTGGGAGAAGGTAGGAAATTTTTGAAATTCGCCCCACCCATTCCGCAACCTTTATGGCGTCCATTAGATGGATCCTACCATTCTTTCACACAGAGGAGGGTTAACAGGTTGGTAGCAGAGGCAGGATGCCATTCCAGTGGTACAAGCAAGTCGCTAAGTCAGCAGAGGTAGGTTAACAGGTTGGCGGCGGAGGCAGGTTGCCATGTCAGTGGTACAAGCAAGTCAATAAGTCAGCAGAGGTAGGTTGCCAGGTTGGCGACGGAGGCAGGTTGCCATGTCAGTGGTACAAGCAAGTCGCTAAGTCAACAAAGGTAGGTTCCCATGTTGGCGGCGGAGGCAGGTTGTCATGTCAGTGGTACAAGCAAGTCGCTAAGTTAGCAGAAGTAGGTTGCCAGGTTGGCGACGGAGGGAGGTTGCCATGTCAGTGGTACAAGCAAGTCGCTAAGTCAGCAGAGGTAGGTTGCCAGGTTGGCGGCAGACGCAGGTTGCCTTGTCAGTGGTACAAGCAAATCGCTAAGTCAGCAGAGGTAGGTTGCCAGGTTGTCGACGGAGCAGGTTGCCAGGTCAGTTTTACAAGAAAGTCGCTAAGTCAGCAGAGGTAGGTTAACAGGTTGGTGAAGGAGGCAGGTTGCCATGTCAGTGGAACAAGCAAGTCGCTAAGTCAGCAGAGGTAGGTTAACAGGTTGGCGGCGGAGGCAGGTTGCCATGTCAGTGGTACAAGCAAGTCGCTAAGTCAGCAGAGGTAGGTTGCCAGGTTGGCGACGGAGGCAGGTTGCCATGTCAGTGGTACAAGCAAGTCGCTAAGTCAACAAATGAAGGTTGCCTGGATGGCGGTAGAGGCAGGTTGCCATGTCAGTGGTACAAGCAAGTCGCTAAGTCAACAGACGTATGTTGCCAGGTTGGCGGCGGAGGCAGGTTGCCATGTCAGTGGTACAGCAAGTCGCTAAGTTAGTAGAGGTGGGTTGCCAGGTTGGCGGCGGAGGCAGGTTGCCATGTCGGTGGTACAAACAAGTCGCTAAGTCAGCAGAGGTAGGTTGCCAGGTTGGCGGCGGAGGCAGGTTGCCGTGTCAGTGGTACAAGCAAGTATTTATGTCAGCAGAGGAAAGTTGCCTGGTTGGCGGCGGAGGCAGGTTGCCAAGTCAGTGGTACAAGAAAGTCGCTAAGTCAGCAGAGGTTGGTTTCCAGGTTGGCAACGGAGGCAGGGGCCATGTCAGTGGTACAAGCAAGTCGCTAAGTCAACAGGGGAGGCTGCCAGGTTGGCGGCGGAGGCAGGTTGCCATGTCAGTGGTACAAGCAAGTCGCTAAATTTGCAGAGGTAGGTTGCCAGGTTGGCGGCGGAGGCAGGTTGCCATGTCAGTGGTACAAGCAAGTCGCTAAGTTAGTAGAGGTGGGTTGCCAGGTTGGCGGCGGAGGCAGGTTGCCATGTCAGTGGTACAGGCAAGTCGTTAAGTCAGCAGAGTTAGGTTGGGAGGTTGGCGGTGGAGGCACGTTGCCATGTCAGTGGAACAAATAAGTCGCTATGTTAGCAGAGGTAGGTTGCCAGGTTGGCGGCGGAGGGAGGTTGTCGTGTCAGTGGTACAAGCAAGTACTTAAGTCAGCAGAGGTAGGTTGCCTGGTTGGCGGCGGAGGCTGGTTGCCGTGTCAGTGGTACAAGCAAGTCGCTAAGTCAGCAGAGGTTGGTTGCCAGGTTGGCGACGTAGGCAGGTTGCCATGTCACTGGTACAAGCAAGTCGCTAAGTCAACAGCGGAGGCTGCCAGGTTGGCGGCGGAGGCAGGTTGCCATGTCAGTGGTACAAGCAAGTCGCTAAGTCAACAGGGGAGGCTGCCAGGTTGGCGGCGGAGGCAGGTTGCCATGTCACTGGTACAAGCAAGTCGCTAAGTTTGCAGAGGTTGGTTGCCAGGTTGGCGGCGGAGGCAGGTTGCCATGTCAGTGGTACAAGCAAGTCGCTAAGTCAGCAGAGGTACGTTGCCAGGTTGGCGGCGGAGGCAGGTTGCCATGTCAGTGGTACAAGCAAGTCGCTAAGTCAGCAGAGGTAGGTTGCCTGGTTGGCGACGGAGGCAGGTCGCCATGTCAGTGGTAGAAGCAAGTCGCTAAGTCAGCAGAGGTGGGTTAACAGGTTGGTGGCTGAGGCAGGATGCCATTCCAGTGGTATAAGCAAGTCGCTAAGTCAGCAGAGGTAGGTTAATAGGTTGGCGGCGGAGGCAGGTTGCCATGTCAGTGGTACAAGCAATTCACTAAGTCAGCAGAGGTAGGTTGCCAGGTTGGCGACGGAGGCAGGTTGCCATGTCAGTGGTACAAGCAAATCGCTAAGTCAACAAAGGTAGGTTTTCTTGTTGGCGGCGGAGGCAGGTTGCCATGTCAGTGGTACAAGCAAGTCGCTATGTTAGCAGAGGTAGGTTGCCAGGTTGGCGACGGAGGCAGGTTGCCATCTCAGTGGTACAAGCAAGTCGCTAAGTCAGCAGAGGTAGGTTGCCAGGTTGGCGGCAGACGCAGGTTGCCTTGTCAGTGGTACAAGCAAGTTGCTAAGTCAGCAGAGGTAGGTTGCCAGGTTGGCGACGGAGCAGGTTGCCATGTCAGTGGTACAAGAAAGTCGCTAAGTCAGCAGAGGTAGGTTAACAGGTTGGTGAAGGAGGCAGGTTGCCATGTCAGTGGTACAAGCAAGTCGCTAAGTCAGCAGAGGTAGGTTAACAGGTTGGCGGCGGAGGCAGGTTGCCATGTCAGTGGTACAAGCAAGTCACTAAGTCAGCAGAGGTAGGTTGCCAGGTTGGCGACGGAGGCAGGTTGCCATGTCAGTGGTACAAGCAAATCGCTAAGTCAACAAAGGTAGGTTTTCTTGTTGGCGGCGGAGGCAGGTTGCCATGTCAGTGGTACAAGCAAGTCGCTAAGTCAGCAGAGGTTGGTTGCCAGGTTGGCGACGTAGGCAGGTTGCCATGTCAGTGGTACAAGCAAGTCGCTAAGTCAACAGGAGAGGCTGCCAGGTTGGTGGCGGAGGCAGGTTGCCATGTCAGTGGTACAAGCAAGTCGCTATGTTTGCAGAGGTTGGTTGCCAGGTTGGCGGCGGAGGCAGGTTGCCATGTCAGTGGTACAAGCAAGTCGCTAAGTCAGCAGAGGTACGTTGCCAGGTTGGCAGCGGAGGCAGGTTGCCATGTCAGTGGTACAAGCAGGTCGCTAAGTCAGCAGAGGTAGGTTGCCTGGTTGGCGACGGAGGTAGGTCGCCATGTCAGTGGTAGAAGCAAGTCGCTAAGTCCGCAGAGGAGGGTTAACAGGTTGGTAGCAGAGGCAGGATGCCATTCCAGTGGTACAAGCAAGTCGCTAAGTCAGCAGAGGTAGGTTAACAGGTTGGCGGCGGAGGCAGGTTGCCATGTCAGTGGTACAAGCAAGTCAATAAGTCAGCAGAGGTAGGTTGCCAGGTTGGCGACGGAGGCAGGTTGCCATGTCAGTGGTACAAGCAAGTCGCTAAGTCAACAAAGGTAGGTTCCCATGTTGGCGGCGGAGGCAGGTTGTCATGTCAGTGGTACAAGCAAGTCGCTAAGTTAGCAGAGGGAGGTTGCCAGGTTGGAGACGGAGGGAGGTTGCCATGTCTGTGGTACAAGCAAGTCGCTAAGTTAGCAGAAGTAGGTTGCCAGGTTGGCGACGGAGGGAGGTTGCCATGTCAGTGGTACAAGCAAGTCGCTAAGTCAGCAGAGGTAGGTTGCCAGGTTGGCGGCAGACGCAGGTTGCCTTGTCAGTGGTACAAGCAAATCGCTAAGTCAGCAGAGGTAGGTTGCCAGGTTGTCGACGGAGCAGGTTGCCAGGTCAGTTTTACAAGAAAGTCGCTAAGTCAGCAGAGGTAGGTTAACAGGTTGGTGAAGGAGGCAGGTTGCCATGTCAGTGGAACAAGCAAGTCGCTAAGTCAGCAGAGGTAGGTTAACAGGTTGGCGGCGGAGGCAGGTTGCCATGTCAGTGGTACAAGCAAGTCGCTAAGTCAGCAGAGGTAGGTCGCCAGGTTGGCGACGGAGGCAGGTTGCCATGTCAGTGGTACAAGCAAGTCGCTAAGTCAACAAATGAAGGTTGCCTGGATGGCGGTAGAGGCAGGTTGCCATGTCAGTGGTACAAGCAAGTCGCTAAGTCAACAGACGTATGTTGCCAGGTTGGCGGCGGAGGCAGGTTGCCATGTCAGTGGTACAGCAAGTCGCTAAGTTAGTAGAGGTGGGTTGCCAGGTTGGCGGCGGAGGCAGGTTGCCATGTCGGTGGTACAAACAAGTCGCTAAGTCAGCAGAGGTAGGTTGCCAGGTTGGCGGCGGAGGCAGGTTGCCGTGTCAGTGGTACAAGCAAGTATTTATGTCAGCAGAGGAAAGTTGCCTGGTTGGCGGCGGAGGCAGGTTGCCAAGTCAGTGGTACAAGAAAGTCGCTAAGTCAGCAGAGGTTGGTTTCCAGGTTGGCAACGGAGGCAGGGGCCATGTCAGTGGTACAAGCAAGTCGCTAAGTCAACAGGGGAGGCTGCCAGGTTGGCGGCGGAGGCAGGTTGCCATGTCAGTGGTACAAGCAAGTCGCTAAATTTGCAGAGGTAGGTTGCCAGGTTGGCGGCGGAGGCAGGTTGCCATGTCAGTGGTACAAGCAAGTCGCTAAGTTAGTAGAGGTGGGTTGCCAGGTTGGCGGCGGAGGCAGGTTGCCATGTCAGTGGTACAGGCAAGTCGTTAAGTCAGCAGAGTTAGGTTGGGAGGTTGGCGGTGGAGGCACGTTGCCATGTCAGTGGAACAAATAAGTCGCTATGTTAGCAGAGGTAGGTTGCCAGGTTGGCGGCGGAGGGAGGTTGTCGTGTCAGTGGTACAAGCAAGTACTTAAGTCAGCAGAGGTAGGTTGCCTGGTTGGCGGCGGAGGCTGGTTGCCGTGTCAGTGGTACAAGCAAGTCGCTAAGTCAGCAGAGGTTGGTTGCCAGGTTGGCGACGTAGGCAGGTTGCCATGTCACTGGTACAAGCAAGTCGCTAAGTCAACAGCGGAGGCTGCCAGGTTGGCGGCGGAGGCAGGTTGCCATGTCAGTGGTACAAGCAAGTCGCTAAGTCAACAGGGGAGGCTGCCAGGTTGGCGGCGGAGGCAGGTTGCCATGTCACTGGTACAAGCAAGTCGCTAAGTTTGCAGAGGTTGGTTGCCAGGTTGGCGGCGGAGGCAGGTTGCCATGTCAGTGGTACAAGCAAGTCGCTAAGTCAGCAGAGGTACGTTGCCAGGTTGGCGGCGGAGGCAGGTTGCCATGTCAGTGGTACAAGCAAGTCGCTAAGTCAGCAGAGGTAGGTTGCCTGGTTGGCGACGGAGGCAGGTCGCCATGTCAGTGGTAGAAGCAAGTCGCTAAGTCAGCAGAGGTGGGTTAACAGGTTGGTGGCTGAGGCAGGATGCCATTCCAGTGGTATAAGCAAGTCGCTAAGTCAGCAGAGGTAGGTTAATAGGTTGGCGGCGGAGGCAGGTTGCCATGTCAGTGGTACAAGCAATTCACTAAGTCAGCAGAGGTAGGTTGCCAGGTTGGCGACGGAGGCAGGTTGCCATGTCAGTGGTACAAGCAAATCGCTAAGTCAACAAAGGTAGGTTTTCTTGTTGGCGGCGGAGGCAGGTTGCCATGTCAGTGGTACAAGCAAGTCGCTATGTTAGCAGAGGTAGGTTGCCAGGTTGGCGACGGAGGCAGGTTGCCATCTCAGTGGTACAAGCAAGTCGCTAAGTCAGCAGAGGTAGGTTGCCAGGTTGGCGGCAGACGCAGGTTGCCTTGTCAGTGGTACAAGCAAGTTGCTAAGTCAGCAGAGGTAGGTTGCCAGGTTGGCGACGGAGCAGGTTGCCATGTCAGTGGTACAAGAAAGTCGCTAAGTCAGCAGAGGTAGGTTAACAGGTTGGTGAAGGAGGCAGGTTGCCATGTCAGTGGTACAAGCAAGTCGCTAAGTCAGCAGAGGTAGGTTAACAGGTTGGCGGCGGAGGCAGGTTGCCATGTCAGTGGTACAAGCAAGTCGCTAAGTCAGCAGAGGTAGGTGGCCAGGTTGGCGACAGAGGCAGGTTGCCATGTCTGTGGTACAAACAAATCGCTAAGTCAACAAATGAAGGTTGCCTGGATGGCGGTAGAGGCAGGTTGCCATGTCAGTGGTACAAGCATGTCGCTAAGTCAACAGACGTATGTTGCCAGGTTGGCGGCGGAGGCAGGTTGCCATGTCAGTGGTACAAGCAAGTCGCTAAGTTAGTAGAGGTGGGTTGCCAGGTTGGCGGCGGAGGCAGGTTGCCATGTCGGTGGTACAAACAAGTCGCAAAGTCAGCAGAGGTAGGTTGCCAGGTTGGCGGCGGAGGCAGGTTGCCGTGTCAGTGGTACAAGAAAGTCGCTAAGTCAGCAGAGGTTGGTTTCCAGGTTGGCAACGGAGGCAGGTTGCCATGTCAGTGGTACAAGCAAGTCGCTAAGTTAGTAGAGGTGGGTTGCCAGGTTTGCGGCGGAGGCAGGTTGCATTGTCAGTGGTACAAGCAAGTCGTTAAGTCAGCAGAGTTAGGTTGCCAGGTTGGCGGCGGAGGCAGGTTGCCATGTCAGTGGTACAAGCAAGTCGCTAAGTCAGCAGAGGTTGGTTGCCATGTTGGCGACGTAGGCAGGTTGCCATGTCAGTGGTACAAGCAAGTCGCTAAGTCAACAGGGGAGGCTGCCAGGTTGGCGGCGGAGGCAGGTTGCCATGTCACTGGTACAAGCAAGTCGCTAAGTTTGCAGAGGTTGGTTGCCAGGTTGGCGGCGGAGGCAGGTTGCCATGTCAGTGGTACAAGCAAGTCGCTATGTCAGCAGAGGTACGTTGCCAGGTTGGCGGCGGAGGCAGGTTGCCATGTAAGTGGTACAAGCAAGTCGCTAAGTCAGCAGAGGTAGGTTGCCTGGTTGGCGACGGAGGCAGGTCGCCATGTCAGTGGTAGAAGCAAGTCGCTAAGTCAGCAGAGGTGGGTTAACAGGTTGGTGGCTGAGGCAGGATGCCATTCCAGTGGTATAAGCAAGTCGCTAAGTCAGCAGAGGTAGGTTAATAGGTTGGCGGCGGAGGCAGGTTGCCATGTCAGTGGTACAAGCAAGTCACTAAGTCAGCAGAGGTAGGTTGCCAGGTTGGCGACGGAGGCAGGTTGCCATGTCAGTGGTACAAGCAAATCGCTAAGTCAACAAAGGTAGGTTTTCTTGTTGGCGGCGGAGGCAGGTTGCCATGTCAGTGGTACAAGCAAGTCGCTAAGTCAGCAGAGGTTGGTTGCCAGGTTGGCGACGTAGGCAGGTTGCCATGTCAGTGGTACAAGCAAGTCGCTAAGTCAACAGGAGAGGCTGCCAGGTTGGCGGCGGAGGCAGGTTGCCATGTCAGTGGTACAAGCAAGTCGCTATGTTTGCAGAGGTTGGTTGCCAGGTTGGCGGCGGAGGCAGGTTGCCATGTCAGTGGTACAAGCAAGTCGCTAAGTCAGCAGAGGTACGTTGCCAGGTTGGCAGCGGAGGCAGGTTGCCATGTCAGTGGTACAAGCAGGTCGCTAAGTCAGCAGAGGTAGGTTGCCTGGTTGGCGACGGAGGTAGGTCGCCATGTCAGTGGTAGAAGCAAGTCGCTAAGTCCGCAGAGGAGGGTTAACAGGTTGGTAGCAGAGGCAGGATGCCATTCCAGTGGTACAAGCAAGTCGCTAAGTCAGCAGAGGTAGGTTAACAGGTTGGCGGCGGAGGCAGGTTGCCATGTCAGTGGTACAAGCTAGTCAATAAGTCAGCAGAGGTAGGTTGCCAGGTTGGCGACGGAGGCAGGTTGCCATGTCAGTGGTACAAGCAAGTCGCTAAGTCAACAAAGGTAGGTTCCCATGTTGGCGGCGGAGGCAGGTTGTCATGTCAGTGGTACAAGCAAGTCGCTAAGTTAGCAGAGGGAGGTTGCCAGGTTGGAGACGGAGGGAGGTTGCCATGTCTGTGGTACAAGCAAGTCGCTAAGTTAGCAGAAGTAGGTTGCCAGGTTGGCGACGGAGGGAGGTTGCCATGTCAGTGGTACAAGCAAGTCGCTAAGTCAGCAGAGGTAGGTTGCCAGGTTGGCGGCAGACGCAGGTTGCCTTGTCAGTGGTACAAGCAAATCGCTAAGTCAGCAGAGGTAGGTTGCCAGGTTGTCGACGGAGCAGGTTGCCAGGTCAGTTTTACAAGAAAGTCGCTAAGTCAGCAGAGGTAGGTTAACAGGTTGGTGAAGGAGGCAGGTTGCCATGTCAGTGGAACAAGCAAGTCGCTAAGTCAGCAGAGGTAGGTTAACAGGTTGGCGGCGGAGGCAGGTTGCCATGTCAGTGGTACAAGCAAGTCGCTAAGTCAGCAGAGGTAGGTTGCCAGGTTGGCGACGGAGGCAGGTTGCCATGTCAGTGGTACAAGCAAGTCGCTAAGTCAACAAATGAAGGTTGCCTGGATGGCGGTAGAGGCAGGTTGCCATGTCAGTGGTACAAGCAAGTCGCTAAGTCAACAGACGTATGTTGCCAGGTTGGCGGCGGAGGCAGGTTGCCATGTCAGTGGTACAGCAAGTCGCTAAGTTAGTAGAGGTGGGTTGCCAGGTTGGCGGCGGAGGCAGGTTGCCATGTCGGTGGTACAAACAAGTCGCTAAGTCAGCAGAGGTAGGTTGCCAGGTTGGCGGCGGAGGCAGGTTGCCGTGTCAGTGGTACAAGCAAGTATTTATGTCAGCAGAGGAAAGTTGCCTGGTTGGCGGCGGAGGCAGGTTGCCAAGTCAGTGGTACAAGAAAGTCGCTAAGTCAGCAGAGGTTGGTTTCCAGGTTGGCAACGGAGGCAGGGGCCATGTCAGTGGTACAAGCAAGTCGCTAAGTCAACAGGGGAGGCTGCCAGGTTGGCGGCGGAGGCAGGTTGCCATGTCAGTGGTACAAGCAAGTCGCTAAATTTGCAGAGGTAGGTTGCCAGGTTGGCGGCGGAGGCAGGTTGCCATGTCAGTGGTAGAAGCAAGTCGCTAAGTTAGTAGAGGTGGGTTGCCAGGTTGGCGGCGGAGGCAGGTTGCCATGTCAGTGGTACAGGCAAGTCGTTAAGTCAGCAGAGTTAGGTTGGCAGGTTGGCGGTGGAGGCACGTTGCCATGTCAATGGAACAAATAAGTCGCTATGTTAGCAGAGGTAGGTTGCCAGGTTGGCGGCGGAGGGAGGTTGTCGTGTCAGTGGTACAAGCAAGTACTTAAGTCAGCAGAGGTAGGTTGCCTGGTTGGCGGCGGAGGCTGGTTGCCGTGTCAGTGGTACAAGCAAGTCGCTAAGTCAGCAGAGGTTGGTTGCCAGGTTGGCGACGTAGGCAGGTTGCCATGTCACTGGTACAAGCAAGTCGCTAAGTTAGTAGAGGTGGGTTGCCAGGTTGGCGGCGGAGGCAGGTTGCCATGTCGGTGGTACAAACAAGTCGCTAAATCAGCAGAGGAAGGATGCCAGCTTGGCGGCGGAGGCAGGTTGCCGTGTCAGTGGTACAAGCAAGTATTTATGTCAGCAGAGGTAAGTTGCCTGGTTGGCGGCGGAGGCAGCTTGCCTTGTCAGTGGTACAAGAAAGTCGCTAAGTCAGCAGAGGTTGGTTTCCAGGTTGGCAACGGAGGCAGGTTGCCATGTCAGTGGTACAAGCAAGTCGCTACGTTAGTAGAGGTGGGTTGCCAGGTTGGCGGCGGAGGCAGGTTGCCATGTCAGTGGTACAAGCACGTCGTTAAGTCAGCAGAGTTAGGTTGCCAGGTTGGCGAAGGAGGCAGGTTGCCATGTCAGTGGTACAAGCAAGTCGCTAAGTCAGCAGAGGTTGGTTGCCAGGTTGGCGACGTAGGCAGGTTGCCATGTCAATGGTACAAGCAAGTCGCTAAGTCAACAGGGGAGGCTGCCAGGTTGGCGGCGGAGGCAGGTTGCCATGTCTGTGGTACAAGCAAGTCGCTAAATTTGTAGAGGTTGGTTGCCAGGTTGGCGGCGGAGGCAGGTTACCATGTCAGTGGAACAAGCAAGTCGCTAAGACAGCAGAAGTACGTTGCCAGGTTGGCGGCGGAGGCAGGTTGCCTTGTCAGTGGTACAAGCAAATCGCTAAGTCAGCAGAGGTAGGTTGCCTGGTTGGCGACGAAGGCAGGTCGCCATGTCAGTGGTAGAAGCAAGTCGCTAAGTCAGCAGAGGTGGGTTAACAGGTTGGTGGCTGAGGCAGGATGCCATTCCAGTGGTACAAGCAAGTCGCTAAGTCAGCAGAGGTAGGTTAACAGGTTGGCGGCGGAGGCAGGTTGCCATGTCAGTGGTACAAACAAGTCGCTAAGTTAGCAGAGGTAGGTTGCCAGGTTGGCGACGGAGGGAGGTTGCCATGTCAGTGGTACAAGCAAGTCGCTAAGTCAGCAGAGGTATGTTGCCAGGATGGCGGCGGACGCAGTTTGCCTTGTCCGTGGTACAAGCAAGTTGCTAAGTCAGCAGAGGTAGGTTGTCAGGTTGGCGACGGAGCAGGTTGCCATGTCAGTGGTACAAGAAAGTCGCTAAGTCAGCAGAGGTAGGTTAACAGGTTGGTGAAGGAGGCAGGTTGCCATGTCAGTGGTACAAGCAAGTCGCTAAGTCAGCAGAGGTAGGTTAACAGGTTGGCGGCGGAGGCAGGTTGCCATGTCAGTGGTACAAGCAAGTCGCTAAGTCGGCAGAGGTAGGTTGCCAGGTTCGCGACAGAGGCAGGTTGCCATGTCAGTGGTACAAGCAAATCGCTAAGTCAACAAATGAAGGTTGCCTGGATGGCGGTAGAGGCAGGTTGCCATGTCAGTGGTACAAGCAAGTCGCTAAGTCAACAGACGTATGTTGCCAGGTTGGCGGCGGAGGCAGGTTGCCATGTCAGTGGTACAAGCAAGTCGCTAAGTTAGTAGAGGTGGCTTGCCAGGTTGGCGGCGGAGGCAGGTTGCCATGTCGGTGGTACAAACAAGTCGCTAAGTCAGCAGAGGTAGGTTGCCAGGTTGGCGGCGGAGGCAGGTTGCCGTGTCAGTGGTACAAGCAAGTATTTATGTTAGCAGAGTGAAGTTGCCTGGTTGGCGGCGGAGGTAGGTTGCCATGTCAGTGGTACAAGAAAGTCGCTAAGTCAGCAGAGGTTGGTTTCCAGGTTGGCAACGGAGGCAGGTTCCCATGTCAGTGGTACAAGCAAGTCGCTAAGTTAGTAGAGGTGGGTTGCCAGGTTTGCGGCGGAGGCAGGTTGCCTTGTCAGTGGTACAAGCAAGTCGTTAAGTCAGCAGTGTTAGGTTGCCAGGTTGGCGGCGGAGGCAGGTTGCCATGTCAGTGGTACAAGGAAGTCGCTAAGTCAGCAGAGGTTGGTTGCCAGGTTGGCGACGTAGGCAGGTTGCCATGTCAGTGGTACAAGCAAGTCGCTAAGTCAACAGGGGAGGCTGCCAGGTTGGCGGCGGAGGCAGGTTGCCATGTCACTAGTACAAGCAAGTCGCTAAGTTTGCAGAGGTTGGTTGCCCGGTTGGCGGCGGAGGCAGGTTGCCATCTCAGTGGTACAAGCAAGTCGCTAAGTCAGCAGAGGTACCTTGTCAGTGGTACAAGAAAGTCGCTAAGTCAGCAGAGGTAGGTTAACAGGTTGGTGAAGGAGGCAGGTTGCCATGTCAGTGGTACAAGCAAGTCGCTAAGTCAGCAGTGGTAGGTTAACAGGTTGGCGGCGGAGGCAGGTTGCCATGTCAGTGGTTCAAGCAAGTCGCTAAGTCAGCAGAGGTAGGTTGCCAGGTTGGCGACAGAGGCAGGTTGCCATGTCAGTGGTACAAGCAAATCGCTAAGTCAACAAATGAAGGTTGCCTGGATGGCGGTAGAGGCAGGTTGCCATGTCAGTGGTACAAGCAAGTCGCTAAGTCAACAGACGTATGTTGCCAGGTTGGCGGCGGAGGCAGGTTGCCATGTCAGTGGTACAAGCAAGTCGCTAAGTTAGTAGAGGTGGGTTGCCAGGTTGGCAGCGGAGGCAAGTTGCCATGTCGGTGGTACAAACAAGTCGCTAAGTCAGCAGAGGTAGGTTGCCAGGTTGGCGGCGGAGGCAGGTTGCCGTGTCAGTGGTACAAGCAAGTATTTATGTTAGCAGAGTGAAGTTGCCTGGTTGGCGGCGGAGGTAGGTTGCCATGTCAGTGGTACAAGAAAGTCGCTAAGTCAGTAGAGGTTGGTTTCCAGGTTGGCAACGGAGGCAGGTTGCCATGTCAGTGGTACAAGCAAGTCGCTAAGTTAGCAGAGGTGGGTTGCCAGGTTTGCGGCGGAGGCAGGTTGCCTTGTCAGTGGTACAAGCAAGTCGTTAAGTCAGCAGAGTTAGGTTGCCAGGTTGGCGGCGGAGGCCGGTTGCCATGTCAGTGGTACAAGCAAGTCGCTAAGTCAGCAGAGGTTGGTTGCCAGGTTGGCGACGTAGGCAGGTTGCCATGTCAGTGGTACAAGAAAGTCGCTAAGTCAACAGGGGAGGCTGCCAGGTTGGCGGCGGAGGCAGGTTGCCATGTCAGTGGTACAAGCAAGTCGCTAAGTCAGCAGAGGTAGGTTGCCTGGTTGGCGACGGAGGCAGGTCGCCATGTCAGTGGTAGAAGCAAGTCGCTAAGTCAGCAGAGGTGGGTTAACAGGTTGGTGGCTGAGGCAGGATGCCATTCCAGTGGTATAAGCAAGTCGCTAAGTCAGCAGAGGTAGGTTAATAGGTTGGCGGCGGAGGCAGGTTGCCATGTCAGTGGTACAAGCAATTCACTAAGTCAGCAGAGGTAGGTTGCCAGGTTGGCGACGGAGGCAGGTTGCCATGTCAGTGGTACAAGCAAATCGCTAAGTCAACAAAGGTAGGTTTTCTTGTTGGCGGCGGAGGCAGGTTGCCATGTCAGTGGTACAAGCAAGTCGCTATGTTAGCAGAGGTAGGTTGCCAGGTTGGCCACGGAGGCAGGTTGCCATCTCAGTGGTACAAGCAAGTCGCTAAGTCAGCAGAGGTAGGTTGCCAGGTTGGCGGCAGACGCTGGTTGCCTTGTCAGTGGTACAAGCAAGTTGCTAAGTCAGCAGAGGTAGGTTGCCAGGTTGGCGACGGAGCAGGTTGCCATGTCAGTGGTACAAGAAAGTCGCTAAGTCAGCAGAGGTAGGTTAACAGGTTGGTGAAGGAGGCAGGTTGCCATGTCAGTGGTACAAGCAAGTCGCTAAGTCAGCAGAGGTAGGTTAACAGGTTGGCGGCGGAGGCAGGTTGCCATGTCAGTGGTACAAGCAAGTCGCTAAGTCAGCAGAGGTAGGTTGCCAGGTTGGCGACAGAGGCAGGTTGCCATGTCAGTGGTACAAACAAATCGCTAAGTCAACAAATGAAGGATGCCTGGATGGCGGTAGAGGCAGGTTGCCATGTCAGTGGTACAAGCAAGTCGCTAAGTCAACAGACGTATGTTGCCAGGTTGGCGGCGGAGGCAGGTTGCCATGTCAGTGGTACAAGCAAGTCGCTAAGTTAGTAGAGGTGGGTTGCCAGGTTGGCGGCGGAGGCAGGTTGCCATGTCGGTGGTACAAACAAGTCGCTAAGTCAGCAGAGGTAGGTTGCCAGGTTGGCGGCGGAGGCAGGTTGCCGTGTCAGTGGTACAAGAAAGTCGCTAAGTCAGCAGAGGTTGGTTTCCAGGTTGGCAACGGAGGCAGGTTGCCATGTCAGTGGTACAAGCAAGTCGCTAAGTTAGTAGAGGTGGGTTGCCAGGTTTGCGGCGGAGGCAGGTTGCCTTGTCAGTAGTACAATCAAGTCGTTAAGTCAGCAGAGTTAGGTTGCCAGGTTGGCGGCGGAGGCAGGTTGCCATGTCAGTGGTACAAGCAAGTCGCTAAGTCAGCAGAGGTTGGTTGCCAGGTTGGCGACGTAGGCAGGTTGCCATGTCAGTGGTACAAGCAAGTCGCTAAGTCAACAGGGGAGGCTGCCAGGTTGGCGGCGGAGGCAGGTTGCCATGTCACAGGTACAAGCAAGTCGATAAGTTTGCAGAGGTTGGTTGCCAGGTTGGCGGTGGAGGCAGGTTGCCATGTCAGTGGTACAAGCAAGTCGCTAAGTCAGCAGAGGTACGTTGCCAGGTTGGCGGCGGAGGCAGGTTGCCATGTCAGTGGTACAAGCAAGTCGCTAAGTCAGCAGAGGTAGGTTGCCTGGTTGGCGACGGAGGCAGGTCACCATGTCAGTGGTAGAAGCAAGTCGCTAAGTCAGCAGAGGTGGGTTAACAGGTTGGTGGCTGAGGCAGGATGCCATTCCAGTGGTATAAGCAAGTCGCTAAGTCAGCAGAGGTAGGTTAATAGGATGGCGGCGGAGGCAGGTTGCCATGTCAGTGGTACATGCAAGTCACTAAGTCAGCAGAGGTAGGTTGCCAGGTTGGCGACGGAGGCAGGTTGCCATGTCAGTGGTACAAGCAAATCGCTAAGTCAACAAAGGTAGGTTTTCTTGTTGGCGGCGGAGGCAGGTTGCCATGTCAGTGGTACAAGCAAGTCGCTATGTTAGCAGAGGTAGGTTGCCAGGTTGGCGACGGAGGCAGGTTGCCATCTCAGTGGTACAAGCAAGTCGCTAAGTCAGCAGAGGTAGGTTGCCAGGTTGGCCGCCGACGCAGGTTGCCTTGTCAGTGGTACAAGCAAGTTGCTAAGTCAGCAGAGGTAGGTTGCCAAGTTGGCGACGGAGCAGGTTGCCATGTCAGTGGTACAAGAAAGTCGCTAAGTCAGCAGAGGTAGGTTAACAGGTTGGTGAAGGAGGCAGGTTGCCATGACAGTGGTACAAGCAAGTCACTAAGTCAGCAGAGGTAGGTTGCCAGGTTGGCGACGGAGGCAGGTTGCCATGTCCGTGGTACAAGCAAATCGCTAAGTCAACATAGGTAGGTTGCCATGTTGGCGGCGGAGGCAGGTTGCCATGTCAGTGGTACAAGCAAGTCGCTAAGTTAGCAGAGGTAGGTTGCCAGGTTGGCGACGGAGGGAGGTTGCCATGTCAGTGGTACAAGCATGTCGCTAAGTCAGCAGAGGTAGGTTGCCAGGTTGGCGGCGGACGCAGGTTGCCTTGTCAGTGGTACAAGCAATTTGCTAAGTCAGCAGAGGTAGGTTAACAGGTTGGTGAAGGAGGCAGGTTGCCATGTCAGTGGTACAAGCAAGTCGCTAAGTCAGCAGAGGTAGGTTAACAGGTTGGCGGCGGAGGCAGGTTGCCATGTCAGTGGTACAAGCAAGTCGCTAAGTTAGAAGAGGTGGGTTGCCAGGTTGGCAGCGGAGGCAGGTTGCCATGTCGGTGGTACAAACAAGTCGCTAAGTCAGCAGAGGTAGGTTGCCAGGTTGGCGGCGGAGGCAGGTTGCCGTGTCAGTGGTACAAGCATGTATTTAAGTCAGAAGAGGTAGGATGCCTGGTTGGCGGCGGAGGCAGGTTGCCATGTCAGTGGAACAAGATAGTCGCTAAGTCAGCAGAGGTTGGTTTCCAGGTTGGCGACGGAGGCAGGTTGCCATGTCAGTGGTACAAGCAAGTCGCTATGTTAGAAGAGGTGAGTTGCCATGTTGAAGGCGGAGGCAGGTTGCCATGTCAGTGGTACAAGCAAGTCGTTAAGTCAGCAGAGTTAGGTTGCCAGGTTGGCGGCGGAGGCAGGTTGCCATGTCAGTGGTACAAGCAAGTCGCTAAGTCAGCATAGGTTCGTTAACAGGTTGGTGGTGGAGGCAGGTTGCCATGTAAGTGGTACAAGCAAGTCGCTAAGTCAGCAGAGGTAGGTTGCTGGGTTGGCGGCGGAGGCTGGTTGCCATGTCAGTGGTACAAGCAAGTCGCTAAGTCAACAGAGGTAGGTTGCCAGGTTGGCGGCGGAGGCAGGTTGCCAAGTCAGTGTTTCAAGCAATTCGCTAAGTCAACAGAGTTAGGTTGCCGGGTAGGCGGCGGAGGCAGGTTGCCATGTTAGTGGTACAAGCAAGTCGCTAAGTCAGCAGAGGTAGGTTGCCAGGTTGGTCACGGAGGCTGGCTGCCATGTCAGTGGTACAAGCAAATCGCTAAGTTAGCAGAGTTAGGTTAACAGGTTGGTGGCGGAGGCAGGTCGCCATGTCAGTGGTACAAGCAAGTCGCTAAGTCAGTAGAGGTAGGTTAAGAGGTTAGCGGCGGAGGCTGGTTGCCATGTCAGTGGTACAAGCAAGTCGCTAAGTCAGCAGAGGTAGGTTGCCAGGTTGGCGACGGAGGCAAGTTGCCATGTCAGTGGTACAAGCAAGTCGTTAAGTGAATAGAGGTAGGTTGCCAGGTGGGCGGCGGAGGCAGGTTGCCATTTCAGTGGTACAAGCAAGTCGCAAAGTCAACAGAGGTAGGTTGCCAGGTTGGCGGCGGAGGCAGGTTGCCATGTTAGTGGTACAAGCAAGTCGCTAAGTCAACAGGGGAGGTTGCCAGGTTGGCAGCGGAGGCAGGTTGCCACGTCAGTGGTACAAGCAAGTCGCTATGTTTGCAGAGGTTGGTTGCCAGGTTGGCGGCGGACGCAGGTTGCCATGTCAGTGGTACATGCAAGTCGCTAAGTAAGCAGAGGTACGTTGCCTGGTTGGCGGCGGAGGAAGGTTGCCATGTCAGGGGTACAAGCAAGTCGCTATGTCAGCAGAGGTAGGTTGCCTGGTTGGCGACGGAGGCAGGTCGCCATGTTAGTGGTAGAAGCAAGTCGCTAAGTCAGCAGAGGTGGGTTAACAGGTTGGTGGCAGAGGCAGGATGCCATTCCAGTGGTACAAGCAAGTCGCTAAGTCAGCAGAGGTAGGTTAACAGGTTGGCGACGGAGGCAGGTTGCCATGTTAGTGGTACAAGCAAGTCGCTAAGTCCACAAAGGTAGGTTCCCATGTTGGCGGCGGAGGCAGGTTGCCATGTCAGTGGTACAAGCAAGTCGCTAAGTTAGCAGAGGTAGGTTGCCAGGTTGGCGACGGAGGGAGGTGTCCATGTCAGTGGTACAAGCAAGTCGCTAAGTTAGCAGAGGTCGGTTGCCTGGTTGGCGACGGAGCAGGTTGCCATGTCAGTGGGACAAGCAAGTCGCTAAGTTAGTAGAGGTGGGTTGCCAGGTTGGCGGCGGAGGCAGGCTGCCATGTCAGTGGTACAAGCAAGTCGCTAAGTCAGCAGAGGTAGGTTAGCAGGTTGGCGGGAGAGGCAGGTTGCCATGTCAGTGGTACAAGCAAGTCGCTAAGTCAGCAGAGGTAGGTTGCCAGGTTGGCGACGGAGGCAGGTTGCCATGTCAGTGGTACAAGCAAGTCGCTAAGTCAGTGGTACAAGCAAGTCGCTAAGTCAACAGACGTATGTTGCCAGGTTGGCGGCGGAGGCAGGTTGCCATGTCAGTGGTACAAGCAAGTCGCTAAGTTAGAAGAGGTGGGTTGCCAGGTTGGCAGCGGAGGCAGGTTGCCATGTCGGTGGTACAAACAAATCGCTAAGTCAGCAGAGGTAGGTTGCCAGGTTGGCGGCGGAGGCAGGTTGCCGTGTCAGTGGTACAAGCAAGTATTTACGTCAGCAGAGGTAGGTTGCCTGGTTGGAGGCGGAGGCAGGTTGCCATGTCAGTGGTACAAGAAAGTCGCTATGTCAGCAGAGGTTGGTTTCCAGGTTGGCGACGGAGGCAGGTTGCCATGTCAGTGGTACAAGCAAGTCGCTAAGTTAGAAGAGGTGGGTTGCCAGGTTGGCGGCGGAGGCAGGTTGCCATGTCAGTGGTACAAGCAAGTCGTTAAGTCGGCAGAGTTAGGTTGCTAGGTTGGCGGCGGAGGCAGGTTGCCATGTCAGTGGTACAAGCAAGTCGCTAAGTCAGCATAGGTTCGTTAACAGGTTGGTGGCGGAGGCAGGTTGCCATGTCAGTGGTACAAGCAAGTCGCTAAGTCAGCAGAGGTAGGTTGCCAGGTTGGCGGCGGAGGCTGGTTGCCATGTCAGTGGTACAAGAAAGTCGCTAAGTCAACAGAGGTAGGTTGCCTGGTTGGCGGCGGAAGCAGGTTGCCAAGTCAGTGGTACAAGCAAGTCGCGAAGTCAACAGAGTTAGGTTGCCGGGTAGGCGGCGGAGGCAGGTTGCCATGTTAGTGGTACAAGCAAGTCGCTAAGTCAGCAGAGATTGGTTGCCAGGTTGGTGAAGGAGGCTGGCTGCCATGTCCGTGGTACTAGCAAATCGCTAAGTCAGCAGAGGTAGGTTAACAGGTTGGTGGCGGAGGCAGGTCGCCATGTCAGTGGTACAAGCAAGTCGCTAAGTCAGTAGAGGTTGGTTAAGAGCTTAGCGGCGGAGGCTGGTTGCCATGTCAGTGGTACAAGCAAGTCGCTAAGTCAGCAGAGGTAGGTAGCCCGGTTTGGCGACGGAGGCAGGTTGCCATGTCAGTGGTACAAGCAAGTCGTTAAGTGAATAGAGGTAGGTTGCCAGGTGGGCGGCGGAGGCAGGTTGCCATGTCAGTGGTACAAGCAAGTCGCTAAGTCAATAGAGGTAGGTTGCCAGGTTGGCGGCGGAGGCAGGTTGCCATGTCAGTGGTACAAGCAAGTCGCTAAGTCAACAGGGGAGGTTGCCAGGTTGGCGGCGGAGGCAGGTTGCCTTGTCAGTGGTACAAGCAAGTCGCTATGTTTGCAGAGGTTGGTTGCCAGGCTGGCGGCGGAGGCAGGGTGCCATGTCAGTGGTACAAGCAAGTCGCTAAGTCAGCAGAGGTAGGTTGCCTGGTTGGCGACGGAGGCAGGTCGCCATGTTAGTGGTAGAAGCATGTCGCTAAGTCAGCAGAGGTGGGTTAACAGGTTGGTGGCAGAGGCAGGATGCCATTCCAGTGGTACAAGCAAGTCGCTAAGTCAGCAGAGGTAGGTTAACAGTTTGGCAACGGAGGCAGGTTGCCATGTCAGTGGTACAAGCAAGTCGCTAAGTCAACAAAGGTAGGTTCCCATGTTGGCGGCGGAGGCAGGTTGCCATGTCAGTGGTACAAGCAAGTCGCTAAGTTAGCAGAGGTAGGTTGCCAGGTTGGCGACGGAGGGAGGTTGCCATGTCAGTGGTACAAGCAAGTCGCTAAGTTAGCAGAGGTAGGTTGCCAGGTTGGCGGCGGAGGGAGGTTGCCATGTCAATGGTACAAGCAAGTCGCTAAGTCAGCAGAGGTAGGTTGCCAGGTTGGCGACGGAGGGAGGTTGCCATGTCAGTGCTACAAGCAAGTCGCTAAGTCAGCAGAGGTACGTTGCCAGGTTGGCGGCGGACACAGGTTGCCATGTCAGGGGTACAAGCAAGTCGCTAAGTCAGCAGAGGTAGGTTGCCTGGTTGGCGACGGAGGCAGGTCGCCATGTTAGTGGTAGAAGCATGTCGCTAAGTCAGCAGAGGTGGGTTAACAGGTTGGTGGCAGAGGCAGGATGCCATTCCAGTGGTACAAGCAAGTCGCTAAGTCAGCAGAGGTAGGTTAACAGTTTGGCGACGGAGGCAGGTTGCCATGTCAGTGGTACAAGCAAGTCGCTAAGTCAACAAAGGTAGGTTCCCATGTTGGCGGCGGAGGCAGGTTGCCATGTCAGTGGTACAAGCAAGTCGCTAAGTTAGCAGAGGTAGGTTGCCAGGTTGGCGACGGAGGGAGGTTGCCATGTCAGTGGTACAAGCAAGTCGCTAAGTTAGCAGAGGTAGGTTGCCAGGTTGGCGACGGAGGGAGTTTGCCATGTCAATGGTACAAGCAAGTCGCTAAGTCAGCAGAGGTAGGTTGCCAGGTTGGCGGCGGACGCAGGTTGCCTTGTCCGTGGTACAAGCAAGTCGCTAAGTCAGCAGAGGAAGGCTGCCAGGTTGGCGACGGAGAAGGTTGCCATGTCAGTGGGACAAGCAAGTCGCTAAGTTAGTGGAGGTGGGTTGCCAGGTTGGCGGCGGAGAGGCAGGTTGCCATGTCAGTGGTACAAGCAAGTCGCTAAGTCAACAAATGAAGGTTGCCAGGATGGCGGTAGAGGCAGGTTGCCATGTCAGTGGTACAAGCAAGCCGCTAAGTGAACAAATGAAGGTTGCCAGGATGGCGGTAGAGGCAGGTTGCCATGTCAGTGGTACAAGCAAGTCGCTAAGTCAACAGACGTATGTTGCCTGGTTGGCGGCGGAGGCAGGTTCCCATGTCAGTGGTACAAGAAAGTCGCTAAGTCAGTAGGGGTTGGTTTCCAGGTTGGCGACGGAGGGAGGTTGCCATGTCAGTGGTACAAGCAAGTCGCTAAGTTAGTAGAGGTGGGTTGCCAGGTTGGCGGCGGAGGCAGGTTGCCATGTCAGTGGTACAAGCAAGTCGTTAAGTCAGCAGAGTTAGGTTGCCAGGTTGGCGGCGGAGGCAGGTTGCCATGTCAGTGGAACAAGCAAGTCGCTATGTTAGCAGAGGTAGGTTGCCAGGTTGGCGGCGGAGGCAGGTTGTCGTGTCAGTGGTACGAGCAAGTACTTAAGTCAGCAGAGTTAGGTTCCCTGGTTGGCGGCGGAGGCTGGTTGCCATGTCAGTGGTACAAGCAAGTCGCTAAGTCAGCGGAGGTAGGTTGCCAGATTGGCGGTGGAGGCAGGTTGCCATGTCAGTGGTACAAGCAAGTCGCTAAGTCAGCAGAGTTAGGTTAACAGGTTGGTGGCGGAGGCAGGTTGCCATTTCAGTGGTACAAGCAAGTCGCTAAGTCAGTAGAGGTAGGTTAACAGGTTGGCGGCGAAGGCCGGTTGCCTTGTCAGTGGTACAAGCAAGTCGCTAAGTCAGCAGAGGAAGGTTGCCAGGTTGGCGACGGTGGCAGGTTGCCATGTCAGTGGTACAAGCAAGTCGCTAAGTCAACAGAGGTAGGTTGCCAGGTTGGCGGCGGAGGCAGGTTGGTTGCCAGGTTGGCGGCGGAGGCAGGTTGCCATGTCAGAGGTACAAGCAAGGCGCTATGTCAACAGAGGTAGGTTGCCAGGTTGGCGGCGGAGGCAGGTTGCCATGTCAGTGGTACAAGAAAGTCGCCAAGTTAGCAGAGGTAGGTTGCCAGGTTGGTGGCGGAGGCAGGTTGCCCTGTCCGTGGTACAAGCAAGTCGCTTAGTCAGCAGAGGTAAGTTGCCAGGTTGGCGGCGGAGGTAGGTTACCATGTCAGTGGTACAAGCAAGTCGCTAAGTGAGCAGAGGTTGGTTGCCGGGTTGGCGGCGGAGGCAGGTTGCCATGTCAGTGGTACAAGTAAGTCGCTAAGTCAGCAGAGGTAGGTTGCCAGGTTGGCGGTTGAGGCAAGTTGCCATGTCAGTGGTACAAGCAAGTCGCTAAGTTAGTAGAGGTCTGTTGCCAGGTTGGCGGCAGAGGCAGGTTGCCATGTCAGTTGTACAAGCAAGTCGTTAAGTCAGCAGAGGTAGGTAGCCAGGTTGGCGGCGGAGGCAGGTTGCCATGTCAGTTGTACAAGCAAGTCGCTAAGTTAGCAGAGGTAGGTTGCCAGGTTAGCGACGGAGGCAGGTTGCCGTGTCAGTGGTCCAAGCAAGTCGCTAAGTCAGCAGAGGTAGGTTGCCAGGTTGGCGGCAGAGGCAGGTTGCCCTGTCAGTGGTACAAGCAAGTCGCTATGTCAGCAGAGGTAGGTTGCCAGGTTGGCGGCGGAGGCAGGTTGCCCTGTCAGTGGTACAAGCAAGTCGTTAAGTCAACAGAGGTAGGTTGCCAGGTTGGCGGCGGAGGCAGGTTGCCATGTCAGTGGTACAAGCAAGTCGCTAAGTTAGCAGACGTAGGATGCCAGGTTGGCGACGGAGGCAGGTTCCCGTGTCAGTGGTACAAGCAAGTCTTTAAGTCAGCAGAGGTAGGTTGACTGGTGGCGGCGGAGGCAGGTTGCCATGTCTGTGGTACAAGCAAGTCGCTAAGCCAGCAGTGGTTGGTTTCCAGGTTGCCGACGGAGGCAGGTTGCCATTTCAGTGGTACAAGCAAGTCGCTAAGTCAACAGAGGTAGGTTCCCAGGCTAGTGGCGGAGGCAGGTTGCCATGTCATTGGTACAAGTAAGTCGCTAAGTCAACAGAGGTAGGTTGCCAGGTTGGCGGTAGAGGCAGGTTGCCATGTCAGTGGTACAAGCAAGTCGCTAAGTTATTAGAGGTGGGTTGCCACGTTGGCGGCGGAGGCAGGTTGCCATGTCAGTGGTACATGCGAGTCGCTAAGTCAGCAGAGGTAGGTTAGCAGGTTGTTGGCAGAGGCAGGTTGCCATGTCAGTGGTACAAGCAATTCGCTAAGTCAACAGAGGTAGGTTGCCAGGTTGGCTGCAGAGGCAGGTTGCCATGTCAGTGGTACAAGCAAGTCGCTAAGTTAGTAGAGGTAGGTTGCCAGGCTGGCTGCGGAGGCAGGTTGCCATATCAGTGGTACAAGCAAGTCGCTAAGTCAGCAGAGGTAGGTTGCCAAGTTGGCGACGGAGCTAGGTTGCCATGTCAGTGGTACAAGCAAGTCGCTATGTCAACAGAGGTAGGTTGCCAGGCTAGTGGCGGAGGCAGGTTGCCATGTCAGTGGTACAAGCAAGTCGCTAAGTCAACAGAGGTAGGTTGCCAGGTTGGCGGCAGAGGCAGGTTGCCATGTCAGTGGTACAAGCAAGTCGCTAAGTTAGTAGAGGTGGGTTGCCTGGTTGGCGGCGGAGGCAGGTTGCCATGTCAGTGGTACGAGCAAGCCGCTAAGTCAGCAGAGGTAGGTTAGCAGGTTGTTGGCAGAGGCAGGTTGCCTTGTCAGTGGTACAAGCAAGTCGCTAAGTCAACAGAGGTAGGTTGCCAGGTAGGCGGCGGAGGCAGGTTGCCATGTCAGTGGTACAAGCAAGTCGCTAAGTTAGCAGAGGTAGGTTGCCAGGCTGGCGGCGGAGGCAGGTTGCCAAATCAGTGGTACAAGCAAATCGCTAAGTCAGCAGAGGTAGGTTGCCAAGTCAGTGGTACAAGCAAATCGCTAACTCAGCAGTGGTAGGTTAACAGGTTGGTGGCGGAGGCACGTTGCCATGTCAGTGGTACAAGCAAGTCGCTAAGTCAGCAGAGGTAGGTTAACAGGTTGGTGGCGGAGGCTGGTTGCCTTGTCAGTGGTACAAGCAAGTCGCTATGTGAGCAGAGGTAGGTTGCCAGGTTGGCGGAGGAGGCAGGTTGCCATGTCAGTGGTACAAGCAAGTCGCTAAGTTAGCAGAGGTAGGTTGCCAGGTTGGCGACGGAGGGAGGTTGCCATGTCAGTGGTACAAGCAAGTCGCTAAGTTAGCAGAGGTAGGTTGCCAGGTTGGCGACGGAGGGAGGTTGCCATGTCAGTGGTACAAGCAAGTCGCTAAGTCAGCAGAGGTAGGTTGCCAGGTTGGCGGCGGACGCAGGTTGCCTTGTCCGTGGTACAAGCAAGTCGCTAAGTCAGCAGAGGAAGGTTGCCAGGTTGGCGACGGAGAAGGTTGCCATGTCAGTGGGACAAGCAAGTCGCTAAGTTAGTGGAGGTGGGTTGCCAGGTTGGCGGCGGAGACAGGCTGCCATGTCAGTGGTACAAGCAAGTCGCTAAGTTAGTAGAGGTGGGTTGCCAGGTCGGCGGCGGACGCAGGTTGCCATATCAGTGGTACAAGCAAGTCGCTATGTCAGCAGAGGTAGGTTGCCAAGTTGGCGTCGGAGGTAGGATGCCATGTCAGTGGTACAAGCAAGTCGCTAAGTCAACAGAGGTAGGTTGCCAGGCTAGTGGCGGAGGCAGGTTGCATTGTCAGTGGTACAAGCAAGTCGCTAAGTCAACAGAGGTAGGTTGCCAGGTTGGCGGCAGAGGCAGGTTGCCATGTCAGTGGTACAAGCAAGTCGCTAAGTTAGTAGAGGTGGGTTGCCAGGTTGGCGGCGGAGGCAGGTTGCCATGTCAGCGGTACGAGCAAGCCGCTAAGTCAGCAGTGGTAGGTTAGCAGGTTGTTGGCAGAGGCAGGTTGCCTTGTCAGTGGTACAGGCAAGTCGCTAAGTCAACAGAGGTAGGTTGCCAGGTTGGCGGCGGAGGCAGGTTGCCATGTTAGTGGTACAAGCAAGTCGCTAAGTTAGCAGATGTAGGTTGCCAGGCTGGCGGCGGAGGCAGGTTGCCATATCAGTGGTACAAGCAAGTCGCTAAGTCAGCAGAGGTAGGTTGCCATGTTGGCGGCGGAGGTAGGTTGCCATCTCAGTGGTACAAGCAAGTCGCTAAGTCAGCAGAGGTAGGTTAACAGGTTGGTGGCGGAGGCAGGTTGCCATGTCAGTGGTACAAGCAAGTCGCTAAGTCAGTAGAGGTAGGTTAACAGGTTGGCGGCGGAGGCCGGTTGCCATGTCAGTGGTACAAGCAAGTCGCTATGTCAGCAGAGGTAGGATGCCAGGTTGGCGACGAAGGCAGGTTGCCATGTCAGTGGTACAAGCAAGTCGCTAAGTCAACAGAGGTAGGTTGCCAGGTTGGCGGCGGAGGCAGGTTGCCATGTCAGTGGTACAAGCAAGTCGCTATGTCAACAGAGGTAGGTTGCCAGGTTGGCAGCGGAGGCAGGTTGCCATGTTAGTGGAACAAGCAAGTCGCTAAATTAGGAGAGGTAGGTTGCCAGGTTGGCGGCGGAGGCAGGTTGCTATGTCAGTGGTACAAGCAAGTCGCTTAGTCAGCAGAGGTAGGTTGCCAGGTTGGCGGCGGAGGCAAGTTGCAATGTCAGTGGTACAAGCAAGTCGCTAAGTGAGCAGAGGTAGGTTGCCAGGTTGGCGGCGGAGGCAGGTTGCCTTGCCAGTGGTACAAGCTAGACGCTAAGTCAACAGATGTAGGTTGCCAGGTTGGCGACGGAGGCAGGTTGCCAAGTCAGTGGTAGAAGCAAGTCGCTAACTCAGCAGTGGTAGGTTAACAGGTTGGTGGCGGAGGCACGTTGCCATGTCAGTGGTACAAGCAAGTCGCTACGTCAGCAGAGGTCGGTTAATAGGTTGGTGGCGGAGGCAGGTTGCCTTGTCAGTGGTACAAGCAAGTCGCTAAGTCAACAGAGGTATGATGCCAGGTTACCATGTCCGTGGTACAAGCAAGTAGCTAAGTCAACAAAGGTAGGTTGCCAGGCTAGTGGCGGAGGCAGGTTGCCATGTCAGTGGTACAAGCAAGTCGCTAAGTCAATAGAGGTAGGTTGCCAGGTTGGCGGCAAAGGCAGGTTGCCATGTCAGTCGTACAAGCAAGTCGCTAAGTTAGTAGAGGTGGGTTGCCAGGTTGGCGGCGGAGGCAGGTTGCCATGTCAGTGGTACGAGCAAGCCGCTAAGTCAGCAGAGGTATGTTAGCAGGTTGTTGGCAGAGGCAGGTTGCCTTGTCAGTGGTACAAGCAAGTCGCTAAGTCAACAGAGGTAGGTTGCCAGGTTTGCGGCGGAGGCAGGTTGCCATGTCAATGGTACAAGCAAGTCGCTAAGTTAGCAGAGGTACGTTGCCAGGCTGGCGGCGGAGGTAGGTTGCCATATCAGTGGTACAAGCAAGTCGCTAAGTCAGCAGAGGTAGGTTGCCAAGTTGGCGGCGGAGGTAGGTTGCCATGTCAGTGGTACAAGCAAGTCGCTAAGTCAGCAGAGGTAGGTTAACAGGTTGGTGGCGGAGGCAGGTTGCCATGTCAGTGGTACAATCAATTCGCTAAGTCAGTAGAGGTAGGTTAACAGGTTGGCGGCGGAGGCCGGTTGCCATGTCAGTGGTACAAGCAAGTCGCTAAGTCAGCAGATGTAGGATGCCAGGTTGGCGACGAAGGCAGGTTGCCATGTCAGTGGTACAAGCAAGTCGCTAAGTCAGCAGAGGTAGGATGCCAGGTTGGCGACGAAGGCAGGTTGCCATGTCAGTGGTACAAGCAATTCGCTAAGTCAGCAGAGGTGGGTTAACAGGTTGGTGAAGGAGGCAGGTTGCCACGTCAGTCGAACAAGCAAGTCGCTAAGTCAGTAGAGGTAGGTTAACATGTTGGCGGCGGAGGCAGGTTGCCATGTCAGTGGTACAAGCAAGTCGCTAAGTCAGCAGAGGTAGGTTGCCAGGTTATCGACGGAGGCAGGTTGCCATGTCAGTGGTACAAGCAAGTCGCTAAGTCAACAAAGGAAGGTGGCCAGGTTGGCGGCGGAGGCAGGTTGCCATGTCAGTGGTACAAGCAAGTCGCTACGTCAACAGAGGTAGGTTGCCAGGTTGGCGGCGGAGGCAGGTTGCGTTGTCAGTGGTACAAGCAAGTCGCAAAGTTAGTAAAGGTGGGTTGCCAGGTTGGCGGCGGAGGCAGGTTGCCATGTCATTGGTACAAGCAAGTCGTTAAGTCAGTAGAGGTAGGTTGCGAGGTTGGCGGCGGAGGCAGGTTGCCATGTCAGGGGTACAAGCAAGTCGCTAAGTTAGCAGAGGTAGGTTGCCAGGTTGGCAGCGGAGGCTGCTTGCCTTGTCAGTGGTACAAGCAAATCGCTAAGTCAGCGGAGGTCGGTTAACAGGTTAGCGGCGGAGGCTGGTTGCCATGTCAGTGGTACAAGCAAGTCTCTAAGTCAGCAGAGGTAGGTTGCCAGGTTGGCGACGGAGGCAGGTTGCCATGTCAGTGGTAAAACCAAGTCGTTAAGTCAACAGAGGTAGGTTGCCAGGTTGGCGGCGGAGGCAGGTTGCCATGTCAGTGGTACAAGCATGTCTTTATGTCAACAGAGGTAGGTTGCCAGGTTGGCGGCGGAGGCAGGTTGCCATGTCAGTGGTACAAGCAAGTCGCTAAGTCAGTAGAGGTAGGTTGCCAGGTTGGTGGCGGACGCAGGTTGCCATGTCAGTGGTACAAGCAAATCGCTAAGTCAGCAGAGGTAGGTTTCCAGGTTGGCGACGGAGGCAGGTTTCCATGTCAGTGGTACATGCAAGTCGCTAAGTCAGCAGAGGTAGGTTAACAGGTTGGTGAAGGAGGCAGTTTGCCATGTCTGTGGTACAAGCAAGTCGCTAAGTCAGCAGAGGTAGGTTAACAGGTTGGCGGCGGAGGCAAGTTGCCATGTCAGTGGTACAAGCAAGTCGTTAAGTCAGCAGAGGTAGGTTGCCATGTTATCGACGGAGGCAGGTTGCCATGTCCGTGGTACAAGCAAGTCGCTAAGTCAACAAAGGAAGGTTGCCAGGTTGGCGGCGGAAGCAGGTTGCCATGTCAGTGGTACAAGCAAGTCGCTAAGTCAACAGAGGTAGGTTCCCAGGTTAGCGGAGGAGGCAGGTTGCGATGTCAGTGGAACAAGCAAGTTGCAAAGTTAGTAGTGGTGGGTTGCCAGGTTGGCGGCGGAGGCAGGTTGCCATGTTAGTGGTACAAGCAAGTCGTTAAGTCAGCAGAGGTAGGTTTCGAGGTTGGCGGCGGAGGCAGGTTGCCATGTCAGTGGTACAAGCAAGTCGCTAAGTTAGCAGAGGTAGGTTGCCAGGTTGGCGGCGGAGGCAGGTTGCCGTGTCAGTGGTTCAAGCAAGTCGCTAAGTCAGCGGAGGTCGGTTAACAGGTTAGCGGCGGAGGCTGGATGCCATGTCAGTGGTACAAGCAAGTCGCTAAGTCAGCAGAGGTAGGTTGCCAGGTTGGCGACGGAGGCAGGTTGCCATGTCAGTGGTACAACCAAGTCGTTATGTCAACAGAGGTAGGTTGCCAGGTGGGCGGCGGAGGCAGGTTGCCATGTCAGTGGTACAAGCAAGTCGTTAAGTCAACAGAGGTTGGTTGCCAGGTTGGCGGCGGTGGCAGGTTACCATGCCAGTGGTACAAGCAAGTTGCTAAGTTAGAAGAGGTGGGTTGCCAGGTTGGCAGCGGTGGCAGGTTGCCATATCAGTGGTACAAGCAAATCGCTAAGTCAGCAGTGGTAGGTTGCCAGGTTGGCGGCGGAGGCAGGTTGCCATGTCAGTGGTACAAGCAAGTCGCTAAGTCAACAGGGGAGGTTGCCAGGTTGGCGGCGGAGGCAGGTTGCCATGTCAGTGGTACAAGCAAGTCGCTAAGTTTGCAGAGGTTGGTTGCCAGGTTGGCGGCGGAGGCAGGTTGCCATGTCAGTGGTACAAGCAAGTCGCTATGTCAGCAGAGGTAGGTTGCCTGGCTGGTGGCGGAGGCAGGTTGCCATGTTAGTGGTACAAGCAAGTCGCTACGTCACCAGAGGTAGGTTGCCAGGTTGGCGGCGGAGGCAGGTTGCCATGTCAGTGGTACAAGCAAGCCGCTAAGTCAACAGAGGTAGGTTGCCAGGTTGGCGGCGGAGGCAGGTTGCGATGTCAGTGGTACAAGCAAGTCGCAAAGTTAGTAGAGATGGGTTGCCAGGTTGGCGGCGGAGGCAGGTTGCCATGTCGTTGGTACAAGCAAGTCGTTAAGCCAGCAGAGGTAGGTTGCGAGGTTGGCGGCGGAGGCAGGTTGCCATGTCAGGAGTACAAGCAAGTCGCTAAGTTAGCAGAGGTAGGTTGCCAGGTTGGCGGCGGAGGCAGGTTGCCATGTCAGTGGTACAAGCAAGTCTCTAAGTCAGCAGAGGTAGGTTGCCAGGTTGGCGACGGAGGCAGGTTGCCTTGTCAGTGGTACAACCAAGTCGTTATGTCAACAGAGGTAGGTTGCCAGGTGGGCGGCGGAGGCAGGCTGCCATGTCAGTGGTACAAGCACGTCGTTATGTCAACAGAGGTAGGTTGCCAGGTTGGCGGCGGAGGCAGGTTGCCATGTCAGTGGTACAAGCAAGTCGCTAAGTCAACAAAGGTAGGTTGCCAGGTTGGCGGCGGAGGCAGGTTGCCATGTCAGTGGTACAAGAAAGTCGCTAAGTCAACAGAGGTAGGTTGCTTGGTTGGCGGCGGAGGCAGGTTGCCTTGTCAGTGGTACAAGCAAGTCGCTAAGTTAGTAGAGGTGGGTTGCCAGGTTGGCGGCGGAGGCAGGTTGCCATGTCAGGGGTACAAGCAAGTAGCTAAGCCAGCAGAGGTAGGTTAGCAGGTTGGCCGCAGAGGCAGGTTGCCAGGTCAGTGGTACAAGCAAGTCGCTATGTGAACAGAGGTAGGGTGCCAGGTTGGCGGCGGAGGTAGGTTGCCAAGTCCGTCGTACAAGCAAGTCGCTAAGTTATCAGAGGAAGGTGGCCAGGATGGCGCGGGAGGCAGGTTGCCATATCAGTGGTACAAGCAAGTCGCTAAGTCAGCAGAGGTAGGTTGCCATTTGGCGGCGGAGGTAGATTGCCATGTCAGTGGTACAAGCAAGTCGCTAAGTCAGCAAAGGTAGGTTAACAGGTTAGCGGCGGAGGCTGGTTGCCATGTCAGTGGTACAAGCAAGTCGCTAAGTCAGCAGAGGTAGGTTGCCAGGTTGGGGACGGAGGCCGGTTGCCATGTCAGTGCTACAAGCAAGTCGTAAAGTAAACAGAGGTAGGTTGCCAGCTGGGCGGCGGAGGCAAGTTGCCATGTCAGTGGTACAAGCAAGTCGCTAAGTCAACAGAGGTAGGTTGCCAGGTTGGCGGCGGAGGCATGCTACCTTGCCAGTGGTACAAGCAAGTCGCTAAGTTAGTAGAGGTGGGTTGCCAGGTTGGCGGCGGAGGCAGGTTGCCATGTCAGTGGTACAAGCAAGTCGCTAAGTCAGCAGAGGTAGGTTGCCAGTTTGGCGGTGGAGGCAGGTTGCCAAGTCAGTGGTACAAGCAAGTCGCTAAGTTTGCAGAGGTTGGTTGCGAGGTTTGCGGCGGAGGCAGGTAGCCATGTCAGTGGTATAAGCAAGTCGCTAAGTCAGCAGAGGTAGGTTGCCAGGTTGGCGGCGGAGGCAGGTTGCCATGTCAGTGGTACAAGCAAGTCGCTAAGTCAGCAGAGGTAGGTTGACAGGTTGGCGACGGAGGCAGGTTGCCATGTCAGTGGTACAACCAAGTCGTTAAGTCAACAGAGGTAGGTTGCCAGGTTGGCGGCGGAGGCAGGTTGCCATGTCAGTGGTGCAAGCAAGTCGCTAAGTCAACAGGGGAGGTTGCCAGGTTGGCGGCGGAGGCAGGTTGCCATGCCAGTGGTACAAGCAAATCGCTAAGTTTGCAGAGTTTGGTTGCCAGGTTGGCGGCGGAGGCAGGTTGCCCTATCAGTGGTACAAGCAAGTCGCTAAGTCAGCAGAGGTAGGTTGCCAGGCTGGCGGCGGAGGGAGGTCGCCATGTCAGTGGTACAAGCAAGTCGCTAAGTCAGTAGACGTAGGTTGCCAAGTTGGCGAAGGAGGCAGGTCGCCATGTCAGTGGTAGAAGCAAGTCGCTAAGCCAGCAGAAGTAGGTTAACAGGTTGGTGGCGGAGGCGGGATGCCATTGCAGAGGAACAAGCAAATCGCTAAGTCAGCAGAGGTAGGTTAACAGGTTGGCGGCGGAGGCAGGTTGCCATGTCAGTGGTACAAGCAAGTCACTAAGTCAGCAGAGGTAGGTTGCCAGGTTGGCAACGGAGGCAGGTTGCCATGTCAGTGGTACAAGCAAGTCGCTAAGTCAACAAAGGTAGGTTGCCAGGTTGGCGGCGGAGGCAGGTTGCCATGTCAGTGGTACAAGCAAGTCGCTAAGTCAACAGAGGTAGGTTGCTTCGTTGGCGGCGGAGGCAGGTTGCCATGTCAGTGGTACAAGCAAGTTGCTAAGTTAGTAGAGGTGGGTTGCCAGGTTGGCGGCGGAGGCAGGTTGCCATGTCAGTGGTACAAGCAAGTCGCTAAGCCAGCAGAGGTAGGTTAGCAGGTTGGCGGCAGAGGCAGGTTGCCAGGTCAGTGGTACAAGCAAGTCGCTAAGTGAACAGAGGTAGGCTGCCAGGTTGGCGGCGGAGGTAGGTTGCCATGTCCGTCGTACAAGCAAGTCGCTAAGTTAGCAGAGGTAGGTTGCCAGGATGGCGGCGGAGGCAGGTTGCCATGTCAGTGGTACAAGCAAGTCGCTAAGTCAGCAGAGGTAGGTTGCCATGTTGGCGGCGGAGGTAGATTGCCATGTCAGTGGTACAAGCAAGTCGCTAAGTCAGCAGAGGTAGGTTAACAGGTTAGCGGCGGAGGCTGGTTGCCATGTCAGTGGTACAAGCAAGTCGCTAAGTCAGCAGAGGTAGGTTGCCAGGTTGGGGACGGAGGCCGGTTGCCATGTCAGTGGTACAAGCAAGTCGTAAAGTAAACAGAGGTAGGTTGCCTGGTGGGCGGCGGAGGCAGGTTGCCATGTCAGTGGTACAAGCAAGTCGCTAAGTCAACAGAGGTAGGTTGCCAGGTTGGCGGCGGAGGCATGTTACCATGCCAGTGGTACAAGCAAGTCGCTAAGTTAGTAGAGGTGGGTTGCCAGGTGGGCGGCGGAGGCAGGTTGCCATGTCAGTGGTACAAGCAAGTCGCTAAGTCAGCAGAGGTAGGTTGCCAGGTTGGCGGCGGAGGCAGGTTGCCATGTCAGTGGTACAAGCAAGTCGCTATGTCAACAGGGGAGGCTGCCAGGTTGTCGGCGGAGGCAGGTTGCCAAGTCAGTGGTACAAGCAAGTCGCTAAGTTTGCAGAGGTTGGTTGCCAGGTTGGCGGCGGAGGCAGGTAGCCATGTCAGTGGTATAAGCAAGTCGCTAAGTCAGCAGAGGTAGGTTGCCAGGTAGGCGGCGGAGGCAGGTTGCCATGTTAGTGGTACAAGCAAGTCGCTAAGTCAGCAGAGGTAGGTTGCCAGGTTGGCGACGGAGGCAGGTTGCCATGTCAGTGGTACAACCAAGTCGTTAAGTCAACAGAGGTAGGTTGCCAGGTTGGCGGCGGAGGCAGGTTACCAGGACAGTGGTACAAGCAAGTCACTAAGTTAGTAGAGGTGGGTTGCCAGGTTGGCAGCGGTGGCAGGTTGCCATGTCAGTGGTACAAGCAAGTCGCTAATTCAGCAGAGGTAGGTTGCTAGGTTGGCGGCGGAGGCAGGTTGCCATGTCAGTGGTACAAGCAAGTCGCTAAGTCAACAGGGGTTGTTGCCAGGTTGTTGCCAGGTTGCCATGTCAGTGGTACAAGCAAGTCGCTATGTTTGCAGAGGTTGGTTGCCAGGTTGGCGGCGGAGGCAGGTTGCCATGTCAGTGGTACAAGCAAGTCGCTAAGTCAGCAGAGGTAGGTTGCCAGGTTGGCGACGGAGGCAGGTCGCCATGTCAGTGGTAGAAGCAAGTCGCTAAGTAAGCAGAAGTAGGTTAACAGGTTGGTGGCGGAGGCGGGATGCCATTGCAGTGGTACAAGCAAGTCGCTAAGTCAGCAGAGGTAGGTTAACAGGTTGGCGGCGGAGGCAGGTTGCCATGTCAGTGGTACAAGCAAGTCGCTAAGTCAACAGGGGTTGTTGCCAGGTTGTTGCCAGGTTGCCATGTCAGTGGTACAAGCAAGTCGCTATGTTTGCAGAGGTTGGTTGCCAGGTTGGCGGCGGAGGCAGGTTGCCATGTCAGTGGTACAAGCAAGTCGCTAAGTCAACAGAGGTAGGTTGCTTTGTTGGCGGCGGAGGCAGGTTGCCATGTCAGTGGTACAAGCAAGTCGCTAAGTTAGTAGAGGTGGGTTGCCAGGTTGGCGGCGGAGGCAGGTTGCCATGTTAGTGGTACAAGCAAGTCGCTAAGCCAGCAGAGGTAGGTTAGCAGGCTGGCGGCAGAGGCAGGTTGCCAGGTCAGTGGTACAAGCAAGTCGCTAAGTGAACAGAGGTAGGGTGCCAGGTTGGCGGCGGACGAAGGTTGCCATGTCCGTCGTACACGCAAGTCGCTAAGTTAGCAGAGGTTGGTTGCCTGGATAGCGGCGGAGGCAGGTTGCCATGTCAGTGGTACAAGCAAGTCGCTAAGTCAGCAGAGGTAGGTTGCCATGTTCGCGGCGGAGGTAGATTGCCATGTCAGTGGTACAAGCAAGTCGCTAAGTCAGCAGAGGTAGGTTAACTGGTTAGCGGCGGAGGCTGGTTGCCATGTCAGTGGTACAAGCAAGTCGCTAAGTCAGCAGAGGTAGGTTGCCAGGTTGGGGACGGAGGCCGGTTGCCATGTCAGTGGTACAAGCAATTCGTAAAGTAAACAGAGGTAGGTTGCCAGGTGGGCGGCGGAGGCAGGTTGCCGTGTCAGTGGTACAAGCAAGTCGCTAAGTCAACAGAGGTCGGTTGCCAGGTTGGCGGCGGAGGCATGTTACCATGCCAGTGGTACAAGGAAGTCGCTAAGTTAGTAGAGGTGGGTTGCCAGGTTGGCGGCGGAGGCAGGTTGCCATGTCAGTGGTACATGCAAGTCGCTAAGTCAGCATAGGTAGGTTGCTAGGTTGGCGGCGGAGGCAGGTTGCCATGTCAGTGGTACAAGCAAGTCGCTATGTCAACAGGGGAGGCTGCCAGGTTGGCGGCGGAGGCAGGTTGCCAAGTCAGTGGTACAAGCAAGTCGCTAAGTTTGAAGAGGTTGGTTGCCAGGTTGGCGGCGGAGGCAGGTAGCCATGTCAGTGGTATAAGCAAGTCGCTAAGTCCGCAGAGGTAGGTTGCCAGGTTGGCGGCGGAGGCAGGTTGTCATGTCAGTGGTACAAGCAAGTCGCTAAGTCAGCAGAGGTAGGTTGCCAGGTTGGCGACGGAGGCAGGTTGCCATATCAGTGGTACAACCAAGTCGTTAAGTCAACAGACGTAGGTTGCCAGGTGGGCGGCGGAGGCAGGTTGCCATGTCAGTGGTACAAGCATGTCGTTATGTCAACAGAGGTAGGTTGCCAGGTTGGCGGCGGAGGCAGGTTTCCATGTCAGTGGTACAAGCAAGTCACTAAGTCAGTAGAGGTAGGTTGCCAGGTTGGCGGCGGACGCAGGTTGCCATGTCAGTGGTACAAGCAAATCGCTAAGTCAGCAGAGGTAGGTTTCCAGGTTGGCGACGGAGGCAGGTTTCCATGTCAGTGGTACATGCAAGTCGCTAAGTCAGCAGAGGTAGGTTAACAGGTTGGTGAAGGAGGCAGGTTGCCATGTCTGTGGTACAAGCAAGTCGCTAAGTCAGCAGAGGTAGGTTAACAGGTTGGCGGCGGAGGCAAGTTGCCATGTCAGTGGTACAAGCAAGTCGTTAAGTCAGCAGAGGTAGGTTGCCATGTTATCGACGGAGGCAGGTTGCCATGTCCGTGGTACAAGCAAGTCGCTAAGTCAACAAAGGAAGGTTGCCAGGTTGGCGGTGGAGGCAGGTTGCCATGTCAGTGGTACAAGCAAGTCGCTAAGTCAACAGAGGTAGGTTCCCAGGTTGGCGGCGGAGGCAGGTTGCGATGTCAGTGGTACAAGCAAGTTGCAAAGTTAGTAGAGGTGGGTTGCCAGGTTGGCGGCGGAGGCAGGTTGCCATGTTAGTGGTACAAGCAAGTCGTTAAGTCAGCAGAGGTAGGTTTCGAGGTTGGCGGCGGAGGCAGGTTGCCATGTCAGTGGTACAACCAAGTCGTTATGTCAACAGAGGTAGGTTGCCAGGTGGGCGGCGGAGGCAGG
Organism: Nelumbo nucifera; assembly: GCF_055504915.1. NCBI lineage: Eukaryota > Viridiplantae > Streptophyta > Magnoliopsida > Proteales > Nelumbonaceae > Nelumbo > Nelumbo nucifera. The sequence continues at coordinate 50,217,397 of NC_142656.1, forward strand.
TTGCCATGTCAGTGGTACAAGCAAGTCGTTAAGTCAACAGAGGTAGGTTGCCAGGTTGGCGGCGGTGGCAGGTTACCATGCCAGTGGTACAAGCAAGTTGCTAAGTTAGAAGAGGTGGGTTGCCAGGTTGGCAGCGGTGGCAGGTTGCCATATCAGTGGTACAAGCAAATCGCTAAGTCAGCAGTGGTAGGTTGCCAGGTTGGCGGCGGAGGCAGGTTGCCATGTCAGTGGTACAAGCAAGTCGCTAAGTCAACAGGGGAGGTTGCCAGGTTGGCGGCGGAGGCAGGTTGCCATGTCAGTGGTACAAGCAAGTCGCTATGTCAGCAGAGGTAGGTTGCCTGGCTGGTGGCGGAGGCAGGTTGCCATGTTAGTGGTACAAGCAAGTCGCTACGTCACCAGAGGTAGGTTGCCAGGTTGGCGGCGGAGGCAGGTTGCCATGTCAGTGGTACAAGCAAGTCGCTAAGTCAACAGAGGTAGGTTTCCAGGTTGGCGGCGGAGGCAGGTTGCGATGTCAGTGGTACAAGCATGTCGCAAAGTTAGTAGAGATGGGTTGCCAGGTTGGCGGCGGAGGCAGGTTGCCATGTCATTGGTACAAGCAAGTCGTTAAGCCAGCAGAGGTAGGTTGCGAGGTTGGCGGCGGAGGCAGGTTGCCATGTCAGGGGTACAAGCTAGTCGCTAAGTTAGCAGAGGTAGGTTGCCAGGTTGGCGGCGGAGGCTGGTTGCCGTGTCAGTGGTACAAGCAAGTCGCTAAGTCAGCGGAGGTCGGTTAACAGGTTAGCGGCGGAGGCTGGTTGCCATGTCAGTGGTACAAGCAAGTCTCGAAGTCAGCAGAGGTAGGTTCCCAGGTTGGCGACGGAGGCAGGTTGCCTTGTCAGTGGTACAACCAAGTCGTTATGTCAACAGAGGTAGGTTGCCAGGTGGGCGGCGGAGGCAGGTTGCCATGTCAGTGGTACAAGCACGTCGTTATGTCAACAGAGGTAGGTTTCCAGGTTGACGGCGGAGGCAGGTTGCCATGTCAGTGGTACAAGCAAGTCGCTAAGTCAACAAAGGTAGGTTGCCAGGTTGGCGGCGGAGGCAGGTTGCCATGTCAGTGGTACAAGAAAGTCGCTAAGTCAACAGAGGTAGGTTGCTTGGTTGGCGGCGGAGGCAGGTTGCCATGTCAGTGGTACAAGCAAGTCGCTAAGTTAGTAGAGGTGGGTTGCCAGGTTGGCGGTGGAGGCAGGTTGCCATGTCAGTGGTACAAGCAAGTCGCTAAGCCAGTAGAGGTAGGTTAGCAGGTTGGCGGCAGAGGCAGGTTGCCAGGTCAGTGGTACAAGCAAGTCGCTATGTGAACAGAGGTAGGGTGCCAGGTTGGCGGCGGAGGTAGGTTGCCATGTCCGTCGTACAAGCAAGTCGCTAAGTTAGCAGAGGAAGGTAGCCAGGATGGCGCGGGAGGCAAGTTGCCATGTCAGTGGTACAAGCAAGTCGCTAAGTCAGCAGAGGTAGGTTGCCATTTGGCGGAGGAGGTAGATTGCCATGTCAGTGGTACAAGCAAGTCGCTAAGTCAGCAAAGGTAGGTTAACAGGTTAGCGGCGGAGGCTGGTTGCCATGTCAGTGGTACAAGCAAGTCGCTAAGTCAGCAGAGGTAGGTTGCCTGGTTGGGGACGGAGGCCGGTTGCCATGTCAGTGCTACAACCAAGTCGTTAAGTCAACAGAGGTAGGTTGCCAGGTTGGCGGCGGAGGCAGGTTGCCATGTCAGTGGTGCAAGCAAGTCGCTAAGTCAACAGGGGAGGTTGCCAGGTTGGCGGCGGAGGCAGGTTGCCATGCCAGTGGTACAAGCAAGTCGCTAAGTTTGCAGAGGTTGGTTGCCAGGTTGGCGGCGGAGGCAGGTTGCCCTGTCAGTGGTACAAGCAAGTCGCTAAGTCAGCAGAGGTAGGTTGCCAGGCTGGCGGCGGAGGGAGGTTGCCATGTCAGTGGTACAAGCAAGTCGCTAAGTCAGTAGAGGTAGGTTGCCAAGTTGGCGACGGAGGCAGGTCGCCATGTCAGTGGTAGAAGCAAGTCGCTAAGCCAGCAGAAGTAGGTTAACAGGTTGGTGGCGGAGGCGGGATGCCATTGCAGTGGAACAAGCAAGTCGCTAAGTCAGCAGAGGTAGGTTAACAGGTTGGCGGCAGAGGCAGGTTGCCATGTCAGTGGTACAAGCAAGTCACTAAGTCAGCAGAGGTAGGTTGCCAGGTTGGCGACGGAGGCAGGTTGCCATGTCAGTGGTACAAGCAAGTCGCTAAGTCAACAAAGGTAGGTTGCCAGGTTGGCGGCGGAGGCAGGTTGCCATGTCAGTGGTACAAGCACGTCGCTAAGTCAACAGAGGTAGGTTGCTTCGTTGGCGGCGGAGGCAGGTTGCCATGTCAGTGGTACAAGCAAGTCGCTAAGTTAGTAGAGGTGGGTTGCCAGGTTGGCGGCGGAGGCAGGTTGCCATGTCAGTGGTACAAGCAAGTCGCTAAGCCAGCAGAGGTAGGTTAGCAGGTTGGCGGCAGAGGCAGGTTGCCAGGTCAGTGGTACAAGCAAGTCGCTAAGTGAACAGAGGTAGGGTGCCAGGTTGGCGGCGGAGGTAGGTTGCCATGTCCGTCGTACAAGCAAGTCGCTAAGTTAGCAGAGGTAGGTTGCCAGGATGGCGGCGGAGGCAGGTTGCCATGTCAGTGGTACAAGCAAGTCGCTATGTCAGCAGAGGTAGGTTGCCATGTTGGCGGCGGAGGTAGATTGCCATGTCAGTGGTACAAGCAAGTCGCTAAGTCAGCAGAGGTAGGTTAACAGGTTAGCGGCGGAGGCTGGTTGCCATGTCAGTGGTACAAGCAAGTCGCTATGTCAGCAGAGGTAGGTTGCCAGGTTGGGGACGGAGGCCGGTTGCCATGTCAGTGGTACAAGCAAGTCGTAAAGTAAACAGAGGTAGGTTGCCAGGTGGGAGGCGGAGGCAGGTTGCCATGTCAGTGGTACAAGCAAGTCGCTAAGTCAACAGAGGTAGGTTGCCAGGTTGGCGGCGGAGGCATGTTACCATGCCAGTGGTACAAGCAAGTCGCTAAGTTAGTAGAGGTGGGTTGCCAGGTGGGCGGCGGAGGCAGGTTGCCATGTCAGTGGTACAAGCAAGTCGCTAAGTCAGCAGAGGTAGGTTGCCAGGTTGGCGGCGGAGGCAGGTTGCCATGTCAGTGGTACAAGCAAGTCGCTATGTCAACAGGGGAGGCTGCCAGGTTGTCGGCGGAGGCAGGTTGCCAAGTCAGTGGTACAAGCAAGTCGCTAAGTTTGCAGAGGTTGGTTGCCAGGTTGGCGGCGGAGGCAGGTAGCCATGTCAGTGGTATAAGCAAGTCGCTAAGTCAGCAGAGGTAGGTTGCCAGGTAAGCGGCGGAGGCAGGTTGCCATGTTAGTGGTACAAGCAAGTCGCTAAGTCAGCAGAGGTAGGTTGCAAGGCTGGCGACGGAGGCAGGTTGCCATGTCAGTGGTACAACCAAGTCGTTAAGTCAACAGAGGTAGGTTGCCAGGTGGGCGGCGGAGGCAGGTTGCCATGTCAGTGGTACAAGCAAGTCGTTAAGTCAACAGAGGTAGGTTGCTAGGTTGGCGGCGGAGGCAGGTTACCAGGACAGTGGTACAAGCAAGTCACTAAGTTAGTAGAGGTGGGTTGCCAGGTTGGCAGCGGTGGCAGGTTGCCATGTCAGTGGTACAAGCAAGTCGCTAATTCAGCAGAGGTAGGTTGCCAGGTTGGCGGCGGAGGCAGGTTGCCATGTCAGTGGTACAAGCAAGTCGCTAAGTCAACAGGGGTTGTTACCAGGTTGGCGGCGGAGGCAGGTTGCCATGTCAGTGGTACAAGCAAGTCGCTATGTTTGCAGAGGTTGGTTGCCAGGTTGGCGGCGGAGGCAGGTTGCCATGTCAGTGGTACAAGCAAGTCGCTAAGTCAGCAGAGGTAGGTTGCCAGGTTGGCGACGGAGGCAGGTCGCCATGTCAGTGGTAGAAGCAAGTCGCTAAGTCAGCAGAAGTAGGTTAACAGGTTGGTGGCGGAGGCGGGATGCCATTGCACTGGTACAAGCAAGTCGCTAAGTCAGCAGAGGTAGGTTAACAGGTTGGCGGCGGAGGCAGGTTGCCATGTCAGTGGTACAGGCAAGTCACTAAGTCAGCAGAGGTAGGTTGCCAGGTTGGCGACGGAGGCAGGTTCCCATGTCAGTGGTACAAGCAAGTCGCTAAGTCAACAAAGGTAGGTTGCCAGGTTGGCGGCGGAGGCAGGTTGCCATGTCAGTGGTACAAGCAAGTCGCTAAGTCAACAGAGGTAGGTTGCTTTGTTGGCGGCGGAGGCAGGTTGCCATGTCAGTGGTACAAGCAAGTCCTTAAGTTAGTAGAGGTGGGTTGCCAGGTTGGCGGCGGAGGCAGGTTGCCATGTCAGTGGTACAAGCAAGTCGCTAAGCCAGCAGAGGTAGGTTAGCAGGTTGGCGGCAGAGGCAGGTTGCAGGTCAGTGGTACAAGCAAGTCGCTAAGTGAACAGAGGTAGGGTGCCAGGTTGGCGGCGGACGAAGGTTGCCATGTCCGTCGTACAAGCAAGTCGCTAAGTTAGCAGAGGTAGGTTGCCAGGATAGCGGCGGAGGCAGGTTGCCATGTCAGTGGTACAAGCAAGTCGCTAAGTCAGCAGAGGTAGGTTGCCATGTTGGCGGCGGAGGTAGATTGCCATGTCAGTGGTACAAGCAAGTCGCTAAGTCAGCAGAGGTAGGTTAACAGGTTAGCGGCGGAGGCTGGTTGCCATGTCAGTGGTACAAGCAAGTCGCTAAGTCAGCAGAGGTAGGTTGCCAGGTTGGGGACGGAGGCCGGTTGCCATGTCAGTGGTACAAGCAAGTTGTAAAGTAAACAGAGGTAGGTTGCCAGGTGGGCGGCGGAGGCAGGTTGCCATGTCAGTGGTACAAGCAAGTCGCTAAGTCAACAGAGGTCGGTTGCCAGGTTGGCGGCGGAGGCATGTTACCATGCCAGTGGTACAAGGAAGTCGCTAAGTTAGTAGAGGTGGGTTGCCAGGTTGGCGGCGGAGGCAGGTTGCCATGTCAGTGGTACATGCAAGTCGCTAAGTCAGCAGAGGTAGGTTGCCAGGTTGGCGGCGGAGGCAGGTTGCCATGTCAGTGGTACAAGCAAGTCGCTATGTCAACAGGGGAGGCTGCCAGGTTGGCGGCGGAGGCAGGTTGCCAAGTCAGTGGTACAAGCAAGTCGCTATGTTTGAAGAGGTTGGTTGCCAGGTTGGCGGCGGAGGCAGGTAGCCATGTCTGTGGTATAACCAAGTCGCTAAGTCAGCAGAGGTAGGTTGCCAGGTTGGCGGCTGAGGCAGGTTGTCATGTCAGTGGTGCAAGCAAGTCGCTAAGTCAGCAGAGGTAGGTTGCCAGATTGGCGACGGAGGCAGGTTGCCATGTCAGTGGTACAACCAAGTCGTTAAGTCAACAGAGGTAGGTTGCCAGGTGGGCGGCGGAGGCAGGTTGCCATGTCAGTGGTACAAGCAAGTCGCTAAGTTAGCAGAGGTAGGTTGCCAGGTTGGCGGCGGAGGCAGGTTGCTATGTCAGTGGTACAAGCAAGTCGCTTAGTCAGCAGAGGTAGGTTGCCAGGTTGGCGGCGGAGGCAAGTTGCAATGTCAGTGGTACAAGCAAGTCGCTAAGTGAGCAGAGGTAGGTTGCCAGGTTGGCGGCGGAGGCAGGTTGCCTTGCCAGTGGTACAAGCTAGTCGCTAAGTCTACAGATGTAGGTTGCCAGGTTGGCGTCGGAGGCAGGTTGCCAAGTCAGTGGTAGATGCAAGTCGCTAACTCAGCAGAGGTAGGTTAACAGGTTGGTGGCGGAGGCTCGTTGCCATGTCAATGGTACAAGCAAGTCGCTACGTCAGCACAGGTAGGTTAACAGGTTGGTGGCGGAGGCAGGTTGCCTTGTCAGTGGTACAAGCAAGTCGCTAAGTCAACAGAGGTAGGATGCCAGGTTGCCATGTCAGTGGTACAAGCAAGTAGCTAAGTCAACAGAGGTAGGTTGCCAGGCTAGTGGCGGAGGCAGGTTGCCATGTCAGTGGTACAAGCAAGTCGCTAAGTCAACAGAGGTAGGTTGCCAGGTTGGCGGCAAAGGCAGGTTGCCATGTCAGTGGTACAAGCAAGTCGCTAAGTTAGTAGAGGTGGGTTGCCAGGTTGGCGGCGGAGGCAGGTTGCCATGTCAGTGGTACGAGCAAGCCGCTAAGTCAGCAGAGGTATGTTAGCAGGTTGTTGGCAGAGGCAGGTTGCCTTGTCAGTGGTACAAGCAAGTCGCTAAGTCAACAGAGGTAGGTTGCCAGGTTTGCGGCGGAGGCAGGTTGCCATGTCAGTGGTACAAGCAAGTCGCTAAGTTAGCAGAGGTACGTTGCCAGGCTGGCGGCGGAGGCAGGTTGCCATATCAGTGGTACAAGCAAGTCGCTAAGTCAGCAGAGGTAGGTTGCCAAGTTGGCGGCGGAGGTAGGTTGCCATGTCAGTGGTACAAGCAAGTCGCTAAGTCAGCAGAGGTAGGTTAACAGGTTGGTGGCGGAGGCAGGTTGCCATGTCAGTGGTACAAGCAAGTCACTAAGTCAGTAGAGGTAGGTTAACAGGTTGGCGGCGGAGGCCGGTTGCCATGTCAGTGGTACAAGCAAGTCGCTAAGTCAGCAGAGGTAGGATGCCAGGTTGGCGACGAAGGCAGGTTGCCATGTCAGTGGTACAAGCAAGTCGCTAAGTCAGCAGAGGTAGGATGCCAGGTTGGCGACGAAGGCAGGTTGCCATGTCAGTGGTACAAGCAATTCGCTAAGTCAGCAGAGGTGGGTTAACAGGTTGGTGAAGGAGGCAGGTAGCCATGTCAGTGGAACAAGCAAGTCGCTAAGTCAGCAGAGGTAGGTTAACAGGTTGGCGGCGGAGGCAGGTTGCCATGTCAGTGGTACAAACAAGTCGCTAAGTCAACAAAGGAAGGTTGCCAGGTTGGCGGCGGAGGCAGGTTGCCATGTGAGTGGTACAAGCAAGTCGCTAAGTCAACAGAGGTAGGTTGCCAGGTTGGCGGCGGAGGCAGGTTGCGATGTCAGTGGTACAAGCAAGTCGCAAAGTTAGTAAAGGTGGGTTGCCAGGTTGGCGGCGGAGGCAGGTTGCCATGTCATTGGTACAAGCAAGTCGTTAAGTCAGCAGAGGTAGGTTGTGAGGTTGGCGGCGGAGGCAGGTTGCCATGTCAGGGGTACAAGCAAGTCGCTAAGTTAGCAGAGATTGGTTGCCAGGTTGACGGCGGAGGCAGGTTGCCTTGTCAGTGGTACAAGCAAGTCGCTAAGTCAGCGGAGGTCGGTTAACAGGTTAGCGGCGGAGGCTGGTTGCCATGTCAGTGGAACAAGCAAGTCTCTAAGTCAGCAGAGGTAGGTTGCCTGGTTGGCGACGGAGGCAGGTTGCCATGTCAGTGGTACAACCAAGTCGTTAAGTCAACAGAGGTAGGTAGCCAGGTTGGCGGCGGAGGCAGGTTGCCATGTCAGTGGTACAAGCAAGTCGCTAAGTCAGTAGAGGTAGGTTGCCAGGTTGGCGGCGGACGCAGGTTGCCATGTCAGTGGTACAAGCAAATCGCTAAGTCAGTAGAGGTAGGTTGCCAGGTTGGCGACGGAGGCAGGTTTCCATGTCAGTGGTACATTGAAGTCGCTAAGTCAGCAGAGGTAGGTTAACAGGTTGGTGAAGGAGGCAGGTTGCCATGTCAGTGGTACAAGCAAGTCGCTAAGTCAGCAGAGGTAGGTTAACAGGTTGGCGGCGGAGGCAAATTGCCATGTCAGTGGTACAAGCAAGTCGTTAAGTCAGCAGAGGTAGGTTGCCATGTTATCGATGGAGGCAGGTTGCCATGTCCGTGGTACAAGCAAGTCGCTAAGTCAACAAAGGAAGGTTGCCAGGTTGGCGGCGGAGGCAGGTTGCCATGTCAGTTGTTCAAGCAAGTCGCTAAGTTAGTAGAGGTGGGTTGCCAGGTTGGCGGCGGAGGCAGGTTGCCATGTCAGTGGTACAAGCAAGTCGCTAAGCCAGCAGAGGTAGGTTAGCAGGTTGGCGGCAGAGGCAGGTTGCCAGGTCAGTGGTACAAGCAAGTCGCTAAGTGAACAGAGGTAGGGTGCCAGGTTGGCGGCGGAGGTAGGTTGCCATGTCCGTCGTACAAGCAAGTCGCTAAGTTAGCAGAGGTAGGTTGCCAGGATGGCGGCGGAGGCAGGTTGCCATGTCAGTGGTACAAGCAAGTCGCTATGTCAGCAGAGGTAGGTTGCCATGTTGGCGGCGGAGGTAGATTGCCATGTCAGTGGTACAAGCAAGTCGCTAAGTCAGCAGAGGTAGGTTAACTGGTTAGCGGCGGAGGCTGGTTGCCATGTCAGTGGTACAAGCAAGTCGCTAAGTCAGCAGAGGTAGGTTGCCAGGTTGGGGACGGAGGCCGGTTGCCATGTCAGTGGTACAAGCAAGTCGTAAAGTAAACAGAGGTAGGTTGCCAGGTGGGAGGCGGAGGCAGGTTGCCATGTCAGTGGTACAAGCAAGTCGCTAAGTCAACAGAGGTAGGTTGCCAGGTTGGCGGCGGAGGCATGTTACCATGCCAGTGGTACAAGCAAGTCGCTAAGTTAGTAGAGGTGGGTTGCCAGGTTGGCGGCGGAGACAGGTTGCCATGTCAGTGGTACAAGCAAGTCGCTAAGTCAGCAGAGGTAGGTTGCCAGGTTGGCGGCGGAGGCAGGTTGCCATGTCAGTGGTACAAGCAAGTCGCTATGTCAACAGGGGAGGCTGCCAAGTTGTCGGCCGAGGCAGGTGCCAAGTCAGTGGTACAAGCAAGTCGCTAAGTTTGCAGAGGTTGGTTGCCAGGTTGGCGGCGGAGGCAGGTAGCCATGTCAGTGGTATAAGCAAGTCGCTAAGTCAGCAGAGGTAGGTTGCCAGGTAGGCGGCGGAGGCAGGTTGCCATGTTAGTGGTACAAGCAAGTCGCTAAGTCAGCAGAGGTAGGTTGCAAGGCTGGCGACGGAGGCAGGTTGCCATGTCAGTGGTACAACCAAGTCGTTAAGTCAACAGAGGTAGGTTGCCAGGTGGGCGGCGGAGGCAGGTTGCCATGTCAGTGGTACAAGCAAGTCGTTAAGTCAACAGAGGTAGGTTGCTAGGTTGGCGGCGGAGGCAGGTTACCAGGACAGTGGTACAAGCAAGTCACTAAGTTAGTAGAGGTGGGTTGCCAGGTTGGAAGCGGTGGCAGGTTGCCATGTCAGTGGTACAAGCAAGTCGCTAATTCAGCAGAGGTAGGTTGCCAGGTTGGCGGCGGAGGCAGGTTGCCATGTCAGTGGTACAAGCAAGTCGCTAAGTCAACAGGGGTTGTTGCCAGGTTGGCGGCGGAGGCAGGTTGCCATGTCAGTGGTACAAGCAAGTCGCTATGTTTGCAGAGGTTGGTTGCCAGGTTGGCGGCGGAGGCAGGTTGCCATGTCAGTGGTACAAGCAAGTCGCTAAGTCAGCAGAGGTAGGTTGCCAGGTTGGCGACGGAGGCAGGTCGCCATGTCAGTGGTAGAAGCAAGTCGCTAAGTCAGCAGAAGTAGGTTAACAGGTTGGTGGCGGAGGCGGGATGCCATTGCAGTGGTACAAGCAAGTCGCTAAGTCAGCAGAGGTAGGTTAACAGGTTGGCGGCGGAGGCAGGTTGCCATGTCAGTGGTACAGGCAAGTCACTAAGTCAGCAGAGGTAGGTTGCCAGGTTGGCGACGGAGGCAGGTTCCCATGTCAGTGGTACAAGCAAGTCGCTAAGTCAACAAAGGTAGGTTGCCAGGTTGGCGGCGGAGGCAGGTTGCCATGTCAGTGGTACAAGCAAGTCGCTAAGTCAACAAAGGTAGGTTGCTTTGTTGGCGGCGGAGGCAGGTTGCCATGTCAGTGGTACAAGCAAGTCCTTAAGTTAGTAGAGGTGGGTTGCCAGGTTGGCGGCGGAGGCAGGTTGCCATGTCAGTGGTACAAGCAAGTCGCTAAGCCAGCAGAGGTAGGTTAGCAGGTTGGCGGCAGAGGCAGGTTGCAGGTCAGTGGTACAAGCAAGTCGCTAAGTGAACAGAGGTAGGGTGCCAGGTTGGCGGCGGACGAAGGTTGCCATGTCCGTCGTACAAGCAAGTCGCTAAGTTAGCAGAGGTAGGTTGCCAGGATAGCGGCGGAGGCAGGTTGCCATGTCAGTGGTACAAGCAAGTCGCTAAGTCAGCAGAGGTAGGTTGCCATGTTGGCGGCGGAGGTAGATTGCCATGTCAGTGGTACAAGCAAGTCGCTAAGTCAGCAGAGGTAGGTTAACAGGTTAGCGGCGGAGGCTGGTTGCCATGTCAGTGGTACAAGCAAGTCGCTAAGTCAGCAGAGGTAGGTTGCCAGGTTGGGGACGGAGGCCGGTTGCCATGTCAGTGGTACAAGCAAGTTGTAAAGTAAACAGAGGTAGGTTGCCAGGTGAGCGGCGGAGGCAGGTTGCCATGTCAGTGGTACAAGCAAGTCGCTAAGTCAACAGAGGTCGGTTGCCAGGTTGGCGGCGGAGGCATGTTACCATGCCAGTGGTACAAGGAAGTCGCTAAGTTAGTTGAGGTGGGTTGCCAGGTTGGCGGCGGAGGCAGGTTGCCATGTCAGTGGTACATGCAAGTCGCTAAGTCAGCAGAGGTAGGTTGCCAGGTTGGCGGCGGAGGCAGGTTGCCATGTCAGTGGTACAAGCAAGTCGCTATGTCAACAGGGGAGGCTGCCAGGTTGGCGGCGGAGGCAGGTTGCCAAGTCAGTGGTACAAGCAAGTCGCTAAGTTTGAAGAGGTTGGTTGCCAGGTTGGCGGCGGAGGCAGGTAGCCATGTCTGTGGTATAACCAAGTCGCTAAGTCAGCAGAGGTAGGTTGCCTGGTTGGCGGCTGAGGCAGGTTGTCATGTCAGTGGTGCAAGCAAGTCGCTAAGTCAGCAGAGGTAGGTTGCCAGGTTGGCGACGGAGGCAGGTTGCCATGTCAGTGGTACAACCAAGTCGTTAAGTCAACAGAGGTAGGTTGCCAGGTAGGCGGCGGAGGCAGGTTGCCATGTCAGTGGTACAAGCAAGTCGCTAAGTTAGCAGAGGTAGGTTGCCAGGTTGGCGGCGGAGGCAGGTTGCTATGTCAGTCGTACAAGCAAGTCGCTTAGTCAGCAGAGGTAGGTTGCCAGGTTGGCGGCGGAGGCAAGTTGCAATGTCAGTGGTACAAGCAAGTCGCTAAGTGAGCAGAGGTAGGTTGCCAGGTTGGCGGCGGAGGCAGGTTGCCTTGCTAGTGGTACAAGCTAGTCGCTAAGTCTACAGATGTAGGTTGCCAGGTTGGCGTCGGAGGCAGGTTGCCAAGTCAGTGGTTGATGCAAGTCGCTAACTCAGCAGAGGTAGGTTAACAGGTTGGTGGCGGAGGCTCGTTGCCATGTCAATGGTACAAGCAAGTCGCTACGTCAGCAGAGGTAGGTTAACAGGTTGGTGGCGGAGGCAGGTTGCCTTGTCAGTGGTACAAGCAAGTCGCTAAGTCAACAGAGGTAGGATGCCAGGTTGCCATGTCAGTGGTACAAGCAAGTAGCTAAGTCAACAGAGGTAGGTTGCCAGGCTAGTGGCGGAGGCAGGTTGCCATGTCAGTGGTACAAGCAAGTCGCTAAGTCAACAGAGGTAGGTTGCCAGGTTGGCGGCAAAGGCAGGTTGCCATGTCAGTGGTACAAGCAAGTCGCTAAGTTAGTAGAGGTGGGTTGCCAGGTTGGCGGCGGAGGCAGGTTGCCATGTCAGTGGTACGAGCAAGCCGCTAAGTCAGCAGAGGTATGTTAGCAGGTTGTTGGCAGAGGCAGGTTGCCTTGTCAGTGGTACAAGCAAGTCGCTAAGTCAACAGAGGTAGGTTGCCAGGTTTGCGGCGGAGGCAGGTTGCCATGTCAGTGGTACAAGCAAGTCGCTAAGTTAGCAGAGGTACGTTGCCAGGCTGGCGGCGGAGGCAGGTTGCCATATCAGTGGTACAAGCAAGTCGCTAAGTCAGCAGAGGTAGGTTGCCAAGTTGGCGGCGGAGGTAGGTTGCCATGTCAGTGGTACAAGCAAGTCGCTAAGTCAGCAGAGGTAGGTTAACAGGTTGGTGGCGGAGGCAGGTTGCCATGTCAGTGGTACAAGCAAGTCGCTAAGTCAGTAGAGGTAGGTTAACAGGTTGGCGGCGGAGGCCGGTTGCCATGTCAGTGGTACAAGCAAGTCGCTAAGTCAGCAGAGGTAGGATGCCAGGTTGGCGACGAAGGCAGGTTGCCATGTCAGTGGTACAAGCAAGTCGCTAAGTCAGCAGAGGTAGGATGCCAGGTTGGCGACGAAGGCAGGTTGCCATGTCAGTGGTACAAGCAATTCGCTAAGTCAGCAGAGGTGGGTTAACAGGTTGGTGAAGGAGGCAGGTAGCCATGTCAGTGGAACAAGCAAGTCGCTAAGTCAGCAGAGGTAGGTTAACAGGTTGGCGGCGGAGGCAGGTTGCCATGTCAGTGGTACAAGCAAGTCGCTAAGTCAGCAGAGGTAGGTTGCCAGGTTATCGACGGAGGCAGGTTGCCATGTCAGTGGTACAAACAAGTCGCTATGTCAACAAAGGAAGGTTGCCAGGTTGGCGGCGGAGGCAGGTTGCCATGTGAGTGGTACAAGCAAGTCGCTAAGTCAACAGAGGTAGGTTGCCAGGTTGGCGGCGGAGGCAGGTTGCGATGTCAGTGGTACAAGCAAGTCGCAAAGTTAGTAAAGGTGGGTTGCCAGGTTGGCGGCGGAGGCAGGTTGCCATGTCATTGGTACAAGCAAGTCGTTAAGTCAGCAGAGGTAGGTTGTGAGGTTGGCGGCGGAGGCAGGTTGCCATGTCAGGGGTACAAGCAAGTCGCTAAGTTAGCAGAGATTGGTTGCCAGGTTGGCGGCGGAGGCAGGTTGCCTTGTCAGTGGTACAAGCAAGTCGCTAAGTCAGCGGAGGTCGGTTAACAGGTTAGCGGCGGAGGCTGGTTGCCATGTCAGTGGAACAAGCAAGTCTCTAAGTCAGCAGAGGTAGGTTGCCTGGTTGGCGACGGAGGCAGGTTGCCATGTCAGTGGTACAACCAAGTCGTTAAGTCAACAGAGGTAGGTTGCCAGGTTGGCGGCGGAGGCAGGTTGCCATGTCAGTGGTACAAGCATGTCGTTATGTCAACAGAGGTAGGTAGCCAGGTTGGCGGCGGAGGCAGGTTGCCATGTCAGTGGTACAAGCAAGTCGCTAAGTCAGTAGAGGTAGGTTGCCAGGTTGGCGGCGGACGCAGGTTTCCATGTCAGTGGTACAAGCAAATCGCTAAGTCAGTAGAGGTAGGTTGCCAGGTTGGCGACGGAGGCAGGTTTCCATGTCAGTGGTACATGGAAGTCGCTAAGTCAGCAGAGGTAGGTTAACAGGTTGGTGAAGGAGGCAGGTTGCCATGTCAGTGGTACAAGCAAGTCGCTAAGTCAGCAGAGGTAGGTTGCCATGTTATCGATGGAGGCAGGTTGCCATGTCCGTGGTACAAGCAAGTCGCTAAGTCAACAAAGGAAGGTTGCCAGGTTGGCGGCGGAGGCAGGTTGCCATGTCAGTGGTACAAGCAAGTCGCTATGTCAACAGAGGTAGGTTGCCAGGTTGGCGGCGGAGGCAGGTTGCGATGTCAGTGGTACAAGCAAGTTGCAAAGTTAGTAGAGGTGGGTTGCCAGGTTGGCGGCGTAGGCAGGTTGCCATGTTAGTGGTACAAGCAAGTCGTTAAGTCAGCAGAGGTAGGTTTCGAGGTTGGCGGCGGAGGCAGGTTGCCATGACAGTGGTACAAGCAAGTCGCTAAGTCAGCGGAGGTCGGTTAACAGGTTTGCGGCGGAGGCTGGTTGCCATGTCAGTGGTACAACCAAGTCGCTAAGTCAGTAGAGGTAGGTTGCCAGGTTGGCGACGGAGGCAGGTTGCCATGTCAGTGGTACAACCAAGTCGTTATGTCAACAGAGGTAGGTTGCCAGGTGGGCGGCAGAGGCAGGTTGCCATGTGAGTGGTACAAGCAAGTCGTTAAGTGAACAGAGGTAGGTTGCCAGGTTGGCGGCGGTGGCAGGTTACCATGCCAGTGGTACAAGCAAGTCGCTAAGTTAGAAGAGGTGGGTTGCCAGGTTGGCAGCGGTGGCAGGTTGCCATGTCAGTGGTACAAGCAAATCGCTAAGTCAGCAGAGGTAGGTTGCCAAGTTGGCAGCGGAGGCAGGTTGCCATGTCAGTGGTACAAGCAAGTCGCTAAGTCAACAGGGGAGGTTGCCAGGTTGGCGGCGGAGGCAGGTTGCCATGTCAGTGGTACAAGCAAGTCGCTAAGTTTGCAGAGGTTGGTTGCCAGGTTGGCGGCGGAGGCAGGTTGCCATGTCAGTGGTACAAGCAAGTCGCTATGTCAGCAGAGGTAGGTTGCCAAGTTGCCGGCGGAGGCAGGTTGCCTTGTCAGTGGTACAAGCAAGTCGCTAAGTCAACAGAGGTAGGTTGCCAGGTTGGCGGCGGAGGCAGGTTGCCATGTTAGCGGTACAAGCAAGTCGCTAAGTCACCAGAGGTAGGTTGCCAAGTTGCCGGCGGAGGCAGGTTGCCTTGTCAGTGGTACAAGCAAGTCGCTAAGTCAACAGAGGTAGGTTGCCAGGTTGGCGGCGGAGGCAGGTTGCGATGTCAGTGGTACAAGCAAGTCGCAAAGTTAGTAGAGGTGGGTTGCCAGGTTGGCGGCGGAGGCAGGTTGCCATGTCATTGGTACAAGCAAGTCGTTAAGCCAGCAGAGGTAGGTTGCGAGGTTGGCGGCGGAGGCAGGTTGCCATGTCAGGGGTACAAGCAAGTCGCTAAGTTAGCAGAGGTAGGTTGTCAGGTTGGCGGCGGAGGCTGGTTGCCGTTCAGTGGTACAAGCAAGTCGCTAAGTCAGCGGAGGTCGGTTAACAGGTTAGCGGCGGAGGCTGGTTGCCATGTCAGTGGTACAAGGAAGTCTCTAAGTCAGCAGAGGTAGGTTGCCAGGTTGGCGACAGAGGCAGGTTGCCTTGTCAGTGGTACAACCAAGTCGTTAAGTCAACAGAGGTAGGTTGCCAGGTGGGCGGCGGAGGCAGGTTGCCATGTCACTGGTACAAGCACGTCGTTATGTCAACAGAGGTAGGTTGCCAGGTTGGCGGCGGAGGCAGGTTGCCATGTCAGTGGTACAAGCAAGTCGCTAAGTCAACAAAGGTAGGTTGCCAGGTTGGCGGTGGAGGCAGGTTGCCATGTCAGTGGTACAAGCAAGTCGCTAAGTCAACAGAGGTAGGTTCCTTGGTTGGCGGCGGAGGCAGGTTGCCATGTCAGTGGTACAAGCAAGTCGCTAAGTTAGTAGAGGTGGGTTGCCAGGTTGGCGGCGGAGGCAGGTTGCCATGTCAGTGGTACAAGCAAGTCGCTATGTCAACAGGGGAGGCTGCCAGGTTGGCGGCGGAGGTAGGTTGCCAAGTCAGTGGTACAAGCAAGTCGCTAAGTTTGAAGAGGTTGGTTGCCAGGTTGGCGGCGGAGGCAGGTAGCCATGTCAGTGGTATAAGCAAGTCGCTAAGTTAGCAGAGGTAGGTTGCCAGGATAGCGGCGGAGGCAGGTTGCCATGTCAGTGGTCCAAGCAAGTCGCTAAGTCAGCAGAGGTAGGTTGCCATGTTGGCGGCGGAGGTAGATTGCCATGTCAGTGGTACAAGCAAGTCGCTAAGTCAGCAGAGGTAGGTTAACAGGTTAGCAGCGGAGGCTGGTTGCCATGTCAGTGGTACAAGCAAGTCGCTAAGTCAGCAGAGGTAGGTTGCCAGGTTGGGGACGGAGGCCGGTTGCCATGTCAGTGGTACAAGCAAGTCGTAAAGTAAACAGAGGTAGGTTGCCAGGTGGGCGGCGGAGGCTGGTTGCCATGTCAGTGGTACAAGCAAGTCGCTAAGTCAACAGAGGTCGGTTGCCAGGTTGGCGGCGGAGGCATGTTACCATGCCAGTGGTACAAGGAAGTCGCTAAGTTAGTAGAGGTGGGTTGCCAGGTTGGCGGCGGAGGCAGGTTGCCATGTTAGTGGTACAAGCAAGTCGTTAAGTCAGCAGAGGTAGGTTTCGAGGTTGGCGGCGGAGGCAGGTTGCCATGACAGTGGTACAAGCAAGTCGCAAAGTTAGCAGAGGTAGGTTGCCAGGTTGGCGGCGGAGGCAGGTTGCCGTGTCAGTGGTACAAGCAAGTCGCTAAGTCAGCGGAGGTCGGTTAACAGGTTAGCGGCGGAGGCTGGTTGCCATGTCAGTGGTGCAACCAAGTCGCTAAGTCAGTAGAGGTAGGTTGCCAGGTTGGCGACGGAGGCAGGTTGCCATGTCAATGGTACAACCAAGTCGTTATGTCAACAGAGGTAGGTTGCCAGGTGGGCGGCAGAGGCTGGTTGCCATGTCAGTGGTACAAGCAAGTCATTAAGTGAACAGAGTTAGGTTGCCAGGTTGGCGGCGGTGGCAGGTTACCATGCCAGTGGTACAAGCAAGTCGCTAAGTTAGAAGAGGTGGGTTGCCAGGTTGGCAGCGGTGGCAGGTTGCCATGTCAGTGGTACAAGCAAATCGCTAAGTCAGCAGAGGTAGGTTGCCAGGTTGGCGGCGGAGGCAGGTTGCCATGTCAGTGGTACAAGCAAGTCGCTAAGTCAACAGGGGAGGTTGCCAGGTTGGCGGCGGAGGCAGGTTGCCATGTCAGTGGTACACGCAAGTCGCTAAGTTTGCAGAGGTTGGTAGCCAGGTTGGCGGTGGAGGCAGGTTGCCATGTCAGTGGTACAAGCAAGTCGCTATGTCAGCAGAGGTAGGTTGCCTGGCTAGTGGCGGAGGCAGGTTGCCATGTTAGCGGTACAAGCAAGTCGCTATGTCACCAGAGGTAGGTTGCCAGGTTGGCGGCGGAGGCAGGTTGCCATGTCAGTGGTACAAGCAAGTCGCTAAGTCAACAGAGGTAGGTTGCCAAGTTGGCGGCGGAGGCAGGTTGCGATGTCAGTGGTACAAGCAAGTCGCAAAGTTAGTAGAGGTGGGTTGCCTGGTTGGCGGCGGAGGCAGGTTGCCATGTTAGTTGTACAAGCAAGTCGTTAAGTCAGCAGAGGTAGGTTTCGAGGTTGGCGGCGGAGGCAGGTTGCCATGACAGTGGTACAAGCAAGTCGCAAAGTTAGCAGAGGTAGGTTGCCAGGTTGGCGGCGGAGGCAGGTTGCCGTGTCAGTGGTACAAGCAAGTCGCTAAGTCAGCGGAGGTCGGTTAACAGGTTAGCGGCGGAGGCTGGTTGCCATGTCAGTGGTACAACCAAGTCGCTAAGTCAGTAGAGGTAGGTTGCCAGGTTGGCGACGGAGGCAGGTTGCCATGTCAGTGGTACAACCAAGTCGTAATGTCAACAGAGGTAGGTTTCCAGGTGGGCGGCAGAGGCAGGTTGCCATGTCAGTGGTACAAGCTGAAAGAATGGTAGGATCCATCTAATGGACGCCATAAAGGTTGCGGAATGGGTGGGGCGAATTTCAAAAATTTCCTACCTTCTCCCAACTGGGAATCATATTCCCTGAATTTAGAATACAATATTCAAGGATCTACTTGAACCCTAATCAAACCAGATCTGTACCAAAAAAAATGGGAGGATTATACCTGATCCGGAGAAGCAGTATCTCCCAAAGTTGGTGTTCACGCCCAAAGAATGCTCCAAGATCTGTCCCTGCTGAAGATGACACAGCTGTGGATGGAACAGAACCAGCAGGGTGCGTCCTACACACTGGATCCTTCACAAGAATCCCCTGGATGTACTAAACACTGAATTCTTTCAGTCTTTCTTGCAAGACTGATGTCAAGAACTGGTTTCTTGACTTTCTTTTCTGCGAAGATCGAATCTTGCAACAATGCAGATGGCGGCGGCAGGAGGAGATCTCCAGAAACGAAAAGGCTGAACTGTTTTCTTTTCTCGAGAGTATGAGATCTAATCTCAAATCGCAGGAACCCTTCTTGCTTACCAAAACCCCTTGGATCGAAATCTGATTTCTCTCCCTCTTGGTTCATTCGAAAATCTCCTCTCTTTTCTTCTTGATTAAGAAATCTCCTAATTAGGAGTTATCCCAATCCAAATCAGTATTTGGATAGGGGATAATCTTAATCCCTTTCCCAGATAGAGTTAGCTTACTCCTGATCTTATCAGGAGGTTACCAGATTCAAATCTGATTTGAATTTGGTCTCTAAGAGTGGATAAGGCTAAGAGCCCAATCCTTTTTGCTAACTTCAATCTCAAATTCGCCCCATTGATGGGTGATCATATCAGCCCACTTCGAAATGGGCTTTTGGCCCATTAAGTATTCAGTGTTTAATTAGTTTCCAATCTGCTGCCCAGTTGGACTTCTTTGTATGGCGTGGGACCCAAGCATTGATCTACACACCAGCCACATGGGTTCGGCCCAGCCTTTAATACAAGGCCCAGCCAAATTCACTGAAAATCTCAATGAACCCCTTGAGTCCATCGTATGAACCCTATGGGCCCAACACTTACATTAAGTGGTCCCTGGGCCAAGCCATCTTATAAAAACCCAGGGACTGTGGGCAGGTGCAAGATTAGCCCATCAGGTATTATCCTAAATGGTCTTACACTTAACCTCTCAGCCCTTAATGATCAAGCACTGCCCGACAAGAGAGGACCTCTCCCTCGGCTGCAAGGAACAGTGCCGCACTCTCCTCTCACATGGATCCCGGGAATTAAGACCATTTGCAAACATTTTGAAACCGTACATATATATGTAAATATATTAATTTTGCAAAAACAAAATTCCAACGATTGAAATCAACTGCCGGCAGTTTGGTTTCCATCAGAGAGAGTGCATTCCCGATCATTACCCTTTGTCCGACAAAGTGGCTGATTCTGTCACTATGACCACCCACTCAGATGAATTCTCAAACTGCCCTAACATACCCAGGTTTTGATCCCCACTAAGGATCTCACTGATTGGCATATCAAAGGCAGCCTGATCCAGCACCTAGTGAAGTGTCATAATCGAGTCTAGGGGTCATGTGTAACTTTCCAGTTTTGCCCATCTATCTCCAAGGTCCAGGGCAAGACTGGAAATCTGGTCCGGTTCAAGGATTCAAGTAATCCCATGCTGTATGTGCCTCGGGTCTTACCCTGATGGCTGAGACAGGCCATCCCAACACTTGGTGGCACACCAGTATCAGCCTTGGCAGGATAAATCTCCCCAGACTTATCCAACGGCTGTGAACATTTAAAACTAACATGAGTCTCTACAAATGTCCAGTTTTAGGGTTTTACACAGAATTAAACCAAACAACATGAATCAAACATGCACTTTATTTATTTCCACTAAATAACAAAAGTACATCAAAATGATTGAAGCTAAGGGCATACAAAACTGTCTAACACAAGCAAGTCGTTAAGTGAACAGAGGTAGGTTGCCAGGTTGGCGGCGGTGGCAGGTTACCATGCCAGTGGTACAAGCAAGTCGCTAAGTTAGAAGAGGTGGGTTGCCAGGTTGGCAGCGGTGGCAGGTTGCCATGTCAGTGGTACAAGCAAATCGCTAAGTCAGCAGAGGTAGGTTGCCAGGTTGGCGGCGGAGGCAGGTTGCCTTGTCAGTGGTACAAGCAAGTCGCTAAGTCAACAGGGGAGGTTGCCAGGTTGGCGGCGGAGGCAGGTTGCCATGTCAGTGGTACATGCAAGTCGCTAAGTTTGCAGAGGTTGGTTGCCAGGTTGGCGGCGGAGGCGGGTTGCCATGTCAGTGGTACAAGCAAGTCGCTATGTCAGCAGAGGTAGGTTGCCTGGCTAGTGGCGGAGGCAGGTTGCCATGTTAGCGGTACAAGCAAGTCGCTAAGTCACCAGAGGTAGGTTGCCAGGTTGGCGGCGGAGGCAGGTTGCCATGTCAGTGGTACAAGCAAGTCGCTAAGTCAACAGAGGTAGGTTGCCAGGTTGGCGGCGGAGGCAGGTTGCGATGTCAGTGGTACAATCAAGTCGCAAAGTTAGTAGAGGTGGGTTGCCAGGTTGGCGGCGGAGGCTGGTTGCCATGTCATTGGTACAAGCAAGTCGTTAAGCCAGCAGAGGTAGGTTGCGAGGTTGGCGGCGGAGGCAGGTTGCCATGTCAGGGGTACAAGCAAGTCGCTAAGTTAGCAGAGGTAGGTTGCCAGGTTGGCGGCGGAGGCTGGTTGCCGTGTCAGTGGTACAAGCAAGTCGCTAAGTCAGCGGAGGTCGGTTAACAGGTTAGCGGCGGAGGCTGGTTGCCATGTCAGTGGTAAAAGCAAGTCTCTAAGTCAGCAGAGGTAGGTTGCCAGGTTGGCGACAGAGGCAGGTTGCCTTGTCAGTGGTACAACCAAGTCGTTAAGTCAACAGAGGTAGGTTGCCAGGTGGGCGGCGGAGGCAGGTTGCCATGTCAGTGGTACAAGCACGTCGTTATGTCAACAGAGGTAGGTTGCCAGGTTTGCGGCGGAGGCAGGTTGCCATGTCAGTGGTACAAGCAAGTCGCTAAGTCAACAAAGGTAGGTTGCCAGGTTGGCGGCGGAGGCAGGTTGCCATGTCAGTGGTACAAGCAAGTCGCTAAGTCAACAGAGGTAGGTTATTGGTTGGCGGCGGAGGCAGGTTGCCATGTCAGTGGTACAAGCAAGTCGCTAAGTTAGTAGAGGTGGGTTGCCAGGTTGGCGGCGGAGGCAGGTTGCCATGTCAGTGGTACAAGCAAGTCGCTAAGCCAGCAGAGGTAGGTTAGCAGGTTGGCGGCAGAGGCAGGTTGCCAGGTCAGTGGTACAAGCAAGTCGCTATGTGAACAGAGGTAGGGTGCCAGGTTGGCGGCGGAGGTAGGTTGCCATGTCCGTCGTACAAGCAAGTCGCTAAGTTAGCAGAGGATGGTTGCCAGGATGGCGGCGGAGGCAGGTTGCCATGTCAGTGGTACAAGCAAGTCGCTAAGTCAGCAGAGGTAGGTTGCCATTTGGTGGCGGAGTTAGATTGCCATGTCAGTGGTACAAGCAAGTCACTAAGTCAGCAGAGGTAGGTTAACAGGTTAGCGGCGGAGGCTGGTTGCCATGTCAGTGGTACAAGCAAGTCGCTAAGTTTGCAGAGGTTGGTTGCCAGGTTGGCGGCGGAGGCAGGTTGCCATGTCAGTGGTACAAGCAAGTCGCTATGTCAGCAGAGGTAGGTTGCCTGGCTGGTGGCGGAGGCAGGTTGCCATGTTAGCGGTACAAGCAA
Source organism: Nelumbo nucifera (assembly GCF_055504915.1). NCBI lineage: Eukaryota > Viridiplantae > Streptophyta > Magnoliopsida > Proteales > Nelumbonaceae > Nelumbo > Nelumbo nucifera. The sequence continues at coordinate 50,238,479 of NC_142656.1, forward strand.
GTCGCTAAGTCACCAGAGGTAGGTTGCCAGGTTGCCGGCGGAGGCAGGTTGCCATGTCAGTGGTACAAGCAAGTCGCTAAGTCAACAGAGGTAGGTTGCCAGGTTGGCGGCGGAGGCAGGTTGCGATGTCAGTGGTACAAGCAAGTCGCAAAGTTAGTAGAGGTGGGTTGCCAGGTTGGCGGCGGAGGCAGGTTGCCATGTCATTGGTACAAGCAAGTCGTTAAGCCAGCAGAGGTAGGTTGCGAGGTTGGCGGCGGAGGCAGGTTGCCATGTCAGGGGTACAAGCAAGTCGCTAAGTTAGCAGAGGTAGGTTGTCAAGTTGGCGGCGGAGGCTGGTTGCCGTTCAGTGGTACAAGCAAGTCGCTAAGTCAGCGGAGGTCGGTTAACAGGTTAGCGGCGGAGGCTGGTTGCCATGTCAGTGGTACAAGCAAGTCTCTAAGTCAGCAGAGGTAGGTTGCCAGGTTGGCGACAGAGGCAGGTTGCCTTGTCAGTGGTACAACCAAGTCGTTAAGTCAACAGAGGTAGGTTGCCAGGTGGGCGGCGGAGGCAGGTTGCCATGTCAGTGGTACATGCACGTCGTTATGTCAACAGAGGTAGGTTGCCAGGTTGGCGGCGGAGGCAGGTTGCCATGTCAGTGGTACAAGCAAGTCGCTAAGTCAACAAAGGTAGGTTGCCAGGTTGGCGGCGGAGGCAGGTTGCCATGTCAGTGGTACAAGCAAGTCGCTAAGTCAATAGAGGTAGGTTCCTTGGTTGGCGGCGGAGGAAGGTTGCCATGTCAGTGGTACAAGCAAGTCGCTAAGTTAGTAGAGGTGGGTTGCCAGGTTGGCGGCGGAGGCAGGTTGCCATGTCAGTGGTACAAGCAAGTCGCTATGTCAACAGGGGAGGCTGCCAGGTTGGCGGCGGAGGCAGGTTGCCAAGTCAGTGGTAGAAGCAAGTCGCTAAGTTTGAAGAGGTTGGTTGCCAGGTTGGCGGCGGAGGCAGGTAGCCATGTCAGTGGTATAAGCAAGTCGCTAAGTTAGCAGAGGTAGGTTGCCAGGATAGCGGCGGAGGCAGGTTGCCATGTCAGTGGTCCAAGCAAGTCGCTAAGTCAGCAGTGGTAGGTTGCCATGTTGGCGGCGGAGGTAGATTGCCATGTCAGTGGTACAAGCAAGTCGCTAAGTCAGCAGAGGTAGGTTAACAGGTTAGCAGCGGAGGCTGGTTGCCATGTCAGTGGTACAGGCAAGTCGCTAAGTCAGCAGAGGTAGGTTGCCAGGTTGGGGACGGAGGCCGGTTGCCATGTCAGTGGTACAAGCAAGTCGTAAAGTAAACAGAGGTAGGTTGCCAGGTGGGCGGCGGAGGCAGGTTGCCATGTCAGTGGTACAAGCAAGTCGCTAAGTCAACAGAGGTCGGTTGCCAGGTTGGCGGCGGAGGCATGTTACCATGCCAGTGGTACAAGGAAGTCGCTAAGTTAGTAGAGGTGGGTTGCCAGGTTGGCGGCGGAGGCAGGTTCCCATGTTAGTGGTACAAGCAAGTCGTTAAGTCAGCAGAGGTACGTTTCGAGGTTGGCGGCGGAGGCAGGTTGCCATGACAGTGGTACAAGCAAGTCGCAAAGTTAGCAGAGGTAGGTTGCTAGGTTGGCGGCGGAGGCAGGTTGCCGTGTCAGTGGTACAAGCAAGTCGCTAAGTCAGCGGAGGTCGGTTAACAGGTTAGCGGCGGAGGCTGGTTGCCATGTCAGTGGTACAACCAAGTCGCTAAGTCAGTAGAGGTAGGTTGCCAGGTTGGCGACGGAGGCAGGTTGCCATGTCAGTGGTACAACCAAGTCGTTATGTCAACAGAGGTAGGTTGCCAGGTGGGCGGCAGAGGCAGGTTGACAAGTCAGTGGTACAAGCAAGTCGTTAAGTGAACAGAGGTAGGTTGCCAGGTTGGCGGCGGTGGCAGGTTACCATGCCAGTGGTACAAGTAAGTCGCTAAGTTAGAAGAGGTGGGTTGCCAGGTTGGCAGCGGTGGCAGGTTGCCAAGTCAGTGGTACAAGCAAATCGCTAAGTCAGCAGAGGTAGGTTGCCAGGTTGGCGGCGGAGGCAGGTTGCCATGTCAGTGGTACAAGCAAGTCGCTAAGTCAACAGGGGAGGTTGCCAGGTTGGCGGCGGAGGCAGGTTGCCATGTCAGTGGTACAAGCAAGTCGCTAAGTTTGCAGAGGTTGGTTGCCAGGTTGGCGGCGGAGGCAGGTTGCCATGTCAGTGGTACAAGCAAGTCGCTATGTCAGCAGAGGTAGGTTGCCTGGCTAGTGGCGGAGGCAGGTTGCCATGTTAGCGGTACAAGCAAGTCGCTAAGTCACCAGAGGTAGGTTTCCAGGTTGGCGGCGGAGGCAGGTTGCCATGTCAGTGGTACAAGCAAGTCGCTAAGTCAACAGAGGTAGGTTGCCAGGTTGGCGGCGGAGGCAGGTTGCGATGTCAGTGGTACAAGCAAGTCGCAAAGTTAGTAGAGGTGGGTTGCCTGGTTGGCGGCGGAGGCAGGTTGCCATGTAAGTGGTACAAGCAAGTCGTTAAGTCAGCAGAGGTAGGTTTCGAGGTTGGCGGCGGAGGCAGGTTGCCATGACAGTGGTACAGGCAAGTCGCAAAGTTAGCAGAGGTAGGTTGCCAGGTTGGCGGCGGAGGCAGGTTGCCGTGTCAGTGGTACAAGCAAGTCGCTAAGTCAGCGGAGGTCGGTTAACAGGTTAGCGGCGGAGGCTGGTTGCCATGTCAGTGGTACAACCATGTAGCTAAGTCAGTAGAGGTAGGTTGCCAGGTTGGCGACGGAGGCAGGTTGCCATGTCAGTGGTACAACCAAGTCGTAATGTCAACAGAGGTAGGTTTCCAGGTGGGCGGCAGAGGCAGGTTGCCATGTCAGTGGTACAAGCAAGTCGTTAAGTGAACAGAGGTAGGTTGCCATGTCAGTGGTACAAGCAAGTCGCTAAGTCAGCAGAGGAAGGTTGCCAGGCTGGCGGCGGAGGGAGGTTGCCATGTCAGTGGTACAAGCAAGTCGCTATGTCAGCAGAGGTAGGTTGCCAAGTTGGCGACGGAGGCAGGTCGCCATGTCAGTGGTAGAAGCAAGTCGCTAAGCCAGCAGAAGTAGGTTAACAGGTTGGTGGCGGAGGCGGGATGCCATTGTAGTGGTACAAGCAAGTCGCTAAGGCAGCAGAGGTAGGTTAACAGGTTGGCGGCGGAGGCAGGTTGCCATGTCAGTGGTACAAGCAAGTCACTAAGTCAGCAGAGGTAGGTTGCCAGGTTGGCGACGGAGGCAGGTTGCCATGTCAGTGGTACAAGCAAGTCGCTAAGTCAACAAAGCTAGGTTGCCAGGTTGGCGGCGGAAGCAGGTTGCCATGTCTGTGGTACAAGCAAGTCGCTAAGTCAACAGAGGTAGGTTGCTTCGTTGGCGACGGAGGCAGGTTGCCATGTCAGTGGATCAAGCAAGTCGCTAAGTTAGTAGAGGTGGGTTTCCAGGTTGGCGGCGGAGGCAGGTTGCCATGTCAGTGGTACAAGCAAGTCGCTAAGCCAGCAGAGGTAGGTTAGCAGGTTGGCGGCAGAGGCTGGTTGCCAGGTCAGTGGTACAAGCAAGTCGCTAAGTGAACAGAGGTAGGGTGCCAGGTTGGCGGCGGAGGTAGGTTGCCATGTCCGTCGTACAAGCAAGTCGCTAAGTTAGCAGAGGTAGGTTGCCAGGATGGCGGCGGAGGCAGGTTGCCAGGTCAGTGGTACAAGCAAGTCGCTAAGTCAGTAGAGGTAGGTTGCCATGTTGGCGGCGGAGGTAGATTGCCATGTCAGTGGTACAAGCAAGTCGCTAAGTCAGCAGAGGTAGGTTAACAGGTTAGCGGCGGAGGCTGGTTGCCATGTCAGTGGTACAAGCAAGTCGCTAAGTCAGTAGAGGTAGGTTGCCAGGTTGGGGACGGAGGTCGGTTGCCATGTCAGTGGTACAAGCAAGTCGTAAAGTAAACACAGGTAGGTTGCCAGGTGGGCGGCGGAGGCAGGTTGCCATGTCAGTGGTACAAGCAAGTCTCTAAGTCAACAGAGGTAGGTTGCCAGGTTGGCGGCGGAGGCATGTTACCATGCCAGTGGTACAAGCAAGTCGCTAAGTTAGTAGAGGTGGGTTGCCAGGTTGGCGGCGGAGGCAGGTTGCCATGTCAGTGGTACAAGCAAGTCGCTAAGTCAGCAGAGGTAGGTTGCCAGGTTGGCGGCGGAGGCAGGTTGCCATGTCAGTGGTACAAGCAAGTCGCTACGTCAACAGGGGAGGCTGCCAGGTTGTCGGCGGAGGCAGGTTGCCAAGTCAGTGGTACAAGCAAGTCCCTAAGTTTGCAGAGGTTGGTTGCCAGGTTGACGGCGGAGGCAGGTAGCCATGTCAGTGGTATAAGCAAGTCGCTAAGTCAGCAGAGGTAGGTTGCTAGGTTGGCAGCGGAGGCAGGTTGCCATGTCAGTGGAACAAGCAAGTCGCTAAGTCAGCAGAGGTAGGTTGCCAGGTTGGCGACGGAGGCAGGTTGCCATGTCAGTGGTACAACCAAGTCGTTAAGTCAACAGAGGTAGGTTGCCAGGTGGGTGGCGGAGGCAGGTTGCCATGTCAGTGGTACAAGCAAGTCGTTAAGTCAACAGAGGTAGGTTGCCAGGTCGGGGGCGGAGGCAGGTTACCAGGCCAGTGGTACAAGAAAGTCGCTAAGTTAGTAGAGGTGGGTTGCCAGGTTGGCAGCGGTGGCAGGTTGCCATGTCAGTGGTACAAGCAAGTCGCTAATTCAGCAGACGTAGGTTGCCAGGTTGGCGGCGGAGGCATGTTGCCATGTCAGTGGTACAAGCAAGTCGCTAAGTCAACAGGGGTGGTTGCTAGGTTGGCGGCGGAGGCAGGATGCCATGTCAGTGGCACAAGCAAGTCTCTATGTTTGCAGAGGTTGGTTGCCAGGTTGGCGGCGGAGGCAGGTTGCCATGTCAGTGGTACAAGCAAGTCGCTAAGTCAACAGAGGTAGGTTGCCAGGTGGGCGGCGGAGGCAGGTTGCCATGTCAGTGGTACAAGCACATCGTTATGTCAACAGAGGTAGGTTGCCAGGTTTGCGGCGGAGGCAGGTTGCCATGTCAGTGGTACAAGCAAGTCGCTAAGTCAACAAAGGTAGGTTGCCAGGTTGGCGGCGGAGGCAGGTTGCCATGTCAGTGGTACAAGCAAGTCGCTAAGTCAACAGAGGTAGGTTATTGGTTGGCGGCGGAGGCAGGTTGCCATGTCAGTGGTACAAGCAAGTCGCTAAGTTAGTAGAGGTGGGTTGCCAGGTTGGCGGCGGAGGCAGGTTGCCATGTCAGTGGTACAAGCAAGTCGCTAAGCCAGCAGAGGTAGGTTAGCAGGTTGGCGGCAGAGGCAGGTTGCCAGGTCAGTGGTACAAGCAAGTCGCTATGTGAACAGAGGTAGGGTGCCAGGTTGGCGGCGGAGGTAGGTTGCCATGTCCGTCGTACAAGCAAGTCGCTAAGTTAGCAGAGGAAGGTTGCCAGGATGGCGGCGGAGGCAGGTTGCCATGTCAGTGGTACAAGCAAGTCGCTAAGTCAGCAGAGGTAGGTTGCCATTTGGTGGCGGAGTTAGATTGCCATGTCAGTGGTACAAGCAAGTCGCTAAGTCAGCAGAGGTAGGTTAACAGGTTAGCGGCGGAGGCTGGTTGCCATGTCAGTGGTACAAGCAAGTCGCTAAGTTTGCAGAGGTTGGTTGCCAGGTTGGCGGCGGAGGCAGGTTGCCATGTCAGTGGTACAAGCAAGTCGCTATGTCAGCAGAGGTAGGTTGCCTGGCTGGTGGCGGAGGCAGGTTGCCATGTTAGCGGTACAAGCAAGTCGCTAAGTCACCAGAGGTAGGTTGCCAGGTTGCCGGCGGAGGCAGGTTGCCATGTCAGTGGTACAAGCAAGTCGCTAAGTCAGCAGAGGTAGGTTGCCAGGTTGGCGGCGGAGGCAGGTTGCCATGTCAGTGGTACATGCACGTCGTTATGTCAACAGAGGTAGGTTGCCAGGTTGGCGGCGGAGGCAGGTTGCCATGTCAGTGGTACAAGCAAGTCGCTAAGTCAACAAAGGTAGGTTGCCAGGTTGGCGGCGGAGGCAGGTTGCCATGTCAGTGGTACAAGCAAGTCGCTAAGTCAACAGAGGTAGGTTCCTTGGTTGGCGGCGGAGGCAGGTTGCCATGTCAGTGGTACAAGCAAGTCGCTAAGTTAGTAGAGGTGGCTTGCCAGGTTGGCGGCGGAGGCAGGTTGCCATGTCAGTGGTACAAGCAAGTCGCTATGTCAACAGGGGAGGCTGCCAGGTTGGCGGCGGAGGCAGGTTGCCAAGTCAGTGGTAGAAGCAAGTCGCTAAGTTTGAAGAGGTTGGTTGCCAGGTTGGCGGCGGAGGCAGGTAGCCATGTCAGTGGTATAAGCAAGTCGCTAAGTTAGCAGAGGTAGGTTGCCAGGATAGCGGCGGAGGCAGGTTGCCATGTCAGTGGTCCAAGCAAGTCGCTAAGTCAGCAGTGGTAGGTTGCCATGTTGGCGGCGGAGGTAGATTGCCATGTCAGTGGTACAAGCAAGTCGCTAAGTCAGCAGAGGTAGGTTAACAGGTTAGCAGCGGAGGCTGGTTGCCATGTCAGTGGTACAAGCAAGTCGCTAAGTCAGCAGAGGTAGGTTGCCAGGTTGGGGACGGAGGCCGGTTGCCATGTCAGTGGTACAAGCAAGTCGTAAAGTAAACAGAGGTAGGTTGCCAGGTGGGCGGCGGAGGCAGGTTGCCATGTCAGTGGTACAAGCAAGTCGCTAAGTCAACAGAGGTCGGTTGCCAGGTTGGCGGCGGAGGCATGTTACCATGCCAGTGGTACAAGGAAGTCGCTAAGTTAGTAGAGGTGGGTTGCCAGGTTGGCGGCGGAGGCAGGTTGCCATGTTAGTGGTACAAGCAAGTCGTTAAGTCAGCAGAGGTACGTTTCGAGGTTGGCGGCGGAGGCAGGTTGCCATGACAGTGGTACAAGCAAATCGCAAAGTTAGCAGAGGTAGGTTGCTAGGTTGGCGGCGGAGGCAGGTTGCCGTGTCAGTGGTACAAGCAAGTCGCTAAGTCAGCGGAGGTCGGTTAACAGGTTAGCGGCGGAGGCTGGTTGCCATGTCAGTGGTACAACCAAGTCGCTAAGTCAGTAGAGGTAGGTTGCCAGGTTGGCGACGGAGGCAGGTTGCCATGTCAGTGGTACAACCAAGTCGTTATGTCAACAGAGGTAGGTTGCCAGGTGGGCGGCAGAGGCAGGTTGACAAGTCAGTGGTACAAGCAAGTCGTTAAGTGAACAGAGGTAGGTTGCCAGGTTGGCGGCGGTGGCAGGTTACCATGCCAGTGGTACAAGTAAGTCGCTAAGTTAGAAGAGGTGGGTTGCCAGGTTGGCAGCGGTGGCAGGTTGCCAAGTCAGTGGTACAAGCAAATCGCTAAGTCAGCAGAGGTAGGTTGCCAGGTTGGCGGCGGAGGCAGGTTGCCATGTCAGTGGTACAAGCAAGTCGCTAAGTCAACAGGGGAGGTTGCCAGGTTGGCGGCGGAGGCAGGTTGCCATGTGAGTGGTACAAGCAAGTCGCTAAGTTTGCAGAGGTTGGTTGCCAGGTTGGCGGCGGAGGCAGGTTGCCATGTCAGTGGTACAAGCAAGTCGCTATGTCAGCAGAGGTAGGTTGCCTGGCTAGTGGCGGAGGCAGGTTGCCATGTTAGCGGTACAAGCAAGTCGCTAAGTCACCAGAGGTAGGTTGCCAGGTTGGCGGCGGAGGCAGGTTGCCATGTCAGTGGTACAAGCAAGTCGCTAAGTCAACAGAGGTAGGTTGCCAGGTTGGCGGCGGAGGCAGGTTGCGATGTCAGTGGTACAAGCAAGTCGCAAAGTTAGTAGAGGTGGGTTGCCTGGTTGGCGGCGGAGGCAGGTTGCCATGTAAGTGGTACAAGCAAGTCGTCAAGTCAGCAGAGGTAGGTTTCGAGGTTGGCGGCGGAGGCAGGTTGCCATGACAGTGGTACAAGCAAGTCGCAAAGTTAGCAGAGGTAGGTTGCCAGGTTGGCGGCGGAGGCAGGTTGCCGTGTCAGTGGTACAAGCAAGTCGCTAAGTCAGCGGAGGTCGGTTAACAGGTTAGCGGCGGAGGCTGGTTGCCATGTCAGTGGTACAACCAAGTCGCTAAGTCAGTAGAGGTAGGTTGCCAGGTTGGCGACGGAGGCAGGTTGCCATGTCAGTGGTACAACCAAGTCGTAATGTCAACAGAGGTAGGTTTCCAGGTGGGCGGCAGAGGCAGGTTGCCATGTCAGTGGTACAAGCAAGTCGTTAAGTGAACAGAGGTAGGTTGCCATGTCAGTGGTACAAGCAAGTCGCTAAGTCAGCAGAGGAAGGTTGCCAGGCTGGCGGCGGAGGGAGGTTGCCATGTCAGTGGTACAAGCAAGTCGCTATGTCAGCAGAGGTAGGTTGCCAAGTTGGCGACGGAGGCAGGTCGCCATGTCAGTGGTAGAAGCAAGTCGCTAAGCCAGCAGAAGTAGGTTAACAGGTTGGTGGCGGAGGCGGGATGCCATTGTAGTGGTACAAGCAAGTTGCTAAGGCAGCAGAGGTAGGTTAACAGGTTGGCGGCGGAGGCAGGTTGCCATGTCAGTGGTACAAGCAAGTCACTAAGTCAGCAGAGGTAGGTTGCCAGGTTGGCGACGGAGGCAGGTTGCCATGTCAGTGGTACAAGCAAGTCGCTAAGTCAACAAAGGTAGGTTGCCAGGTTGGCGGCGGAAGCAGGTTGCCATGTCTGTGGTACAAGCAAGTCGCTAAGTCAACAGAGGTAGGTTGCTTCGTTGGCGACGGAGGCAGGTTGCCATGTCAGTGGATCAAGCAAGTCGCTAAGTTAGTAGAGGTGGGTTTCCAGGTTGGCGGCGGAGGCAGGTTGCCATGTCAGTGGTACAAGCAAGTCGCTAAGCCAGCAGAGGTAGGTTAGCAGGTTGGCGGCAGAGGCTGGTTGCCAGGTCAGTGGTACAAGCAAGTCGCTAAGTGAACAGAGGTAGGGTGCCAGGTTGGCGGCGGAGGTAGGTTGCCATGTCCGTCGTACAAGCAAGTCGCTAAGTTAGCAGAGGTTGGTTGCCATGTCAGTGGTACAAGCAAGTCGCTAAGTCAGTAGAGGTAGGTTGCCATGTTGGCGGCGGAGGTAGATTGCCATGTCAGTGGTACAAGGAAGTCGCTAAGTCAGCAGAGGTAGGTTAACAGCTTAGCGGCGGAGGCTGGTTGCCATGTCAGTGGTACAAGCAAGTCGCTAAGTCAGTAGAGGTAGGTTGCCAGGTTGGGGACGGAGGTCGGTTGCCATGTCAGTGGTACAAGCAAGTCGTAAAGTAAACAGAGGTAGGTTGCCAGGTGGGCGGCGGAGGCAGGTTGCCATGTCAGTGGTACAAGCAAGTCGCTAAGTCAACAGAGGTAGGTTGCCAGGTTGGCGGCGGAGGCATGTTACCATGCCAGTGGTACAAGCAAGTCGCTAAGTTAGTAGAGGTGGGTTGCCAGGTTGGCGGCGGAGGCAGGTTGCCATGTCAGTGGTACAAGCAAGTCGCTAAGTCAGCAGAGGTAGGTTGCCAGGTTGGCGGCGGAGGCAGGTTGCCATGTCAGTGGTACAAGCAAGTCGCTACGTCAACAGGGGAGGCTGCCAGGTTGTCGGCGGAGGCAGGTTGCCAAGTCAGTGGTACAAGCAAGTCCCTAAGTTTGCAGAGGTTGGTTGCCAGGTTGACGGCGGAGGCAGGTAGCCATGTCAGTGGTATAAGCAAGTCGCTAAGTCAGCAGAGGTAGGTTGCTAGGTTGGCAGCGGAGGCAGGTTGCCATGTCAGTGGAACAAGCAAGTCGCTAAGTCAGCAGAGGTAGGTTGCCAGGTTGGCGACGGAGGCAGGTTGCCATGTCAGTGGTACAACCAAGTCGTTAAGTCAACAGAGGTAGGTTGCCAGGTGGGTGGCGGAGGCAGGTTGCCATGTCAGTGGTACAAGCAAGTCGTTAAGTCAACAGAGGTAGGTTGCCAGGTCGGGGGCGGAGGCAGGTTACCAGGCCAGTGGTACAAGAAAGTCGCTAAGTTAGTAGAGGTGGGTTGCCAGGTTGGCAGCGGTGGCAGGTTGCCATGTCAGTGGTACAAGCAAGTCGCTAATTCAGCAGACGTAGGTTGCCAGGTTGGCGGCGGAGGCATGTTGCCATGTCAGTGGTACAAGCAAGTCGCTAAGTCAACAGGGGTGGTTGCCAGGTTGGCGGCGGAGGCAGGATGCCATGTCAGTGGCACAAGCAAGCCTCTATGTTTGCAGAGGTTGGTTGCCAGGTTGGCGGCGGAGGCAGGTTGCCATGTCAGTGGTACAAGCAAGTCGCTAAGTCAACAGACGTAGGTTGCCAGGTTGGCGGCGGAGGCATGCTACCATGCCAGTGGTACAAGCAAGTCGCTAAGTTAGTAGAGGTGGGTTGCCAGGTTGGTGGCGGAGGCAGGTTGCCATGTCAGTGGTACAAGCAAGTCGCTAAGTCAGCAGAGGTAGGTTGCCAGGTTGGCGGAGGAGGCAGGTTGCCAAGTCAGTGGTACAAGCAAGTCGCTATGTTTGCAGAGGTTGGTTGCGAGGTTGGCGGCGGAGGCAGGTAGCCATGTCAGTGGTATAAGCAAGTCGCTAACTCAGCAGAGGTAGGTTGCCAGGTTGGCGGCGGAGGCAGGTTGCCATGTCAGTGGTACAAGAAAGTCGCTAAGTCAGCAGAGGTAGGTTGACAGGTTGGCGACGGAGGCAGGTTGCCATGTCAGTGGTACAACCAAGTCGTTAAGTCAACAGAGGTAGGTTGCCAGGTTGGCGGCGGAGGCAGGTTGCCATGTCAGTGGTACAAGCAAGTCTCTAAGTCAACAGGGGAGGTTGCCAGGTTGGCGGCGGAGGCAGGTTGCCACGCCAGTGGCACAAGCAAGTCGCTAAGTTTGCAGAGGTTGGTTGCCAGGTTGGCGGTGGAGGCAGGTTGCCCTGTCAGTGGTACAAGCAAGTCGCTAAGTCAGTAGAGGAAGGTTGCCAGGCTGGCGGCGGAGGGAGGTTGCCATGTCAGTGGTACAAGCAAGTCGCTATGTCAGCAGAGGTAGGTTGCCAAGTTGGCGACGGAGGCAGGTCGCCATGTCAGTGGTAGAAGCAAGTCGCTAAGCCAGCAGAAGTAGGTTAACAGGTTGGTGGCGGAGGCGGGATGCCATTGTAGTGGTACAAGCAAGTCGCTAAGTCAGCAGAGGTAGGTTAACAGGTTGGCGGCGGAGGCAGGTTGCCATGTCAGTTGTACAAGCAAGTCACTATGTCAGCAGAGGTAGGTTGCCAGGTTGGCGACGGAGGCAGGTTGCCATGTCAGTGGTACAAGCAAGTCGCTAAGTCAACAAAGGTAGGTTGCCCGGTTGGCGGCGGAAGCAGGTTGCCATGTCAGTGGTACAAGCAAGTCGCTAAGTCAACAGAGGTAGGTTGCTTCGTTGGCGACGGAGGCAGGTTGCCATGTCAGTTGTTCAAGCAAGTCGCTAAGTTAGTAGAGGTGGGTTGCCAGGTTGGCGGCGGAGGCAGGTTGCCATGTCAGTGGTACAAGCAAGTCGCTAAGCCAGCAGAGGTAGGTTAGCAGGTTGGCGGCAGAGGCAGGTTGCCAGGTCAGTGGTACAAGCAAGTCGCTAAGTGAACAGAGGTAGGGTGCCAGGTTGGCGGCGGAGGTAGGTTGCCATGTCCGTCGTACAAGCAAGTCGCTAAGTTAGCAGAGGTAGGTTGCCAGGATGGCGGCGGAGGCAGGTTGCCATGTCAGTGGTACAAGCAAGTCGCTAAGTCAGCAGAGGTAGGTTGCCATGTAGGCGGCGGAGGTAGATTGCCATGTCAGTGGTACAAGCAAGTCGCTAAGTCAGCAGAGGTAGGTTAACAGGTTAGCGGCGGAGGCTGGTTGCCATGTCAGTGGTACAAGCAAGTCGCTAAGTCAGTAGAGGTAGGTTGCCAGGTTGGGGACGGAGGCCGGTTGCCATGTCAGTGGTACAAGCAAGTCGTAAAGTAAACAGAGGTAGGTTGCCAGGTGGGCGGCGGAGGCAGGTTGCCATGTCAGTGGTACAAGCAAGTCGCTAAGTCAACAGAGGTAGGTTGCCAGGTTGGCGGCGGAGGCATGTTACCATGCCAGTGGTACAAGCAAGTCGCTAAGTTAGTAGAGGTGGGTTGCCAGGTTGGCGGCGGAGGCAGGTTGCCATGTGAGTGGTACAAGCAAGTCGTTAAGTCAGCAGAGGTAGGTTGCCAGGTTGGCGGCGGAGGCAGGTTGCCATGTCAGTGGTACAAGCAAGTCGCTATGTCAACAGGGGAGGCTGCCAGGTTGTCGGCGGAGGCAGGTTGCCAAGTCAGTGGTACAAGCAAGTCCCTAAGTTTGCAGAGGTTGGTTGCCAGGTTGACGGCGAAGGCAGGTAGCCATGTCAGTGGTATAAGCAAGTCGCTAAGTCAGCAGAGGTAGGTTGCCAGGTTGGCGGCGGAGGCAGGTTGCCATGTCAGTGGAACAAGCAAGTCGCTAAGTCAGCAGAGGTAGGTTGCCAGGTTGGCGACGGAGGCAGGTTGCCATGTCAGTGGTACAACCAAGTCGTTAAGTCAACAGAGGTAGGTTGCAAGGTGGGTGGCGGAGGCAGGTTGCCATGTCAGTGGTACAAGCAAGTCGTTAAGTCAACAGAGGTAGGTTGCCAGGTCGGCGGCGGAGGCAGGTTACCAGGCCAGTGGTACAAGCAAGTCGCTAAGTTAGTAGAGGTGGGTTGCCAGGTTGGCAGCGGTGGCAGGTTGCCATGTCAGTGGTACAAGCAAGTCGCTAATTCAGCAGACGTAGGTTGCCAGGTTGGCGGCGGAGGCATGTTGCCATGTCAATGGTACAAGCAAGTCGCTAAATCAACAGGGGTGGTTGCCAGGTTGGCGGCGGAGGCAGGATGCCATGTCAGTGGCACAAGCAAGTCGCTATGTTTGCAGAGGTTGGTTGCCAGGTTGGCGGCGGAGGCAGGTTGCCATGTCAGTGGTACAAGCAAGTCGCTAAGTCAGCAGAGGTAGGTTGCCAGGTTGGCGACGGAGGCAGGTCGCCATGTCAGTGGTAGAAGCAAGTCGCTAAGTCAGCAGAAGTAGGTTAACAGGTTGGTGGCGGAGGCGGGATGCCATTGCAGTGGTACAAGCAAGTCGCTAAGTCAGCAGAGGTAGGTTAACAGGTTGGCGGCGGAGGCAGGTTGCCATGTCAGTGGTACAAGCAAGTCACTAAGTCAGCAGAGGTAGGTTGCCAGGTTGGCGACGGAGGCAGGTTGCCATGTCAGTGGTACAAGCAAGTCGCTAAGTCAACAAAGGTAGGTTGCCAGGTGGGCGGCGGACGCAGGTTGCCATGTCAGTGGTACAAGCAAGTCGCTAAGTCAACAGAGGTAGGTTGCCAGGTTGGCGGCGGAGGCATGTTACCATGCCAGTGGTACAAGCAAGTCGCTAAGTTAGTAGAGGTGGGTTGCCAGGTTGGCAGCGGAGGCAGGTTGCCATGTCAGTGGTACAAGCAAGTCGCTAAGTCAACAGAGGTTGGTTGCCAGGTTGGCGGCGGAGGCAGGTTCCCATGTCAGTGGTACAAGCAAGTCGCTATGTCAACAAAGGTAGGTTGCCAGATTGGCGGCGGAGGCAGGTTGCAATGTCAGTGGTACAAACAAGTCGCTAAGTTAGCAGAGGTAGGTTGCCTGGTTGGCGGCGGAGGCAGGTTGCCATGTCAGTAGTACAAGCAAGTCGCTAAGTGAGCAGAGGTAGGTTGCCAGGTTTGCGGCGGAGGCAGGTTGCCCTGCCAGTGGGACAAGCTAGTCGCTAAGTCAACAGATGAAGGTTGCCAGGTTGGCGACGGAGGCAGGTTGCCATTTTAGTGGGACAACCAAGTCGCTTAGTCAGCAGAGGTAGGTTTACTGGTTGGTGGCGGAGGCAGGTTGCCATGTCAGTGGTACAAGCAAGTCGCTAAGTCAGCAGAGGTAGGTTAACAGGTTGGTGGCGGAAGCAGGTTGCCTTGTCAGTGGTACAAGCAAGTCGCTAAGTCAGCAGAGGTAGGTTAACATGTTGGCGGCGGAGGTAGGTTGCCAGGTCAGTGGTACAAACAAGTTGCTAAGTCAGCAGAGGTAGGTTGCCAGGTTGGCGACGAAGGCAGGTTGCCATGTCAGTGGTACAAGCAAGTAGCTATATCAACAGAGGAAGGTTGCCAGGTTGGCGACGGAGGCAGGTTGCCGTGTCAGTGGTACAAGGAAGTCGCTAAGTTAGTAAACGTGGGTTGCCAGGTTGGCGGCAGAGGCAGGTTGCCTTGTCAGTGGTGCAAGCAAGTCGCTAAGTCAGCAGAGGTAGGTTACCAGGTTGGCGGCGGAGGCAGATTGACATGTTAGTGGTAGAAGCAAGTCGCTAAGTCAACAGAGGTAGGTTGCCAGGTTGGCGGCGGAGGCAGGTTGCCATGTCAGTGGTACAAGCAAGTCTCTAAGTCAGCAGAGGTAGGATGCCAGGTTGGCGACGGAGGCTGGTTGCCATGTCAGTGGAACAAGCAAGTCGCAAAGTCAGCATAGGTAGGTTGCCAGATTGGCGGCGAAGGCAGGTTGCCATGTCAGTGGTACAAGCAAGTCGCTAAGTCAGCAGATGTAGGTTGCCAGGTTGGCGACGGAGGCAGGTTGCCATGTCAGTGGTACAAGCATGTCGCTAAGTCAGCAGAGGTAGGTTGCCATGTTGGCAACGGAGGCAGGTTGCCCTGTCAGTGGTACAAGCAAGGCGCTAAGTCAGCAGAGGTAGGTTGCCAGGTTGGCGACGGAAGCAGGTCGCCATGTCAGTGGAACAAGCAAGTCGCTAAGTCAACAAAGGTAGGTTGCCAGGTTGGCGGCGGAGGAAGGTTGCCATGTCAGTGGTACAAGCAAGTCGCTAAGTCAACAGAGGTAGGTTGCCATGTTGGCGGAGGAGGCAGGTTGCCTTGTCAGTGGTACAAGCAAGTCGCTAAGTTAGTAGAGGTGGGTTGCCAGGTCGGCGGCGGAGGTAGGTTGCCAAGTCAGTGGTACAAGCAAGTCGCTAGGTTAGCAGAGGTAGGTTTCCAGGCTGTCGGCGGAGGCAGGGTGCCATGTCGGTGGTACAAGCAAGTCCCTAAGTCAGCAGAGGTAGGTTGCCAAGTTGGCAGCGGAGGTAGGTTAACTGGTTGGTGGCGGAGGTAGGTTGCCATGTCAGTGGTACAAGCAAGTCGCTAAGTCAGCAGAGGTAGGTTAACAGGTTGGCGGCGGAGGCCGGTTGCCATGTCAGTGCTACAAGCAAGTCGCTAAGTCTGCAGAGGTAGGTTGCCAGGTTGGCGGCGGAGGCCGGTTGCCATGTCAGTGGTACAAGCAAGTCGCTAAGTCAGCAGAGGTAGGTTAACAGGTTAGCGGCGGAGGCAGGTTGCCATGTCAGTGGTACAAGCAAGTCACTAAGTCAGCAGATGTAGGTTGCCAGGTTGGCGACGGAGGCAGGTCGCCATGTCAGTGGAACAAGCAAGTCGCTAAGTCAACAAAGGTAGGTTGCCAGGTTGGCGGCGGAGGAAGGTTGCCATGTCAGTGGTACAAGCAAGTCGCTAAGTCAACAGAGGTAGGTTGCCAAGTTGGCGGCGGAGGCAGGTTGCCTTGTCCGTGGTACAAGCAAGTCGCTAAGTTAGTAGAGGTGGGTTGCCAGGTCGGCGGCGGAAGCAGGTTGCCATGTCAGTGGTACAAGCAAGTCGCTAAGTCAGCAGAGGTAGGTTAGCAGGTTGGTGGCAGAGGCAGGTTACCAAGTCAGTGGTACAAGCAAGTCGCTAAGTCAACAGTGGTAGGATGCCAGCTTGGCGGCGGAGGCAGGTTGCAATGTCAGTGGTACAAGCAAGTCGCTAGGTTAGCAGAGGTAGGTTGCCCGGCTGTCGGCGGAGGCAGGTTGCCATGTCAGTGGTACAAGCAAGTCCCTAAGTCAGCAGAGGTAGGTTGCCAAGTTGGTGGCGGAGGTAGGTTCCCATGTCAGTGGTACAAGCAAGTCGCTATTTCAGCAGAGGTAGGTTAACAGGTTGGTGGCGGAGGCAGGTTGCCATGTCAGTGGTACAAGCAAGTCGCTAAGTCAACAGAGGTAGGTTAACAGGTTGGCGGCGGAGGCCAGTTGCCATGTCAGTGGTACAAGCAAGTCGCTAAGTCAGCAGAGGTAGGTTTCCAGGTTGGCGACGGAGGCAGGTTGCCATGTCAGTGGTACAAGAAAGTCGCTAAGTCAACAGAGGTTGGTTGCCAGGTTGGCGGCGGAGGCAAGTTACCATGTCAGTGGTACAAGCAAGTCGCTATGTCAACATAGTTAGGTTGCCAGGTTGGCGGGGGAGGCAGGTTGCCATGTCAGTGGTACAAGCAAGTAGCTAAGTCAACAGAGGTAGGTTGCCAGGTTGGCGACGGAAGCAGGTTGCCATGTCAGTGGTACAAGCAAGTAGCTAAGTCAACAGAGGTAGGTTGCCAGGTTGCCGCCGGAGGCAGGTTGCCGTGTCAGTGGTACAAGCAAGTCGCTAAGTCAACAGAGGTAGTTTGCCAGGTTAGCGGCAGAGGCAGGTTGCCATGCCAGAGGTACAAGCAAGTCGCTAAGTTAGTAGAGGTGAGTTGCCAGGTTCGCGGCAGAGGCCGGTTGCCATGTCTGTGGTACAAGCAAGTCGCTAAGTCAGCAGAGGTAGGTTGCCAGGTTGGCGGCGGAGGTCGGTTGCCATGTCATTGGTACAAGCAAGTCGCTAAGTCAACAGAGGTAGGTTGCCAGGTTGGCGGCGGAGGCAGGTTGGCATGTCTATGGTACAAGCAAGTCGCTAAGTTAGCAGAGGTAGGTTGCCAGGTTGGCGACGGAGGCAGGTTGCCATGTCAGTGGTACAAGCAAGTCGCTAAGTCAACAGAGGTAGGTTGCCAGGTTGGCGGCGGAGGCAGGTAGCCATGTCAGTGGTACAAGCAAGTAACTAAGTCAACAGAGGTAGGTTGCCAGGTTGGCGACGGAGGCAGGTTGCCATGTCAGTGGTACAAGCAAGTAGCTAAGTCAAGAGAGGTTGGTTGCCATGTTGGCGCCGGAGGCAGGTTGCCGTGTCAGTGGTAGAAGCAAGTCGCTAAGTCAGCAGAGGTAGGTTGCCAGGTTGGCGATGGAGGCAGGTTGCCATGTCAGTGGAACAAGCAAGACGCTAAGTCAGCAGAGGTAGGTTAACAGGTGGGTGAAGGAGGCAGGTTGCCATGTCAGTGCTACAAGCAAGTCGCAAGGTGAGCAGAGGTAGGTTAACAGGTTGGCGGCAGAGGCAGGTTGCCATGTCAGTGGTACAAGCAAGTCGCTAAGTCAGTAGAGGTTGGTTGCCAGGGTGGCGACGGAGGAAGGTTGCCATGTCAGTGGTACAAGCAAGTCGCTTAGTCAACAAAGGTAGGTTGTCAGGTTGGCGGCGGAGGCAGGTTGCCATGTCAGTGGTACAAGCAAGTCGCTAAGTTAGTAGAGGTGGGTTGCCAGGTTGGCGGCGGAGGCAGGTTGCCATGTCAATGGTACAAGCATGTCGCAAAGTCAACAGAGGTAGGTTGCCAGGTTGGCGGCGGAGGCAGGTTGCCTTGTCAGTGGTACAAGCATGTCGCTAAGTCAGCAGAGGTAGGTTGCCAGGTTGGCGGCGGAGGCAGGTTGCCATGTCAGTGGTACAAGCAAATAGCTAAGTCAACAGAGGTAGGTTGCCAGGTTGGCGACGGAGGCAGGTTGCCATGTCAGTGGTACAAGCAAGTCGCTAAGTCAGCATAGGTCGGTTAACAGGTTAGCGGCGGAGGCAGGTTGCCATGTCAGTGGTACAAGCAAGTCACTAAGTCAGCAGAGGTAGGTTGGCAGGTTGGCGACGGAGGCAGGTCGCCATGTCAGTGGAACAAGCAAGTCGCTAAGTCAACAAAGGTAGGTTGCCAGGTTGGCGGCGGAGGAAGGTTGCCATGTCAGTGGTACAAGCAAGTCGCTAAGTCAACAGAGGTAGGTTGCCAAGTTGGCGGCGGAGGCAGGTTGCCTTGTCTGTGGTACAAGCAAGCCGCTAAGTTAGTAGAGGTGGGTTGCCAGGTCGGCGGCGGAGGCAGGTTGCCATGTCAGTGGTACAAGCAAGTCGCTAAGTCAGCAGAGGTAGGTTAGCAGGTTGGCGGCAGAGGCAGGTTACCATGTCAGTGGTACAAGCAAGTCGCTAAGTCAACAGAGGTAGGTTGCCAGGTTGGCGGCGGAGGCAGGTTGCCATGTCAATGGTACAAGCAAGTCCCTAAGTCAGCAGAGGTAGGTTGCCAAGTTGGTGGCGGAGGTAGGTTGCCATGTCAGTGGTACAAGCAAGTCGCTATTTCAGCAGAGGTAGGTTAACAGGTTGGTGGCGGAGGCAGGTTGCCATGTCAGTGGTACAAGCAAGTCGCTAAGTCAGCAGAGGTAGGTTAACAGGTTGGCGGCGGAGGCCGCTTGCCATGTCAGTGGTACAAGCAAATCGCTAAGTCAGCAGAGGTAGGTTTCCAGGTTGGCGACGGAGGCAGGTTGCCATGTCAGTGGTACAAGAAAGTCGCTAAGTCAACAGAGGTTGGTTGCCAGGTTGGCGGCGGAGGCAGGTTACCATGTCAGTGGTACAAGCAAGTCGCTATGTCAACATAGGTAGGTTGCCAGGTTGGCGGCGGAGGCAGGTTGCCATGTCATTTGTACAAGCAATTCGCTTAGTCAGCAGAGGTAGGTTGCCAGGTTGGCGGCGGAGGCTGGTTGCCATGTCAGGGGTACAAGCAAGTCGCTAAGTGAGCAGAGGTAGGTTGCTAGGTTGGCGATGGAGGCAGGTTGCCTTGCCAGTGGTACAAGCTAGTCGCTAAGTCAGCAGATGTAGGTTGCCAGGTTGGCGACGGAGGCAGGTTACCATGTCAGTGGTACAATCAAGTCGCTAAGTCAGCAGAGATAGGTTAACAGGTTGGTGGCGGAGGCAGGTTGCCATGTCAGTGGTACAAGCAAGTCGCTAAGTCAGCAGAGGTAGGTTAACAGGTTGGTGGCGGAGGCAGGTTGCCTTGTCAGTGGTACAAGCAAGTCGCTAAGTCAGCAGAGGTAGGTTAACAGGTTGGCGGCGGAGGTCGGTTGCCATGTCGGTGGTACAAACAAGTCGCTTTGTCAACAGATGTAGGTTGCCAGGTTGGCGACGGAGGCAGGTTGCCATGTCAGTGGTACAAGCAAGTAGCTATGTTAGTAGAGGTAGGTTGCCAGGTTGGCGACGGAGGCAGGTTGCCATGTCAGTGGTACAAGCAAGTAGCTAAGTCAACAGAGGTAGGTTGCCAGGTTGCCGCCGGAGGCAGGTTGCCGTGTCAGTGGTACAAGCAAGTCGCTAAGTCAACAGAGGTAGTTTGCCAGGTTGGCGGCAGAGGCAGGATGCCATGCCAGAGGTACAAGCAAGTCGCTAAGTTAGTAGACGTCGGTTGCCGGGTTCGCGGCAGAGGCATGTTGCCATGTCAGTGGACAAAGCAAGTCGCTAAGTCAGCAGAGGTAGGTTGCCAAGTTGGCGGCGGAGGTAGGTTGCCATGTCAGTGGTACAAGCAAGTCGCTAAGTCAACAGAGGTAGGTTGCCAGGTTGGCGGCGGAGGCAGGTTGGCATGTTTATGGTACAAGCAAGTCGCTAAGTTAGCAGAGGTAGGTTGCCAGGTTGGCGACGGAGGCAGGTTGCCATGTCAGTGGTACAAGCAAGTCGCTAAGTCAACAGAGGTAGGTTGCCAGGTTGGCGACGGAGGCAGGTTGCCATGTCAGTGGAACAAGCAAATAGCTAAGTCAACAGAGGTAGGTTGCCAGGTTGGCGACGGAGGCAGGTTGCCATGTCAGTGGTACAAGCAAGTCGCTAAGTCAGCAGAGGTAGGTTAACAGGTTAGCGGCGGAGGCAGGTTGCCATGTCAATGGTACAAGCAAGTCACTAAGTCAGCAGAGGTAGGTTGCCAGGTTGGCGACGGAGGCAGGTCGCCATGTCAGTGGAACAAGCAAGTCGCTAAGTCAACAAAGGTAGGTTGCCAGGTTGGCGGCGGAGGAAGGTTGCCATGTCAGTGGTACAAGCAAGTCGCTAAGTCAACAGAGGTAGGTTGCCAAGTTGGCGGCGGAGGCAGGTTGCCTTGTCTGTGGTACAAGCAAGCCGCTAAGTTAGTAGAGGTGGGTTGCCAGGTCGGCGGCGGAGGCAGGTTGCCATGTCAGTGGTACAAGCAAGTCGCTAAGTCAGCAGAGGTAGGTTAGCAGGTTGGCGGCAGAGGCAGGTTACCATGTCAGTGGTACAAGCAAGTCGCTAAGTCAACAGAGGTAGGTTGCCAGGTTAGCGGCGGAGGCAGGTTGCCATGTCAATGGTACAAGCAAGTCCCTAAGTCAGCAGAGGTTGGTTGCCAAGTTGGTGGCGGAGGTAGGTTGCCATGTCAGTGGTACAAGCAAGTCGCTATTTCAGCAGAGGTAGGTTAACAGGTTGGTGGCGGAGGCAGGTTGCCATGTCAGTGGTACAAGCAAGTCGCTAAGTCAGCATAGGTAGGTTAACAGGTTGGCGGCGGAGGCCGGTTGCCATGTCAGTGGTACAAGCAAATCGCTAAGTCAGCAGAGGTAGGTTTCCAGGTTGGCGACGGAGGCAGGTTGCCATGTCAGTGGTACAAGAAAGTCGCTAAGTCAACAGAGGTTGGTTGCCAGGTTGGCGGCGGAGGCAGGTTACCATGTCAGTGGTACAAGCAAGTCGCTATGTCAACATAGGTAGGTTGCCAGGTTGGCGGCGGAGGCAGGTTGCCATGTCATTTGTACAAGCAATTCGCTTAGTCAGCAGAGGTAGGTTGCCAGGTTGGCGGCGGAGGCTGGTTGCCATGTCAGTGGTACAAGCAAGTCGCTAAGTGAGCAGAGGTAGGTTGCTAGGTTGGCGATGGAGGCAAGTTGCCTTGCCAGTGGTACAAGCTAGTCGCTAAGTCAGCAGATGTAGGTTGCCAGGTTGGCGACGGAGGCAGGTTACCATGTCAGTGGTACAATCAAGTCGCTAAGTCAGCAGAGATAGGTTAACAGGTTGGTGGCGGAGGCAGGTTGCCATGTCAGTGGTACAAGCAAGTCGCTAAGTCAGCAGAGGTAGGTTAACAGGTTGGTGGCGGAGGCAGGTTGCCTTGTCAGTGGTACAAGCAAGTCGCTAAGTCAGCAGAGGTAGGTTTACATGTTGGCGGCGGAAGTCGGTTGCCATGTCGGTGGTACAAACAAGTCGCTTTGTCAGCAGATGTAGGTTGCCAGGTTGGCGACGGAGGCAGGTTGCCATGTCAGTGGTACAAGCAAGTAGCTATGTCAGTAGAGGTAGGTTGCCAGGTTGGCGACGGAGGCAGGTTGCCATGTCAGTGGTACAAGCAAGTAGCTAAGTCAACAGAGGTAGGTTGCCAGGTTGCCGCCGGAGGCAGGTTGCCGTGTCAGTGGTACAAGCAAGTCGCTAAGTCAACAGAGGTAGTTTGCCAGGTTGGCGGCAGAGGCAGGATGCCATGCCAAAGGTACAAGCAAGTCGCTAAATTAGTAGAGGTCGGTTGCCGGGTTCGCGGCAGAGGCATGTTGGCATGTCAGTGGACGAAGCAAGTCGCTAAGTCAGCAGAGGTAGGTTGCCAAGTTGGCGGCGGAGGTAGGTTGCCATGTCAGTGGTACAAGCAAGTCGCTAAGTCAACAGAGGTAGGTTGCCAGGTTGGCGGCGGAGGCAGGTTGGCATGTTTATGGTACAAGCAAGTCGCTAAGTTAGCAGAGGTAGGTTGCCAGGTTGGCGACGGAGGCAGGTTGCCATGTCAGTGGTACAAGCAAGTCGCTAAGTCAACAGAGGTAGGTTGCCAGGTTGGCGGCGGAGGCTGGTAGCCATGTCAGTGGTACAAGCAAGTTGCTAAGTCAGCAGAGGTAGGTTGCCAGGTTGGTGATGGAGGCAGGTTGCCATGTCAGTGGTACAAGCAAGTCGCTAAGTCAGCAGAGGTAGGTTAACAGGTTAGCGGCGGAGGCAGGTTGCCATGTCAGTGGTACAAGCAAGTCACTAAGTCAGCAGAGGTAGGTTGCCAGGTTGGCGACGGAGGCAGGTCGCCATGTCAGTGGAACAAGCAAGTCGCTAAGTCAACAAAGGTAGGTTGCCAGGTTGGCGGCGGAGGAAGGTTGCCATGTCAGTGGTACAAGCAAGTCGCTAAGTCAACAGAGGTAGGTTGCCAAGTTGGCGGCGGAGGCAGGTTGCCTTGTCTGTGGTACAAGCAAGCCGCTAAGTTAGTAGAGGTGGGTTGCCAGGTCGGCGGCGGAGGCAGGTTGCGTTTCCTCATTTTATGGTGGGTTGCCTATCATCTTATGAAACACTCTAACAGATCCAACAGCAAATGGATAGCCCAATTTTATGGTGCGTTTCCTCATTACTGATGGACCCATCATTGTGCTAATGACGGAAGGCCTTTAGAGAGTCCATCATATGGATCTCCCTATCACTTGCATTCATATTTGATGGAGGGAACAAAATTACGGCCTAGTTCTAATTTAGGTCAAACCAAAGTGGCTCCCACTGACTTTCATAAAGTCAGATTTCTGGTGGGCCTTAATCGGCTAGGGGTTCCGTACGCATCCCTTTTCAGGGTTGTGGGGCCCACCAGGAAAAGAGGGGGTCATCCAATGACCTTCAGGGACACCATGGCAATGATGTGCATTCAGCCATGGTGTGCGCAAGAGCCACTAACGAGTCATCACGGGCCAAGTACTTATGGCCCATGGTCGCAGCACATCAAACATCCAAACATCACATGTAAAGGAGGAATTGATCCAATCAATTAATTGCTGTAAAGCCCATTCAACAGCCCATTTAAAAACCAAGTCATTAATGATTAATGCCCACTAGGTGTATGGGCTGAATCGCAGATAGCAGTTCGGCCCATACAGCTTATCTCACAATAATGGGCTTTTGCAGTTTTAACCCTTTAAAACTGGGCTTTACAGGTGGGCCGAATTAATCCCTGTAATTGAACATCAGATTTGGAACAAAAGTGTGAGACAATTGGACTGAGAACAGCCCCTTTCGAAACCCAGATTCGGTCCAAACAGTTTTGGTCCAATCTAGTCCGAAATGGTCCAAAACTGATTTTCAATTCAAGAATTAATTATTGAATGATCTGAAATTAATAGTTTTGATTTCTAGCAAACACAAAACAATTATGGACTGTTCGCACCACCTGCAAAACAGAGGTTAATCACAAGCGTTGCAGTTTCATAAACTGCAAATCGCAGAAAACGATTTCTCCATCTGCAAATCTCCAGCGCCGCCATCTTCTTCCATCTTCTTTAATCAAGAAAAATAACAGAAATCCTATTTCTATTAATTACATTCTTGATCAAATCCTATACATTCAGTCTAAAAGATAAAAAAAATTATTTACAGACCGAATTGAATGAAATAAATAAATAGAAAAGAAAAAGGGTGCGCAGACCATCTGCGCTAAAACTGCACTGCGATCTCCAGGTTTGAACAGTCCATTAAATCAAAATAAATAAAGAACAATTCCAAATAAATTTTGGATTTAATAGAAATTAATTTCAGATCAATCGCCCTTAACAAGAAACAGTTTCTTGAAAAAAAAAAGGAAACAATCTGCGCAAATCTTGAAAGAACACCTTCTATCCATCTGCGCAGGGTCAGATCTGATTTTCTTTTGGTTCAAGATTCGAACCTGTGGCTCTGATACCACTGAAAGAATGGTAGGATCCATCTAATGGACGCCATAAAGGTTGTGGAATGGGTGGGGCGAATTTCAAAAATTTCCTACCTTCTCCCAACTGGGAATCATATTCCCTGAATTTAGAATACAATATTCAAGGATCTACTTGAACCCTAATCAAACCAGATCTGTACCAAAAGATAAATGGGAGGATTATACCTGATCCGGAGAAGTAGTATCTCCCAAAGTTGGTGTTCACGCCCAAAGAATGCTCCAAGATCTGTCCCTGCTGAAGATGACACAGCTGTGGATGGAACAGAACCAGCAGGGTGCGTCCTACACACTGGATCCTTCACAAGAATCCCCTGGATGTACTAAACACTGAATTCTTTCAGTCTTTCTTGCAAGACTGATGTCAAGAACTGGTTTCTTGACTTTCTTTTCTGCAAAGATCAAATCTTGCAATAATGCAGATGGCGGCGGCAGGAGGAGATTTCCAGAAACGAAAAGGCTGAACTGTTTTCTTTTCTGGAGAGAATGAGATCTAATCTCAATTCGCAGGAACCTTTCTTGCTTACCAGAACCTCTTGGATCGAAATCTGATTTCTCTCCCTCTTGGTTCATTCGAAAATCTCCTCTCTTTTCTTCTTGATTAAGAATTCTCCTAATTAGGAGTTATCCCAATCCAAATCAGTATTTGGATAGGGGATAATCTTAATCCCTTTCCCAGATAGAGTTAGCTTACTCCTGATCTTATCAGGAGGTTACCAGATTCAAATCTGATTTGAATTTGGTCTCTAAGAGTGGATAAGGCTAAGAGCCCAATCCTTTTTGCTAACTTCAATCTCAAATTCGCCCCATTGATGGGTGATCATATCAGCCCACTTCGAAATGGGCTTTTTGGCCCATTAAGCATTCAGTGTTTAATTAGTTTCCAATCTGCTGCCCAGTTGGGCTTCTTTGTATGGCGTGGGACCCAAGCATTGATCTACACACCAGCCACATGGGTTCGGCCCAGCCTTTAATACAAGGCCCAGCCAAATTCACTGAAAATCTCAATAAACCCCTTGAGTCCATCGTATGAACCCTATGGGCCCAACACTTACATTAAGTGGTCCCTGGGCCAAGCCATCTTATAAAAACCCAGGGACTGTGGGCAGGTGCAAGATTAGCCCATCAGGTATTATCCTAAATGGTCTTACACTTAACCTCTCAGCCCTTAATGATCAAGCACTGCCCGACAAGAGAGGACCTCTCCCTCGGCTGCAAGGAACAGTGCCGCACTCTCCTCTCACATGGATCCCGGGAATTAAAACCATTTGCAAACATTTTGAAACCGTACATATATATGTAAATATATTAATTTTGCAAAAACAAAATTCCAACGATTGAAATCAACTGCCGGCAGTTTGGTTTCCATCAGAGAGAGTGCATTCCCGATCATTACCCTTTGTCCGACAAAGTGGCTGATTCTGTCACTATGACCACCCACTCAGATGAATTCTCAAACTGCCCCAACATACCCAGGTTTTGATCCCCACTAAGGATCTCACTGATTGGCATATCAAAGGCAGCCTGATCCAGCACCTAGTGAAGTGTCATAATCGAGTCTAGGGGTCAGGTGTAACTTTCCAGTTTTGCCCATCTGTCTCCAAGGTCCAGGGCTAGACTGGAAATCTGGTCCGGTTCAAGGATTCAAGTAATCCCATGCTGTATGTGCCTCGGGTCTTACCCTGATGGCTGAGACAGGCCATCCCAACACTTGGTGGCACACCAGTATCAGCCTTGGCAGGATAAATCTCCCCAGACTTATCCAACGGCTGTGAACTTTTAAAACTAACATGAGTCTCTACAAATGTCCAGTTTTAGGGTTTTACACAGAATTAAACCAAACAACATGAATCAAACATGCACTTTATTTATTTCCACTAAATAACAAAAGTACATCAAAATGATTGAAGCTAAGGGCATACAAAACTGTCTAACAGCTCCCACTTGCACTTAGGTCCAATCTGGTACAAGCCGGAGTCCCATACTTTCCACGTGTTTCTCAAACACCTTCTGTGTCAGTGGCTTAGTCAATGGGTCTGCCACATTATCCGCTGATGCTACCTTTTGAATTAGGACGTCCCCTCTACCAACGATCTCCCGCAGTACATGGTACTTCCTCTCGATGTGCTTTGACTTCGAGTGGGCCCGAGGCTCTTTAGCCTGGGTGATCGCTCCATTGTTGTCACACAACAACGGGATGGGTGATGTGCTGGATGGAATCGCTCCCAATTCGTGTATGAATTTCTTCATCCACACGGCTTCCTTGGCAGCTTCACTTGCGGCAATGTACTCGGCCTCGGTTGTGGAGTCTGCAGTGGACCCCTGTTTGCTGCTTTTCCAGCAAACAGCACACGATCCTATCGTGAAAACATACCCAGATGTAGACTTTCTATCATCTGGATCCGACTGGAAATCGGCATCGGTATACCCTAGAACTTGCAGTGAACTACCATCGAATACCAGACAAAACTCTTTCGTCCTTCGAAGGTATTTGAGTATGTTCTTCACAGCGGTCCAATGCTCCTGTCCTGGGTTTGCCTGGAACCTGCTTACCACACTCACCGCTTGAGCTATGTCCGGGCGAGTGCACAACATGGCGTACATGATGCTCCCCACAGCTGAGGCATAGGGAACGTCTCTCATGCTCTCAATCTCGTCAGAAGTCTTGGGAGACATCTTCTTGGAGAGAGTGACTCCGTGCCTGAAAGGAACGTTTCCTTTCTTGGAGTTTTCCATGCTGTATCTTTTGACAATTTTGTCAATGTAAGCAGCCTGGGATAATCCAATTATCCGCTTTGATCTATCTCTATAGAGTCGAAGACCCAGTATGTATGAAGCTTCTCCAAGATCTTTCATGGAGAACTGCTGTGATAGCCATACCTTGACCGAAGTCAACATTCCTACATCATTCCCAATGAGTAGGATATCGTCCACGTACAAGACTAAAAAGGTGATCTTATCCCCACTGGATTTCCTGTAAACACAGGGCTCATCCGGATTCTGCTCAAAGTCAAACGTTTTGACTGCAGAATCAAAACGGATGTTCCAACTCCTAGAAGCCTGCTTAAGTCCATATATGGATCTATTAAGTTTACATACCATGTGTTCCTGACCAGCAGCAATGAAGCCTTGCGGCTGCTGCATGTAGATATCTTCACTAAGATCTCCATTCAGGAACGCTGTTTTGACATCCATTTGCCAAATCTCGTAATCATGGTACGCTGCTACAGCTAGCAGGATCCTAATGGATTTAAGCATGGCCACCAGTGAAAAGGTTTCCTCATAGTCGATGCCTTCTTTCTGAGTATACCCTTTCGCCACCAAACGAGCTTTAAAGGTCTCAATCCTGCCATCGGGGCCCTTCTTCCTCTTGTAGATCCATTTGCAACCAATTGCTTTTACCCCGGAGGGCGGATCCACTAGAGTCCAGACTCCATTGGTCTCCATTGAGTCCATCTCGGCTCTCATGGCCTCCACCCACTTCTGGGAGTCTATGTCTAACATAGCTTCCGCGTAAGACACGGGATCCTCTTCACTAGTCAAGGCTTCCACCAGGTAACTATCCTGGTCATAACCATATCGGACTGGTGGTCTGGATACCCGGGTGGACCTTCTAGGTTGGTCATTACCTGGAACTTGTGGGTCATCTCCCACTGCTCCTGAGCTCTCCTCATCAAGAACTATTTCCTGACGATGGGTGTCCAGGATGTAATCGGATTCTAAGAATCGGGCGTTTCGACTGCAGAACACTTTCTGCTCACTTGGGTCATAGAATAGATAACCCACCGAATCCTTTGGGTAGCCTATAAACAGGCAACGGCTGGTTTTAGATTCCAACTTGTCTGCACTTGTTCTTTTAACGTGTGCAGGACAACCCCAAATCTTCAAGTGTCTCACACTTGGCTTCCTTCTGGTCCAAAGCTCATATGGAGTTTTCAGAACTGATTTGGTTGGAACCCTATTCAGCACGTAGATAGCAGTCTCTAATGCGTATCCCCAAAAGGATGTGGGTAATTCTGAGCGTACGAGAAGTGACCGGACCATGTCTAATAAGGTCCTATTTCTCCTCTCTGAAACACCGTTGAGTTGAGGTGTAGCAGGAGGAGCTAGTTGTGACACTATCCCATTGGCCTTTAAGTAGTCCCTGAATTCGTCAGAGAGATACTCGCCACCTCGATCTGATCGAAGGGCCTTAATTTCTCTCCCTAACTGTTTCTCGACTTCCTGTCTGAACTCTTTGAACTTTTCAAATGATTCAGACTTATGTCTCATTAGGTACACGTAACCATATCGTGAAAAATCATCTGTAAAGGTGATGAAGTACACGTGTTGATTCCGTGTCCTAACACTCAGGGGACCACATACATCAGTATGTATTAGGTCAAGTGTGCCTGCACATCTTTCAGGCTTACCGTCAAATGGCCGCTTAGTCATCTTACCTTGGAGGCAAGGTTCACAAGTGGGAAGATTTTCTACGGTTAGAAAATCCAAAGGACCATCCTTTACCAGTCTTGTGATTCGGTCGACACCGATGTGGCCAAGTCGGTAATGCCTGAGGCACGTGAGATTTACTGTATCACGAGTCCTTTTCTTGGGATTTTCGACCGACGTAGTTTCGGTTAAGTTAGTTTCCAAAGAAGGATGCAGAACATAGAGACCGTTCTCTAGCTCCCCGCATGCGATGAATTTATTATTCCGTTTAACAGTAATCATATTACTAAAGTAAACAGTATATCCATCAGCACACAATTTTGAAACAGAAATTAAATTCCTTCTCAAGTTCTGTACATAAAGACAATCTTTAAGTACAAGGACTCCTTCTTTAAAAACTAATTCTACGTTTCCTATTGCCGCAGCTGCAACACTTGCAGTTGTTCCCAAGAACAGTGTCACTTCACCTTCACTCAGCCTTCTGCTAACTTTGAACCCCTGCAGTGAGTTACACGCATGAGTTGAAGCCCCGGAGTCAACACACCAGGACACAGAAGTAACTAACATATTAGTTTCTATGACACAAGCAATTAGATAAGTCAACAGAGGTAGGTTGCCAGGTTGGCGACGGAGGCAGGTTGCCATGTCAGTGGTACAAGCAAGTCGCTAAGTCAGCAGAGGTAGGTTAACAGGTTGGTGGCGGAGGTAGGTTGCCATGTCAGTGGTACAAGCAAGTCGCTAAGTCAGTGGAGGTAGGTTAACTGGTTGGCGGAGGTGGCCGGTTGCCATGTCAGTGGTACAAGCAAGTCGCTAAGTCAGCAGAGGTAGGTTGTCAGGTTTGCGATGGAGGCAGGTTGCAATGCCAGTGGTACAAGCAAGTCGCTAAGTCAACAGAGGTAGGTTGCCAGGTTGGCGGCGGAGGCAGGTTGCCATGTCAGTGGTACAAGCAAGTCGCTAAGTCAGCAAAGGTAGGTTGCCCGGTTGGCAACGGAGGCAGGTTGCCATGTCAGTGGTACAAGCAAGTCGTTAACTCAGCAGAGGTAGGTTAACAGGTTGGTGGCGGAGGCAGGTTAACATGTCAGTGGTACAAGCAAGTCGCTAAGTCAGCAGGGGTAGGTTAACAGGTTGGCGGCGGAGGCAGGTTTCCATGTCAGTGGTACAAGCAAGTCGCTAAGTCAGCAGAGGGAGGTTGCCATGTCAGTGGTACATGCAAGTCGCTAAGTCAACAGAGGTAGGTTGCCAGGTTGGCGGCGGAGGCAGGTTGCCATGTCAGTGGTACAAGCAAGTCGCTAAGTCAACGGAGGTAGGTTGCCAGGTTGGCGGCGTAGGCAGGTTGCCATGCCAGTGGTACAAGCAAGTCGCTAAGTTAGTAGAGGTGGGTTGCCAGGTTGGGGGCGGAGGCAGGTTGCCATGTCAGTGGTACAGGCAAGTCGCTAAGTCAGCAGAGGTAGGTTGCCAGGTTGGCGGCGGAGGCAGGTTGCCATGTCAGTGGAACAAGCAAGTCGCTATGTCAACAGTGGTTGGTTGCCAGGTTGGCGGCGGAGGCAGGTTGCCATGTCAGTGGTACAAGCAAGTCGCTAAGTGAGCAGAGGTAGGTTGCCAGGTTGGCGACGTAGGCAGGTTGCCATGTCAGTGGTACAAGCAAGTCGCTAAGTCAGCAGAGGTAGGTTAACAGGTTGGTGGCGGAGGCAGGTTGCCATGTCAGTGGTACAAGCAAGTCGCTAAGTCAGCAGAGGTAGGTTAACAGGTTGGCGGCGGAGGCAGGTTGCCATGTCAGTGGTACAAGCAAGGCGCTAAGTCAGCAGAGGTAGGTTGCCAAGTTGGCGACGGAGGCAGGTTGCCATGTCAGTGGTACAAGCAAGTCGCTAAGTCAACCAAGGTTGGTTGCCAGGATGGCGACGGAGGCAGGTTACCATGTCAGTGGTACAAGCAAGTCGCTAAGTTAGTAGAGGTGGGTTGCCAGGTTGGCAGCGGAGGCAGGTTGCCATGTCTCTGGTACAAGCAAGTCGGTAAGTCAGCAGAGGTAGGTTGCCAAGTTTGCGGCGGAGGCAGGTTGCCATGTCAATGGTACAAGCAAGTCGCTAAGTCAACAGAGGTAGGTTGCCAGGTTGGCGGCAGAGGCAGGTTGCCATGTCAGTGGTACAAGCAAGTCGCTAAGAGAGCAGAGGTAGGTTACCAGGTTGGCGGCGGAGGCAGGTTGCCATGTCAGTGGTAAAAACAAGTCGCTAAGTCAGCAGAGGTAGGTTGCCAGGTTGGCGACGGAGGCAGGTTACCATGTCAGTGGTACAAGCAAGTCGCTATGTCAACATAGGTAGGTTGCCAGGTTGGCGGGGGAGGCAGGTTGCCATGTCAGTGGTACAAGCAAGTCGCTAAGTTAGCAGAGGTAGGTTGCCAGGTTGGCGGCGGAGGCAGGTTGCCATGTCATTTGAACAAGCAATTCGCTTAGTCAGCAGAGGTAGGTTGCCAGGTTGGCGGCGGAGGTAGGTTGCCATGTCAGTGGTACAAGCAAGTCGCTAAGTGAGCAGAGGTACGTTGCTTGGTTGGCGATGGAGGCAGGTTGCCTTGCCAGTGGTACATGCTAGTCGCTAAGTCAGCAGATGTAGGTTGCCAGGATGGCGACGGAGGCAGGTTACCATGTTAGTGGTACAAGCAAGTCGCTATGTCAACATAGGTAGGTTGCCAGGTTGGCGGGGGAGGCAGGTTGCCATGTCAGTGGTACAAGCAAGACGCTAAGTTAGCAGAGGTAGGTTGCCAGGTTGGCGGCGGAGGCAGGTTGCCATGTCATTTGAACAAGCAATTCGCTTAGTCAGCAGAGGTAGGTTGCCAGGTTGGCGGCGGAGGCAGGTTGCCATGTCAGAGGTACAAGCAAGTCGCTAAGTCAGCAGAGGTAGGTTGCTAGGTTGGCGGCGGAGGCAGGTTGCCATGTCAGTGGTACAAACAAGTCACTAAGTCAGCAGAGGTAGGTTGCCAGGTTGGCGACGGAGGCAGGTCGCCATGTCAGTGGAACAAGAAAGTCGCTAAGTCAACAAAGGTAGGTTGCCAGGTTGAAGGCGGAGGAAGGTTGCCATGTCAGTGGTACAAGCAAGTCGCTAAGTCAACAGAGGTAGGTTGCCAAGTTGGCGGCGGAGGCAGGTTGCCATGTCAGTGGTACAAGCAAGTCGCTAAGTTAGTAGAGGTGGGATGCCATGTCGGCGGCGGAGGCAGGTTGCCATGTCAGTGGTACAAGCAAGTCGCTAAGTCAGCAGAGGTAGGTTAGCAGGTTGGCGGGAGAGGCAGGTTACCATGTCAGTGGTACAAGCAAGTCGCTAAGTCAACAGAGGTAGGTTGCCAGGTTGGCGGCGGAGGCAGGTTGCCATGTCAGTGGTACAAGCAAGTCGCTAGGTCAGCAGAGGTAGGTTGCCAGGCTGTCGGCGGAGGCAGGTTGCCATGTCAGTGGTACAAGCAAGTCCCTAAGTCAGCAGAGGTAGGTTGCCAAGTTGGCGACGGAGGTAGGTGGCCATGTCAGTGGTACAAGCAAGTCGCTATGTCAGCAGAGGTAGGTTAACAGGTTGGTGGCGGAGGCAGGTTGCCATGTCAGTTGTACAAGCAAGTCGCTAAGTCAGCAGAGGTAGGTTAACAGGTTGGCGGCGGAGGCCGGTTGCCATGTCAGTGGTACAAGCAAGTCGCTAAGTCAGCAGAGGTCGGTTGCCAGGTTGGCGACGGAGGCAGGTTGCCATGTCAGTGGTACAAGCAAGTCGCTAAGTCAACAGAGGTTGGTTGCCAGGTTGGCAGCGGAGGCAGGTTACCAAGTCAGTGATACAAGCAAGTCGCTATGTCAACATAGGTAGGCTGCCAGGTTGGCGGGGGAGGCAGGTTGCCATGTCAGTGGTACAAGCAAGTCGCTAAGTTAGCAGAGGTGGGTTACCAGGTCGGCGGCGGAGGCTGGTTGCCATGTCTGTGGTACAAGCAAGTCGCTAAGTCAGCAGAGGTAGGTTAGCAGGTTGGCGGCAGAGGCAGGTTACCATGTCAGTGGTACAAGCAAGTCGCTAAGTTAGTAGAGGTGGGTTGCCAGGCTGGCAGCGGAGGCAGGTTGCCTTGTCTCTGGTACAAGCAAGTCGCTAAGTCAGCAGAGGTAGGTTTCCAAGTTGGCGGCGGAGGCAGGTTGCCATGTCAATGGTACAAGCAAGTCGCTAAATCAACAGAGGTAGGTTGCCAGGTTGGCGGCAGAGGCAGGTTGCCATGTCAGTGGTACAAGCAAGTCGCTAAGAGAGCAGAGGTAGGTTACCAGGTTGGCGGTGGAGGCAGGTTGCCATGTCAGTGGTACAAGCAAGTCGCTAAGTCAGCAGAGGTAGGTTGCCAGGTTGGCGACGGAGGTAGGTTGCCATGTCAGTGGTACAAGCAAGTCGCTAAGTCAACATAGGCTGGTTGCCAGGTTGGCGGCGGAGGCAGGTTACCATGTCAGTGGTACAAGCAAGTCGTTATGTCAACATAGGTAGGTTGCCAGGTTGGCGGGGGAGGCAGGTTGCCATGTCAGTGGTACAAGCAAGTCGCTAAGTTAGCAGAGGTAGGTTGCCAGGTTGGCGGCGGATGCAGGTTGCCATGTCATTTGAACAAGCAATTCGCTTAGTCAGCAGAGGTAGGTCGCCAGGTTGGCGGCGGAGGTAGGTTGCCATGTCAGTGGTACAAGCAAGTCGCTAAGTGAGCAGAGGTAGGTTGCTAGGTTGGCGATGGAGGCAGGTTGCCTTGCCAGTGGTACATGCTAGTCGCTAAGTCAGCAGATGTAGGTTGCCAGGTTGGCGACGGAGGCAGGTTGCCATGTCAGTGGTACAAGCAAGTCGCTAAGCCAGCAGAGGTAGGTTAACAGGTTGGTGGCGGAGGCAGGTTGCCATGTCAGTGGTACAAGCAAGTCGCTAAGTCAGAAGAGGTAGGTTAACAGGTTGGTGGCGGAGGCAGGTTGCCTTGTCAGTGGTACAAGCAAGTCGCTAAGTCAGCAGAGGTAGGTTAACAGGTTGGCGGCGGAGGTCGGTTGCCATGTCGGTGGTACAAACAAGTCGCTTTGTCAGCAGATGTAGGTTGCCAGGTTGGCGACGGAGGCAGGTTGCCATGTCAGTGGTACAAGCAAGTAGCTAAGTCAACAGAGGTAGGTTGCCAGGTTGACAACGGAGGCAAGTTGCCATGTTTGTGGTACAAGCAAGTAGCTACGTCAACAGAGGTAGGTTGCCAGGTTGGCGCCGGAGGCAGGTTGCCGTGTCAGTGGTACAAGCAAGTCGCTAAGTCAACAGAGGTAGTTTGCCAGGTTGGCGGCAGAGGCAGGTTGCCATGTCAGTGGTACAAGCAGCTCGCTAAGTCAGCAGAGGTAGGTTGCCAGGTTGGCGGCGGAGGTAGGTTGCCATGTCAGTGGTACAAGCAAGTTGCTAAGTCAACAGAGGTAGGTTGCCAGGTTGGCGGCGGAGGCAGGTTTGCAAGTCTATGGTACAAGCAAGTCGCTAAGTTAGCAGAGGTAGGTTGCCAGGTTGGCGGCGGAGGCAGGTTGCCATGTCAGTGGTACAAGCAAGTCGCTAAGTCAACAGAGGTAGGTTGCCAGGTTGGCGGCGGAGGCAGATAGCCATGTCAGTGATACAAGCAAGTTGCTAAGTCAGCAGAGGTAGGTTGCCAGGTTGGCGATGGAGGCAGGTTGCCATGTCAGTGGTACAAGCAAGACGCTAAGTCAGCAGAGGTAGGCTAACAGGTTGGTGAAGGAGGCAGGTTGCCATGTCAGTGCTACAAGCAAGTCGCTAAGTGAGCAGTGGTAGGTTAACAGGTTGGCGGCAGAGGCAGGTTGCCATGTCAGTGGTACAAGCAAGTCGCTAAGTCAGCAGAGGTTGGTTGCCATGTCAGTGGTACAAACAAGTCACTAAGTCAGCAGAGGTAGGTTGCCAGGTTGGCGACGGAGGCAGGTCGCCATGTCAGTGGAACAAGAAAGTCGCTAAGTCAACAAAGGTAGGTTGCCAGGTTGAAGGCGGAGGAAGGTTGCCATGTCAGTGGTACAAGCAAGTCGCTAAGTCAACAGAGGTAGGTTGCCAAGTTGGCAGCGGAGGCAGGTTGCCATGTCAGTGGTACAAGCAAGTCGCTAAGTTAGTAGAGGTGGGATGCCATGTCGGCGGCGGAGGCAAGTTGCCATGTCAGTGGTACAAGCAAGTCGCTAAGTCAGCAGAGGTAGGTTAGCAGGTTGGCGGGAGAGGCAGGTTACCATGTCAGTGGTACAAGCAAGTCGCTAAGTCAACAGAGGTAGGTTGCCAGGTTGGCGGCGGAGGCAGGTTGCCATGTCAGTGGTACAAGCAAGTCGCTTGGTTAGCAGAGGTAGGTTGCCAGGCTGTCGGCGGAGGCAGGTTGCATTGTCAGTGGTACAAGCAAGTCCCTAAGTCAGCAGAGGTAGGTTGCCAAGTTGGCGGCGGAGGTAGGTTGCCATGTCAGTGGTACAAGCAAGTCGCTATGTCAGCAGAGGTAGGTTAACAGGTTGGTGGCGGAGGCAGGTTGCCATGTCAGTGGTACAAGCAAGTCGCTAAGTCAGCAGAGGTAGGTTAACAGGTTGGCGGCGGAGGCCGGTTGCCATGTCAGTGGTACAAGCAAGTCGCTAAGTCAGCAGAGGTAGGTTGCCAGGTTGGCGACGGAGGCAGGTTGCCAAGTCAGTGGTACAAGCAAGTCGCTATGTCAACAGAGGTTGGTTGCCAGGTTGGCAACGGAGGCAGGTTACCAAGTCAGTGGTACAAGCAAGTCGCTATGTCAACATAGGTAGGCTGCCAGGTTGGCGGGGGAGGCAGGTTGCCATGTCAGTGGTACAAGCAAGTCGCTAAGTTAGCAGAGGTACGTTGCCAGGTTGGCGGCGGAGGCAAGTTGCCATGTCATTTGAACAAGCAATTCGCTTAGTCAGCAGAGGTAGGTTGCCAGGTTGGCGGCGGAGGTAGGTTGCCATGTCAGTGGTACAAGCAAGTCGCTAAGTGAGCAGAGATAGGTTGCTAGGTTGGCGATGGAGGCCGGTTGCCTTGCCAGTGGTACAAGCTAGTCGCTAAGTCAGCAGATGTAGGTTGCTAGGTTGGCGACGGAGGCAGGTTGCCATGTCAGTGGTACAAGCAAGTCGCTAAGTCAGCAGAGGTAGGTTAACAGGTTGGTGGCGGAGGCAGGTTGCCATGTCAGTGGTACAAGCAAGTCGCTAAGTCAGCAGAGGTAGGTTAACAGGTTGGTGGCGGAGGCAGGTTGCCTTGTCAGTGGTACAAGCAAGTCGCTAAGTCAGCAGAGGTAGGTTAACAGGTTGGCGGCGGAGGTCGGTTGCCATGTCGGTGGTACAAACAAGTCGCTTTGTCAGCAGATGTAGGTTGCCATGTTGGCGACGGAGGCAGGTTGCCATGTCAGTGGTACAAGCAAGTAACTAAGTCAACAGAGGTAGGTTGCCAGGTTGGCGACGGAGGCAGGTTGCCATGTCAGTGCTACAAGCAAGTAGCTAAGTCAAGAGAGGTAGGTTGCCATGTTGGCACCGGAGGCAGGTTGCCGTGTCAGTGGTACAAGCAAGTCGCTAAGTCAACAGAGGTAGTTTGCCAGGATGGCGGCAGAGGCAGGTTGCCATGCCAGAGGTACAAGCAAGTTGCTAAGTTAGTAGAGGTGGGTTGCCAGGTTCGCGGCAGAGGCAGGTTGCCATGTCAGTGGTACAAGCAAGTCGCTATGTCAGCAGAGGTTGGTTGCCAGGTTGGCGGCGGAGGTAGGTTGCCATGTCAGTGGTACAAGCAAGTCGCTAAGTCAACAGAGGTAGGTTGCCAGGTTGGCGGCGGAGGCAGGTTGGCATGTCTATGGTACAAGCAAGTCGCTAAGTTAGCAGAGGTAGGTTGCCAGGTTGGCGACGGAGGCAGGTTGCCATGTCAGTGGTACAAGCAAGTAGCTAAGTCAACAGAGGTAGGTTGCCAGGTTGGCGGCGGAGGCAGGTAGCCATGTCAATGGTACAAGCAAGTTGCTAAGTCAGCAGAGGTAGGTTGCCAGGTTGGAGATGGAGGCAGGTTGCCATGTCAGTGGTACAAGCAAGACGCTAAGTCAGCAGAGGTAGGTTAACAGGTTGGTGAAGGAGGCAGGTTGCCATGTCAGTGCTACAAGCAAGTCGCTAAGTGAGTAGAGGTAGGTTAACAGGTTGGCGGCAGAGGCAGGTTGCCATGTCAGTGGTACAAGCAAGTCGCTAAGTCAGCAGAGGTTGGTTGCCAGGGCGGCGACGGAGGCTGGTTGCCATGTCAGTGGTACAAGCAAGTCGCTAAGTCAACAAAGGTAGGTTGTCATGTTGGCGGCGGAGGCAGGTTGCCATGTCGGTGGTACAAGCAAGTCGCTAAGTCAACAGAGGTAGGTTGCTAGGTTGGCGGCGGAGGCAGGTTGCCATGTTAGTGGTACAAGCAAGTCGCTAAGTTAGTAGAGGTGGGTTGCCAGGTTGGCGGCGGAGGCAGGTTGCCATGACAGTGGTACAAGCATGTCGCTAAGTCAACAGAGGCAGGTTGCCAGGTTGGCGGCGGAGGCAGGTTGCCTTGTCAGTGGTACAAGCATGTCGCTAAGTCAGCAGAGGTAGGTTGCCAGGTTGGCGGCGGAGGCAGGTTGCCATGTCAGTGGTACAAGCAAGTCGGTAAGTCAGCAGAGGTAGGTTGCTAGGTTGGCGGCGGAGGCAGGTTGCCATGTCAGTGGTACAAACAAGTAGCTAAGTCAACAGAGGTAGGTTGCCAGGTTGGCGACGGAGGCAGGTTGCCATGTCAGTGGTACAAGCAAATAGCTAAGTCAACAGAGGTAGGTTGCCAGGTTGGCGACGGAGGCAGGTTGCCATGTCAGTGGTACAAGCAAATAGCTAAGTCAACAGAGGTTGGTTGCCAGGTTGGCGACGGAGGCAGGTTGCCATGTCAGTGGTACAAGCAAGTCGCTAAGCCAGCAGAGGTAGGTTAACAGGTTGGTGGCGGAGGCAGGTTGCCATGTCAGTGGTACAAGCAAGTCGCTAAGTCAGCAAAGGTAGGTTAACAGGTTGGCGGTGGAGGCAGGTTGCCATGTCAGTGGTACAAGCAAGTCGCTAAGTCAGCAGAGGTAGGTTGTCAGGTTGGCGACGGAGGCAGGTTGCCATGTCAGTGGTACAAGCAAGTCGCTAAGTCAACAGAGGTAGGTTGCCAGGTTGGCGGCGGAGGCAGGTTGCCATGTCAGTGGTACAAGCAAGTTGCTAAGTCAGCATAGGTAGGTTGCCCGGTTGGCAACGGAGGCAGGTTGCCATGTCAGTGGTACAAGCAAGTCGTTAAGTCAGCAGAGGTAGGTTAACAGGTTGGTGGCGGAGGCAGGTTGCCATGTCAGTGGTACAAGCAAGTCGCTAAGTCAGCATGGGTAGGTTAACAGGTTGGCGGCGGAGGCGGGTTTCCATGTCAGTTGTACCAGCAAGTCGCTAAGTTAGCAGAGGTAGGTTGCCAGGTGGGCAACGGAGGCAGGTTGCCATGTCTGTGGTACAAGCAAGTCGCTAAGTCAACAGAGGTAGGTTGCCAGGTTGGCGGCGGAGGCAGGTTGCCATGTCAGTGGTACAAGCAAGTCGCTAAGTCAACAGAGGTAGGTTGCCAGGTTGGCGGCGTAGGCAGGTTGCCATGCCAGTGGTACAAGCTAGTCGCTAAGTTAGTAGAGGTGGGTTGCCAGGTTGGCGGCGGAGGCAGGTTGCCATGTCAGTGGTACAGGCAAGTCGCTAAGTCCGCAGAGGTAGGTTGCCAGGTTGGCGGCGGAGGCAGGTTGCCATGTCAGTGGTACAAGCAAGTCGCTATGTCAACAGAGGTTGGTTGCCAGGTTGGCGGCGGAGGCAGGTTGCCATGTCAGTGGTACAAGCAAGTCGCTAAGTTAGCAGAGGTAAGTTGCCAGGTTGGCGGCGGAGGCAGGTTGCCATGTCAGTGGTACAAGCAAGTCGCTTAGTCAGCAGAGGTAGGTTGCCAGGTTGGCGGCGGAGGCAGGTTGCCATGTCAGTGGTACAAGCAAGTCGCTAAGTGAGCAGAGGTAGGTTGCCAGGTTGGCGACGTAGGCAGGTTGCCATGTCAGTGGTACAAGCAAGTCGCTATGTCAGCAGAGGTAGGTTAACAGGTTGGTGGCGGAGGCAGGTTGCCATGTCAGTGGTACAAGCAAGTCGCTAAGTCAGCAGAGGTAGGTTAACAGGTTTGCGGCGGAGGCAGGTTGCCATGTCAGTGGTACAAGCAAGGCGCTACGTCAGCAGAGGTAGGTTGCCAAGTTGGCGACGGAGGCAGGTTGCCATGTCAGTTGTACAAGCAAGTCGCTAAGTCAACCAAGGTTGGTTGCCAGGTTGGCGACGGAGTCAGGTTGCCATGTCAGTGGTACAAGCAAGTCGCTAAGTTAGTAGAGGTGGGTTGCTTGGTTGGCAGCGGAGGCAGGTTGCCATGTCTCTGGTACAAGCAAGTCGCTAAGTCAGCAGAGGTTGGTTGCCAAGTTGGCGGCGGAGGCAGGTTGCCATGTCAATTGTACAAGCAAGTCGCTAAGTCAACAGAGGTAGGTTGGCAGGTTGGCGGCAGAGGCAGGTTGCCATGTCAGTGGTACAAGCAAGTCGCTAAGTGAGCAGAGGTAGGTTACCAGGTTGGCGGCGGAGGCATGTTGCCATGTCAGTGGTACAAGCAAGTCGCTAAGTCAGCAGAGGTAGGTTGCCAGGTTGGCGACGGAGGCAGGTTGCCATGTCAGTGGTACAAGCAAGTCGCTAAGTCAACAGAGGTAGGTTAACAGGTTGGAGGCGGAGGCAGGTTGCCATGTCAGTGGTACAAGCAAATCGCTCAGTCAGCAGAGGTAGGTTAACAGGTTGGCGGCGGAGGCAGGTTGCCATGTCAGTGGTACAAGCAAGTCGCTAAGTCAGCGGTGGTTGGTTGCCAGGTTGGCGACGGAGGCAGGTTGCCATGTCAGTGGTACAAGCAAGTCGCTAAGTCAACATAGGTAGGTTGCCAGGTTGGCGTAAGAGGCAGGTTGCCATGTCAGTGGTACAAGCAAGTCGCTATGTCAACAGAGGTAGGTTGCCAGGTTGGCGGCGGAGGCAGGTTGCCATGTCAGTGGTACAAGCAAGTCGCTAAGTTAGCGGAGGTAGGTTGCCAGTTTGGCGGCGGAGGCAGGTTGCCATGTCAGTGGTACACGCAAGTGGCTAAGTCAGCAGAGGTAGGTTGCCAGGTTGGCGGCGGAGGCAGGTTGCCATGTCAGTGGTACAAGCAAGTCGCTAAGTTAGCAGAGGTAGGTTGCCAGGTTGGCGGCGGAGGCAGGTTGCCATGTTAGTGGTACAAGCAAGTCGCTATGTCCGCAGAGGTTGGTTGCCAGGTTGGCGACGGAGGCAGGTTGCCATGTCAGTGGTACAAGCATGTTGCTAAGTCAGCAGAGGTAGGTTAACAGGTTGGTGGCGGAGGCAGGTTGCCATGTCAGTGGTACAAGCAAGTCGCTAAGTCAGCAGAGGTAGGTTAACAGGTTGGCGGCGGAGGCAGGTGGCCATGTCAGTGGTACAAGCAAGTCGCTAAGTTAGCAGAGGTCGGTTGCCAGGTTGGCGGCGGAGGCAGGTTGCCATGTCAGTGGTACAAGCAAGTCGCTAAGTCAGCAGAGGTAGGTTGCCCGGTTGGCGATGGAGGCAGGTTGCCATGTTAGTGGTACAAGCAAGTCGCTAAGTCAGCAGAGGTAGGTTAACAGGTTGGTGGCGGAGGCAGGTTGCCATGTCAGTGGTACAAGCAAGTCGCTAAGTCAGCAGAGGTAGGTTAACAGGTTGGTGGCGGAGGCAAGTTGCCATGTCAGTGGTACAAGCAAGTCGGTAAGTCAGCAGAGGTAGGTTAACAGGTTTGCGGCGGAGGCAGGTTGCCATGTCAGTGGTACAAGCAAGTCACTAAGTCAGCAGAGGTAGGTTGCCAGGTTGGCGGCAGTGGCAGGTTGTCATGTCAGTGGTACAAGCAAGTCGCTAAGTCAGTAGAGGTAGGTTGACAGGTTGGCGGCGGAGGCAAGTTGCCAAGTCGGCAGAGATTGGTCTCCAGGTCGGTGACAGAGGCAGGTAAGTCGCCAACTGGGACTCCATCAATTTAGTAAAAGATGAAACTGAACCAAACCATTTTTAGGTATAAACCAAATCAAACTACAAATTTAGGTTGTTTTGATTCAGTTCTACGATTTGAACCAAACAACACACCTCTGCTAATATATAGACTTATATCGATACTTTAAACCATGGGTGGTGTATGAATGTGGTTTTAATTTGGCATCAACTTTAGAATGAGGTTATGTTTGATTTGAAGGAAAAGATAGAGAAAGGAAGGGAAAGATAGGAAACGTATACAATGTTTGTAAAGGTTTCCCTATCTTTCCCTTCCTTTCCCTACCTTTTCTTTCAAACCAAACATAGCAAAAGTGATGAGCATTGAAGCGTTGAAGCGATGGAGCCATGGTTTTGAATTTGGTAGGGTACGTAAATTTGTTATGATGAGACCACATTTGCGGCCCACAAACACTCCAAAAGTTATGAATGGAGTGGGTTATGAGTTTGATTATTTTAATTTGGCATCAACTTTACAATAAGTGTTCAAGTGGGGAGTCATGGTTTTGAATTAGGTTGTGTACGTAAATTTGTTATTTGTTATGATGAGACCACACCCACATCTGCGCCCCATATGCATATTTCAACGTGCATTAGGATGTATCTCCCAATACTGGCAATATAAGAGCCATGCAAGCTTTAAATTCTATTTCTAGAAAAAAGGTGATAGTGTAGGTAGGGAAACCACTCAGGAGAGTCGTACTGGAAGTGGAAGTGGAAGTGGAAGTGGAAGTGGAAGTGGTGTCTCAATTCTCAACTCTCAAGCTACCGTCATTCACAGATATGAACGACAGATGACACCACACCACCAACCTTCCGCTGTCCAATAAAGTGACGATGCACAACTTATAATAGTGGGTACATTTGTCTTCTTTTGGTGTTGACAAGTGTCACCCTATGATCCTAGTACAATTTCCCTTTGGCCTTTCACATATATAATGTATACGGTGCTGGCGTGGAGATGGGTCATTGGTGCTGTGCAAGTCTTGGTCACCGTGCTGTATTTCTTCGATGCGGTGTCATTAGCACATTTCTGGCAATTTGGTTTCAATAAGTTTGTCCCAAATCCCAATCCACGTGGTTTCCAATTTGCAACAATTTTTATTCCCATGCTTTTGCTGAATCACTTCGCAATTCCTCAAGTCAACTTATTTCTGGAGTATTCCCTCTCCGGCTCCAACTAATTGTCGTCGGAAGATGTGAATACCAGTAATTTTTTTTCTTTTTCTTTTCTACTTTTGAGAAGACGTTTATACCAAGATTAATTTAGGGTTTTTGTAAACAAATATAAAATAATTCATTCCTGAGAAGATAATCACAAGTGCAATCGTTCATTACCATGTCACAAGTGCAATCGTCTTGCGGGTTAATATTTTTATTTTTCATGTTTAAAATAAAATGCCAATTATATTCCAACCAGTTCGATTTTCGAATTCCAATCCCAGTCCCTTATTCGGTTTAGCCTTTAGGGTTCCCGAGTTCTCTCCTCACTCCTCAGTCCTCTCAAGTCTTAACCCTCACACCCTACCACCTGCGGTGGCCATCAACTCCGGCATCCGACGGCGACACACCCCGATGGCGACCAGCAAACTTGCAACGGCGAACGGCGAACGACTTGCAGCAGCAGCGATTTGTAGCAACAGACTGCCCGAGCCCACGACGGAAAATCCCTGAAGGTATAATTTTTTTGTGATTTAATTGATTTCTTGAATTCTTTTGGTTCATTTGTTAGGATAAAACTCTCATTAGTTAGGATAAGCAAGGAATATCTTAAATTTTATCAAATCAACACATTCTTCTTCTTCTATCCTTCTTATTCTTCGTTTCCTATGAAAAAAACAGGGTCTCATCCTATATTTTTCTGAATTTTCTTTCTTTTTTTTTCTTCTCAAAATATGTTTTGATATGAAATTTATGCTTTCTTCTCAAAATATGTTCAGATAATTTTTTTTCTGAACTAATATACTTTTTTCTTCTCAAAAAACAGGTGCTCATTACATATTCTTGCTTACATATTTGTTCTATAATTTTTGGAAAATTTTCTGTATTTCTTAGGATTTTTTCTGTATTTTTTTGTATTTTCTGTATTTTATTATTTTTATATTCAGATATTTTTTTCATATGTTGTTCTTTTTCCTATATCTTTCTATGTATTTTATTTAAATTTCTATAGTATTTTTTATTATATATAAGCATTTTTTGTTTTTTTATTTATTTATGATATCACGGGTCGAACCGTTCAACCAAGATGGTTGAACCACCGAACCGGAAAATAGTGCCCCGACCGATTCGGTTTTAAAAACCATGTTTTGAATTGTGTAGGGTTATAATGGAATTCAAAACTCTGAATCATGGTATAGTATACTTTTTTCCAACAAATTTACACTTGATATTTTTTAGATGAAAGGACAAATAAGAACCTGAATTAGCTAACGTGTCATGTGCCAAAACAGCCAAAGTGAACCACTCTCTTTTGAGGGCCGAGTAGATATGTACTACAAAAAGTAACTTGTACGATAGAAAAAATGTACGAAATCTCTGTAATTGAGCACTACTCATAATTTTAAATGCACTACATGTCTACATCTTGATTAAGATCCTCATGGTCACAAAATTGGAAAAAATAAAAGAGCACCAACTCTCTATAATTCTCCACTACTTGGCTTCAAGAAAAAAAAGAAATCCCCACTACTTCACATGATTAAATGCACTACACGAACCCCTTTTCACGGAGCTTGGCTGGTCGAGTTGGGAACATGGAAGAACTGTAATGGAGAACCCCGTTAAGTAACGGAGTTTGGAATGATATTTGACCCTTGTATTAGAGAGAAATTCTCCGTCTTGCTTTGGCAGTTATAAAAGAACCGTAATGGAAACGCTTTTAGTGATAAAATATTTTTGAAAGAGCTTGAAATTCGATCCTACTTGGATATTAATCTGGGATTTTACGAAGAGAAAACTTGTAGATGCATAAGTCTTAAGATCAGTTTTGATGATTCTTGACCAATTGATCTTGTGCTATTGCTTGTGTTTCTAGTGATCATTTGAGTTAAATCTTTGACTTTAAGGTTTATTGCACTGGCTCTTCTACCATCAATTTGGCCAAAGCACGGGTTGCTTGACAAGCCCATAATGTCTCAATTTCAACAACAAAACAATAAAATTTTGGTGATTGATTCTAAATGGGTGATTGATTGTCTTAACAAACTTTTGGAGCCCCGTGGAGATTAAAGTAGATCATTGAGGATTGTATGGTGAGGTGGAGTATCATCATCCCGAGACCGGCTTCAGTCAATGACATTTCCATTCAAACAGCTTTTACAGCCTTGCATTATGAATACCTGCATACTTATGTGCTTTATTTCATTGGAAAATATTCCCAATGTAAGGTTGCAAGAGGCTGTTCGAATGGTGTGAGCATAGACTTGCACTGATTAAGCCGAACTCCGCATTCCTATTGAGAAGCCAACATAGCTGCAAACTGGTTATTATGCGCATAGTTGTTATCAGTTTTGATTTCTCTTAATGTGCTACTCCCATTCTGTGTGACTCCTTTTACCTGTTTCATCAAAATCAAAAAAAAAAAAAGAAATAAAAATTGAATAATGAGCAAAACTCTGAAATTCATACTTTCAGCTAAGTTGCCCAGACGAAAGATCAACCTTTAAAGTTGGTGATGACCACTCCAGTTGGGTTTATCTGTTAGCTTACCCACTTCTTGTAAATTAAGTTCAAGTTACCTGTTCCACTCCACTAGAATGTTATCGGTCTTTTAGTGATTTAGAGTGTTACATGACATTTGAAACTTTTTAAAAGTGCATTTTATCTTTTGGCCACACCTTTTTGCATGCAAGGATAAAGTAAAATACCCTCATTTAAAGCTTCAAGGAGGCAAACTTCTCTGGCAATGTTTCAAGGTGGGAATGAAAATTTGAAACCATAACAAGGAAAATATTAAAAATAAATAAATTTTTGAGATGATAAATCTGTGTCTAATGTTTATAAACGAGTATACTTTTGTTAATTTTAAAAAGGGAAAATCTGTGATGTGGAAAAGATATGATATGGGAAAGAATTTTGACCAATCAAAACCCATACATAAATTTTGATAAATAATACCTGATTGACTATCATATTTATGATACCAGTTGATTCGTAAAAATATTTTCAGATACCATATCTTTCGCATATGATAGTCGAACCTATTCCAACTTCATATCTTATCTTTAATTTGTATTTTCCATTGATGACCCAAGACATTGAAGGTCTTTATTTTTCTTTTTTGGTTCAGAATAATACAGTAATCGTATTTCTTTTGCCATGTAGGCATATTCTAATTACTAATAATTATGATAAATATTCATTTCATCAACATCTTATTTTCTTTTGTTCCATAAACTTTAGCCTTATTTTAAATTTATAATTACCTTTCAAATGTAGGTATATATATGCTTTCAAAGAAGCAAAACTGGTAGACTAGGAAGATCAACTTGACCTGCCAAAAAAGAATAAAGGCATAATGAGACGCATAAGAAAAAGAAAGTTATGTAAGCCAACTTAAAGCAAGGGAAAGCTTCTAATGTTTTCCCTTTCACCATAACCACTAATGCTTTTTCCTTTTTCCTTTAATCTTTTCATA
This sequence comes from Nelumbo nucifera, assembly GCF_055504915.1. Classification (NCBI taxonomy): domain Eukaryota; kingdom Viridiplantae; phylum Streptophyta; class Magnoliopsida; order Proteales; family Nelumbonaceae; genus Nelumbo; species Nelumbo nucifera. The sequence continues at coordinate 50,283,200 of NC_142656.1, forward strand.
AATCGTCGCTGTTTTTAGCTCTATTTTGAAAACAATTTGGTTGAAGGAAAGAAGTGGACCAAAACTTTGTCTAGGTTGATGATGAAGGGTGATTTGGCCCGACCTAACCAAGAGATGACAACTCAGACTGACAAGTTCAGTTCGCAACAATGGAGCTCACGTATTCAGTCACCTTGTCACAAAGGCCACGGCTTAAGGATCACCACGGAGCAAAGTCACCTCGATGCAGGTCTCACCTCGACATCGAGGCACCTCGGTATTCAAGCCAGTTCGGAACTAAAAGGCCGAAATACCAGTTCGGAACCAACAACCCGAATCAACACATAATCAACTCTCGCGCAACCAACTCCAAAGGTCTCTCCAATGACTCTCGGATCCCTCGAGATCACGATAAGTTAACAGACACCGACCTTTCTGGGGATCACGATAAGCAGTTTTCCTCACTCCGCCAGAATCGGAGGAGGAATGAGATAAGCCTTACTTGTATGTTGTTCCTTCGGAAGCGGAGCGTACTCCATCTCCACATCCCAGATATCCCAGAACTCTTTCGTGTGCCCCATGAATACTCAGTCATATAAAGGCTCCAACCCCGATGGCATGAGGTACGCGTGATTTCTCTGCTCTCTAGCTCTCTATATTCAAAGCTATCTCAGCTTGCTACAACTTACTAACTTAAGCATCAGAGCGACCTCATCGGGCTAGCCACCCCGAGTTCTTTGATCATATTTTGCAGATTTACATAGCTCGCTGTCCGACTGGAAGCCAGATCATTCTCCAGTAGGGAGCAGTCAGATCGAGCAACATCAATTGGCGTCGTCTGTGGGAACTGCTACAAAAAGCCTTCTCCACAATCAACAGCTCATCTGAAATCAATGGCATCTTCCAGTCACGCCGGACAGAGTACTGAAATCAACGTCTCTGGGGGCAACCTTAGTTTCCAACAGTGTGCATTGGTTAGTTCACCATACCACTCACTGCGGCTGGGATCCCAACACTTACCGTACCACAAAGCGTTGCACAGGTAAACGCCCCACTCCCTCCAGTCGTGGGCGCAACCTTCGCTGAACCGTTTGTGGTTCCCCCCAGAGTCGGGCAGTCCCAGTTCGATGACCTGGTACACTGTGTGCGGGCCATTCAGGTCCAAATGCAACAGGTCCAACAGTTCCAACAATACCAGTAGCAAGTGTTTTACCACTACTTAGCAGTAGTTCCCTCCACTACAGTAAAGCCAGCAGCCGGTTCCACCTCGACATCCAGCAACTCAGTAGAACTGACCTCGTGTCCAGAACACTCGATCTCTCCACCGAGGCGAGGAAACTTCCCAGGTCCCACTTCCTCTTGGGAGCCAAGTCTCACCTCACGGCAGGAGAGGCAGACAAATCACTCTGCCCGCTTCACAAGGCAATATCGGAAACAGGTCCGGAGACACTCAGCCCAACAAGGCCATTCTCCCTCGGCGCTCGCATCAAGAAGGCAGATCGCTCGCAGGTAACCGGTTCGGGGTGTTGGCTACGAACTCAAGGCAAGGCCCTTCTATCCGCGACAGTCAGCATCAAAACCCAGGGAACCAAGAGCTACCTCGCAGCAGAGCAGTACTAGACCATACAGAGGTTAGTACTACCAATGTCGAGCCGATGAAAAAGCGGCAACGAAGGCGTCGCAAGGCATGCCAAAATCTAGCTCAGAACAGCCAGCTCGCGAGACCAAATCAACAGGAATAGATTAAAGGTAAAGAAGAGGCGAGCTCGGTAGCAACAAAGACCGTCCCTCTACTCTCCGAGTCGTCCCCTCTATCTCCTGAGCTCCTGGCGACACCGATGCCCAAGGACTTCAAGATGCCTCCCCTCGACAAGTACGACGGATCTTTTGACCCCAACGATCACGTGGAATCCTTCCAGTCCCAAATGCACCTAACTGGGGCTGACGAGTCTTGCATGTGTGTAGCTTTCTCCACCACATTCAAAGGAGTAGCTCGCACATGGTATCGGAACCTCGCGCCAGGAACAATTCGTGGAGCTGTTCACCTCGCACTTCATCGCCAGCAAGAAGTGTCTGAGGTCCCAAGAGAGTCTCCTTAATATAGTTCAGAGAGAAGGGGAGTCCATCAGAAGTTACATTAAGCGCTTCAATGACACATGCCCGCAGATCCCCGACCTAGACCCAGTGGTGAGACTCACAGCAACAAAGAAGGGCATAACCCACAGGGAATTCAAGTGGCATGTGGTAGCCAACAAGCCAAAAGATATCACAGAATTCCTCAAGTTCGCCAACCAGTTCATCGGGACCGAGGAAGAGATGAATCAGATGACTGATAATCCAGTAGAGAAGAGAAAAAGAGAAGGTTATAACACAGGTAATGACGGGAATAAGAGAAGAAAGAGTAAGTCCCCGACCAGGGGAGGAAACAAGTCTGGGAGCCGATCTCCTTCGCAATCTTGCAAGTCAGGTCAGCGATCCAGAACCCCACCTATAGAACGGACGAACTACACACCCCTCAACGCCAAGCGAGGAGAAATCCTCATGGCTATCAAAGACGCCTCCTTTGTCAAGTGGCCTCCTAGGTTGAGGGGAGATCCCGCCAGCAGGAACAGAAACATTTACTGTCACTTTCACAAAGATCACGGACACAGTACAGAGAATTGTAGGAACCTCCGCGATGAGATCGAAGAGCTCATCCGTCGCGGGTATCTCAAAAATTTTATCCAAAGAGAAGAAAGAAACCAAGCAGACTGGCAGGGGGACTAGAGAAGAAATGCTCCAGAGTCCAGTAATAGACAGAACGAGCAGCCACCACGGCAACTGCCCGAAGAGAGACCGATCCGTGGTGTAATCAATATGATTACTGGCGGGTCCATCATCGCGGGCTGCACTTCGGCAGCAGGTCGAACTTCAATTCGCGAATTACAAAGCGAGGAGCAGAACCTGCCAAAACGACCTAGAATTGAAGGGCCGATCTACTTCACGGAAGATGATGCACGCAGGATCCAGTATCCCCATGATGACGCCCTAGTGATAAAGCTGAGGCTTAACGATTTCGAAGTCAAGTGCGTCCTAGTCGACTCAGGTAGCTCGACCGACAGTTTGTTCAAGGACATCTTCGACAATCTCCAACTCCAAGAAAGCGATCTTAAGCCAACGGATACCCCCCTAGTAGGCTTCAGCGGCGAGGAGGTCAGACCCCTATGGCGCATTTCAGTACCCATGGAGGTCGGCACGTGGCCGAACATAGCGAGGTTCGAGCATACGTTTCTCGTAGTTGCAACCCCATCTTCCTATAATGCCATAGTAGGTAGGCCCATTATGCACGCCCTACGTGTAGTAGTATCCACCTACTACCTGGCAATGAAGTTCCCTACAGACTACGGAGTAGGGGTTGCACGAGGAGATCAGCTCGATTCTCGCAAATTCTACGTAGCCGCCCTTAAGGGGAAAGCCAAACTAGCGGCTAACATCAAGCTCGAACAACCTACAGAGTATGCCGAGGAGTGAGCTACACCGATAGAGGAGACGGTTCACATCCCAGTCTCGACTAATGATCCAACTAAGACCCTCCAGATTGACGTTTCGATTGAGGAACCACTTCGCTCTCAACTAGTAAGTTTTTTACTTCAGAATTTAGATGTATTTGCATGGTCCACGGTAGAAATGCCCAGAATAGATTCTAAAGTTCTAACTCACAAATTAAATACTGATCCCTTAATCAGGCCCGTTAGATAGAAAAAATGCAACCTCGCCCCGAAGCGCTGGAGGATAGTCGATGAAGAGGTCGGGAAGCTCTTAGCGGCAGACTTCATCAGGGAGGTCCATTACCCGAGCTGGGTAGCTAACCCTGTTTTGGTAAAAAAGGCCAACGGTAAATGGCATATGTGTGTCGATTATACCGACCTGAATAGAGCCTACCCAAAATATTGTTTCCCGTTGCCCAAGATCGACCGCCTAGTGGATGTGACCTCAGGGAAAGAGTTGCTGAGCTTTCTAAATGCGTACTTGGGTTACAACCAGATCAGGATGGACCCTACCGATGAAGAAAAGACGGCCTTTATCACTGAGCTCGGACTGTACTGCTATAAGGTTATGCCCTTCGGACTAGAAAATGTCGAGGCAACCTTTCAAAGACTTGTAAATAGGATTTTTGAGCCGTTAATCGGCAATAAAGTTGAATGCTATGTAGATGATATGGTCGTTAAGACCCAATTTTCAAAATTTTTATTAAATGATTTACAAAATGTTTTTAAAATTTTATGAAAGTACAAGATGAAGTTAAGTCCCAACAAATGTGTCTTCGACGTCACTTTGGGTAAATTCTTAGGCTACATAGTCAACCGACGTGTCATCGAAGCCAACCTGGAAATGATAAATGCATATGAAACCACCTCACAAACTAAAAGAGGTTCAGAGGCTAAATGGTTGTATAGCCGCTCTGAGCCGTTTTATGTCTAAATTGGCAGATCGTTGCCTGCCTTTCTTTAAGGCTATAAAGAAAAGTAAAGACTTCGAGTGGACCACAAAGTGTCAGCTCACCTTCGACGAGCTAAAAAGATACTTAGCTAGTATCCCGGTTTTGACCCACCCCGAGGAAGGGGATATTTTAAAGTTGCACATCTCCGCGAGTGACAAAGTGGTCAGCTCGGTACTGATAAAAGAGGTAGATTGGGTCCAACGACCCATCTACTATGTTAGCAAGGTTTTGTAGGATGCTGAAACAAGGTATCTGGAGATCAAGAAGTTGGCACACGCGCTATTCATAACAGCTCGGAAGCTTCGTCCATACTTCCAAGCCCACACCGTCGTAGTCCTCACCAACAAGCCTCTGAGACAGATCCTGCTCAAGCCTGAGGTGTCTGGTAGACTGATGAAATGAGCCATCGAACTCAGTGAATACGATATCCAGTATGAACCTCGGACGGCAATTAAAGCCCAAGCCTTGGCCGATTTTATGGCAGAATGTACGTTCAACACCGCAATCCCCGAGTTGGATGAGCTCGAGCACACGGAGGATACTTCAACTAGTGCGGCACCAGTCCTGGCTAGAGCAAGTCCGACCTGGGACGAGGAGCCCTAGATCCTTCATGTTAATGGCTCGTCCAACCAACAAGGAAGCGGTGTGGGGATAATTCTATACGGTCCAAGCGGGGTGAAGCTGGAATACACACTCCGGTTTGGGTCTGCAGCATTGAACAACGAAGCAGAGTATGAAGCACCGATCGCCGAGCTCACACTAGCGAAGGAAGTAAATGCTAAGCACCTTATCATCTACAGCAACTCCCAGCTCGTGGTCAACCAAATCAGTGGCAAGTATGAAGCCCACGACACCACCATGGCTGCCTATTTGGCCAAGGTCAGGGAGATACTACGTGGCTTCATCTCTTACTTCATCAGGCAGATCCCGAGATCCGATAATACAGAGGCCGACACGTTGTCCCGGTTAGCTAGCACAAACAGCAACACCTTGCGGACCGTGTTCATAGAGGACTTACCTCGGCCCAGTATTCTCAGGGGGGCAGGAGAGGTCGCTCCTGTAGCACAAGCAGAGTCGAGCTGGATCGACCCGCTCGTGAGTTACCTGCTTCACGGGACCCTCCCCGCAGAACGCAATGCGGCCTGAAGGGTAGAGAGTTAGTCGGCTAAGTACGTCATCATAGACAGACATCTGTACAGGAGATCTTTCATGCTCCCCTACTTGCGCTACTTGCGACCCTCAGAGGCCGAGCTAGTTCTCCACAATACCATGAAGACTTGTGCGGCGAACATTTGGGGGGCAGAGCACTCGCCCAGAAGGCCTTACGACAAGGATATTACTGGCCTACAATGAAGGCAAACGCACTTGAGCTCGCCAAGAAGTGCAACAAATGTCAGAGGCATGCCAACATCCACCACTGACCTGTTGCCGACCTCAAATACCTCACCAGCCCATGGCCCTTCGCACAGTGGGGAATCGACATACTTGGCCCATTCCCGCCTGCAACAGGACAGAGGAAATTTTTGGTCATAGCAGTAGACTATTTTACAAAGTGGGTGGAAGCGGAACCCCAAACGACGATCATAGCCCGCAACATACAAAACTTCTTGTGGAGGAATATCGTATGTCACTTCGGGCTACCTCAGGTACTCATCTCCGACAACAGAAAACAATTCGAGGATATCAAATTTCAGAATTGGTGTACCGAGATGGGTATACAACAAAACTTCACCTTGGTGGCACACCCCCATACAAACGGGCAAGCGGAAGTCACCAACAGAGCCATACTCCGTGGACTGAAAGCTCGCTTAGCTCGAGCAAAAACACTGCGGGTGGACAAACTACCCAGTGTGCTATGGGCCTACCGAACCACTATCAAGACTGCCACGAGTGAGACTCCCTTCAATCTCACTTACGACACAAAAGCGGTAATCCCAGTAGAAATCGAGGTGCCTACACTATGCTTGGAGGCCTACGACGAGGAGACAAACAATGACGAGCTCCATACCAACCTAGACCTGGTGGAAGAAGTACGAGACCTGGCATACATCCGGACTGCAGCCTACCAGTAGAGAGTAGCTCGGTACTATAACGCCCGGGTCAAAAAGTGACACTTCTATATCGGCGACCTGGTTCTTCGAAAGGTTATGGTACCTGAGCATAGTGTTGGCAAGCTCAGACCGAACTAGAAAGGTCCGTACCGAATAAGATGGGTATTCGGGGAAGGTATGTACGAGGTCGGGACCTTCGAAGAGAAGCAAGTACCTCGAGCGTGGAACGTCGGCAACCTGAGAAGATACTACGTGTGATCGCCGAACTAGAGAGAGGACTGCGAGTCACTCCTAGAAGCCCAAAGGCCATGATGCCGAGCTGACACATGACCTCGGCATTACGAACAAGTCTCAGTTGCCTCTTCAACATGGGTAGACAAGTCCTAGTCGCCTCTTCGGCATAGGCAGACAAGTCCTAGTCACCTCTTCAGCATAGGCAAATCAACCCTCATGCCCAGGGCATTACGAACAAGTCCCAGTCGCCTCTTCGGCATGGGCAGACAAGTCCTAGTCGTCTCTTCAGCATAGGCAAATCAGCCCTCATGCCCAAGGCATAGACAGTTCGAGTATAAACCCTACGATGTCTAGCACACCTCGATGTCCCCGAACAACTCGCCGTCGCTCTCCGCTTTAGAGTCCGGATCTTCAGCAGCTTCGGCAGCCATTTCCTGTGTGACCCTCGAAGTCGTAATGGCGCTAAGGTCGAGCTGAGGGAATTCACATCGGGTCAGCCACCTACTAAGCTTGATGCCTTTGCGGTAGCTCTCCGTCCCCACCTCGATCATTTCCCTCTGGTACTCCTCCGAGGCCTTGTATTCCTTGATGGCCTTGACTTTGGCCTCCTCCATAGCTTGAAGGAGTATCTCAGTTCGCTCCTTTATGTGGGCCTTGAGGTTCTCCACCTCCTGCTTCAGCGCCACTTTCTGCCCCGCGAGCTCCTCCTTCTCAGACATGAGAAGTGTGATCAACTCCTTTTTAGCCCGTGCATCCTTCTTTAACTGGTTAACTTCGTTGTGGGCCAAATTCAGCTTGGCATGAGCCTCGCGAGAAGAAGACTCAGCTGCAAGAGCTCATTTCAGGTGCACCTCGGACTGGTAAGTCAGGGCATGTATAGTGGAGTTCACTTGCCAATAGAAGAGAACAAGAGTTAGTACAAGAAAAGTTAAAGTACAAAATTGAAGAAGTCAAGACTTACCACCATGCAATGGACCGCTCATGCTCCGAGCTGAGCGACTAGCAGCTTAGCCCAGCTAGCGACCTCCTCGGCATATACTGCGCTTTGGCTCTTGAGAAGGCTATATTTCGGAGTCAGTATGCTCTGAGCTACTTCATCGCTGCTTGAAGAAGCGGTAGCTGCAGGGGTGGGCTCCGAAGATGTTGCCTCCTCGGGCGCGCGGAGCGGGGAGACCTTGTCAGATTCCTCCTCAACCAGATCGATCATGAGAGATTGCTCGGTGGAGGGCTGCTCGGGCTTTGGAACGGCAGCCTACAGAGACTCAATACGAGCTCTTTTGGAAGCTCGCTTCTTCTTTCCCTTCTTCATGTTACCGAAGAGCTCGGTTGTAGGGATTTTCATGGTAGCAGCAACAAAGGCAAACGATCAAAAATGGCACCGAAATAAAATAATGGCAACACAACAAGTGACGACCTACCAGGACTTAGACCGGCTTGCACGAACTTGTCTTCGGTCACGTAGTCCACGAACTTGAGACCGAGCTTCGCCCAAGATTGGAGCGCTTCCCTTGTCTTCAGGTCCAGCCGGACAACGAGATCTTGGATGGCCGCCCTCCAGTGGGCCGGGAAAGACCACCCCTCAGTGTTACAGACCACGAAGTAATGCCTTTTCCAGGGCGGAACCTTGTTTGGGAGCTCGTGCAAGAGTTTGTAGCCCAGACGAGGGGATAGATAGTAAGTTCGCTTGTGTTCGGGCAGAACATAGGAGGAGTTCTTCTTTACTGAGAGAATGGAAGAAAAGATATCAATGTCAAGAGGAAGGTTATAGTCGTGGAAGAGGGAGATGGTTCCTACTACATTACAAATGGAGTTCGGGTGCAGCTGATCTATGGTAATGTTGAAAAGTTTTATGACTTCGACAATCAAGGGGTGAAGTGGAAGACGAAGACCAGATGCAAGCTGCTCCTCGAAGATCATGATCTCGTCGTGACCGTGCTCCCAAGGAAAGTTACCTAGGGGAATACTATAAACTAAGTTGCTCGGAAGCCTATACCGAGCTACTAGGGACAGAGCCTGTCCGCCATCATTGTCGACGGGTCGAAGTTATCTGGCTGCCACCTAGATGCGAGGTGGACGCCAGACCTAAGGCCTCTCGTGCCTCCCGGGGTGATTCCAACTCAAGAGGATCGTAGACCGCATCTTGACCCGAAGTAGCTTCTTCGGTATGGCGATCTATGACCTGAGCCGAGGTACCCACCTCGACCCTAGCAGATCCACCGCTCCCATCTAAAAGATTGTCAAAACTAAAGCTAGACATGGGAAAGACAGAATCGAAAGGGAGAGCTAGGGAAGACTCACCAAAGAGAGACCGAAAGAAGACCGAACTAAAAGAAGACAACCTCGGGAAAACACCGAACTGAAGAACTCGAACGCGACCTCAGATCGAAGGCTAGCGAATTTGTGGCAAAGCAAATGAGTCTCGGGCCCCCTATTTATAGCTGTTGTGTCCGAGAATCAACAGTCGAGATCAAAGTGAACCAACGGCTCCTAGGAAAACCGGTTGCACGACCCTCGAGGTTGAAATCGGTTTAGCGTGTGTTTTGACGTCCGCGGAGTTTATAGATCGCGTGACGTCCACGCGTAGACTAGACACAACCTGGGTTATTCCTAGTTGAGTTGGGTGGCCGAATAGGTCCGACCAACGATTCGCCCGACAAACCGCTTGGACCTCGGGCCAAATCCACCTGGACTCGTCATGAACTCCCCGTACCGGGTCGGGACCCCTAGATCGGGGAGTGGAGGGAAATTGATGAAGGGTTATTTCGCCCGACCTAGTAAAAAGGGGACACGTGGACACGACCTGACCAAGAGATGACAACTCAGACTGGCAAGTTCAATTCGCAACAATGGAGCTTGCGTATTCAATCACCTCGATGCAGGTCTCACCTCGGCATCGAGGCACCTCAGTATTCAAGCCAGTTCGAAACTAAAAGGCTAAAGTACCAGTTCAGAACCAACAACCCGAATCAACACGTAACCAACTCTCGCGCAACCAACTCCAGAGGTCTCTCCAACGACCCCCGGATCCCTCGAGATCACGACAAGTTAACAGACCCCGACCTTTCCGGGGATCACGATAAGCAATTATCCTCACTCCGCCGGAATCGGAGGAGGAACAAGATAAGCCTTACTTGTATGTTGTTCCTTCGGAAGCAGAGAGAACTCCATCTCCACATCCCGGATATCCCAAAACTCTTTCGTGTGCCCCACGAATACTCGGCTATATAAAGACTCTAACCCCGATGGCACGAGGTATGCGTGATTTCTCTACTCTCTAGTTCTCTAGCTCTCTAGCTCTCTATATTCAAAGCTATCTCAGCTTGCTACAGCTTACTAACTTAAGCATCGGAGCGACCTCGCCGGGCTAGCCACCTCGGGTTCTTTGATCTTATTTTGCAGATTTACATAGCTCGTTGTCCGACTAAAAGACAGATCATCCTCCAGTAGGGAACAGTCAGATCACGCAACATCACTTGAGTAGAAAATTAGAGAAGGATTTTTTATTAAAGGAGGATCCTAAAAGATTAGGAAGTACGTTTTGAAAAGAATTTGGTTGAAGGAAAAGTGAGACTAACCAACATTATTTGTAGGTTCAAAAGTAAATTACATAAGGGTTTTGATCAAATAAGGCAATGAAAGACATTTATAAATGCAAACAAAAAACAGTTTAACACATCTATAAATTTTGCAACTTTAAACCACATAAGACAATTAATACTTTTTTAGTCAATAGCAAAGTTCAAAATTATCACATTGGGAAGCTCATAAATCCCACAAATGCATCAATAATAGGTTGATTGTTGATATCAAGTATGAACTACTCGGTTAGAGTAAGAAAATGTTGGAAAATGGAAAAGGGGATAATGTGTGCATATATATACCTTAGGAAAATATTATAAAATTCATTGAAACTAAATAAAAAGTATCAATTTTAAAACTTCACAAATTGGGTTAAAGTTAATATTCAAAACTTGTTCTATTTTGGAATCTTCAAAACTTGTACTTTACAGTTTAGTATTTCTTTGAAAATAAGCATTAGGTTGTGACATATGGCTTTACCACGTGACATGAGAAATTCCATATGTCAGACTATAATTTGCACCTTGCTCATCTTGCCACGTGGTGAATCCACACGTCTTTAAAGGGCAATCCTCTTTTAAGTTGCCACGTCTCATCAAATTAATCATGCCACATCGACCACAAATAGTTAGAAATGACCATGGTCAACATAAAAATGTCGCATGGCACATTTTTAGCAATGTGGCATAAAAGTGCCACATCATTAGGGTATATATGGGAAAACCTATGCTAGTGAAAAGATATGATACCGGAAGAGTTTTTACCAAACAACCCCCTCCCCCATAGACACATCGCAAAGATCCAATTCCTGCTCCATGCTTTCAATGATTTTTGCTTTGAAAAATACATGTTACCATACTTATAAGGGAGAACGATAAGCCCAAAGTACAGTCCAGCTCGAAATTGATACTAATTCACAGGCAAGCATTGATATAGAGGTTTTTGACATTTTGAATGTTTATAGGTTTGCAATGGAAATCATAAATCTACATTGGATCTGTCCGTACTTGTCCGATACTCTTAAGCAGTCTTTTGCTACCCATTGAAGCATGAAAGAATTTTCATAAAGCTTATCCAAGAGAGTGTAGTGATGAGTTGATTTTCACATGAGACATGGTTCAGATCATTATAGTAGCAATTATTATATAATTTCTACAAATTAATACTAAAAAGGAGTTATATAAATATCCCTTGATTAAAGAGATTAGTCACCATTGCATCGACTTAAATTACCAATTAGTTCTGAATATGGTTGGGACTGCATTAGATGGAATGTAATTTTATCAATATTTATTCCAAGAAATGTGTTAGTCGGCTTTTTTAAACCCCAAACATAAATTCTGTTAATCTCTTAGTCTGCAATAAAGAAATTATCTTCCAAGAGTCACAAAGAACTTCAAAAAATGAAAAAAAAAATACAAAGATACGAATACACTAACGTTACAGCTTAGCCCAAAACAAAGAATCCCTTTCTGCCCCTTGTTTTGTTAAACCATCAGCTAGGGAATTAGCTGATCTTTTAATCCAACATGTCTTAACTACCATCTTCCTCACCAGCCATTTGAATTCCCTCTTCTCATTATTATACTTCCATAAATCATTTTGATCTTTAGTCATTTGAATTCCCTCTTCCTTTTGCAGTTAAAATGTCCCTATGAATAGAGTTTTTTAACAGTACAAATGGGTAAGTCCTTAAAATAAGGAATGCCAAATAGAGCCTTATACAATAGGGCCGTAATCTAATAAATAAGTACAACAAAAATGTATGGCATACGATAAAAAGCATTTAGAATGAAGAAAGGGAAGACAATAATAATCATTCCTAATAGCATTTCTAACACGGACTGAAATAGAACCATAATCATAATAGATATAATTTTGCTCACTATTACAATAAATGTTAGCAAGGAGATCTGCTACCCAATTTGCCTTTGCTCAATAGCCTGGTGCAAATACCAAATTCTCCAGTTTAATGACTATTAATAAAATCATAATCATCTTCGAGTCAACAAACCACCGCATTATTCAACCCCAATTTCAATGCAATCTTCAAGCCATCCAGCACTATGATCATGGCCTCCACATTTGTAGAAACACCATAAAAAAGGAGAAACAGCAGATAATGTTCTTATAAGCATCTCTGAAAAGAGATCCAGATTACCCCTTGAAGTCCCATCCACATTAAGTATCAATCCTAATAGCATTTCTAAAAATGATTAGAATAGAATCATAACCATAATAAATACAGCTTTTCTTATTGTTAAAAGCAATGTTTAGCAACGAGATCCACTATTGAAGCTATGATTTTGTCGATGGCCTTCAGAAAATACCAAATTCTCCAAGGGGGATGGGTCTAATGAGTAATGACTACTAATAAAACCATAATCATCTTCAAGTCGGAACAAGTCACCATATCATTCAACCCCAACTCCAATGCAACTTTCAAACCATGCAGAAATACTTCGGTTTCAATCTCCACATTAGTAGCAACACCATAGAAAATCAAAAGATGGTACTCTTATAAGCATCTCTAAAAATGTAACTTCCACCACTTGTACCCAGATCATCCCTTGAAGCCTCATCTACACTAAACCTCAGTTGATGACATTTAGGCTGAATCCACCAAACTAGTTAGTTGTTTGTTATTATTGATTCGATGCACACCAACAGCACTCAACTGAGACTTATTCAAGGTTAGATAAAGCGCCATCCGAGTACAGAAAAGGATAGAACTCATTTAACCATCTAATAATCAAGGAAATAACAAAAGAAAGAAGGCCAAAACTAGTTTGTTTTGCCATGGCTTGCTTTTTATTTTCAGGTTGAACCTTGGCTTGCCATCTAACAAATATTTGTGAAATTTATTCATTTGGAACAATACAAATAAAAAAATTGGCAGAAACAAAGTCCACACCTTTGAAGCTAATACTCCATTGACAAACAAATGACCTATAGATTCAATGTGAGGATATTTACAGCACACACTTTGAGGCCAGTTGGTTACCCAGCACTTGAATTTTAGTTTCAACCTGTAACTTAAAATTGCAAAATTCTCCAAACAGCAACAGAAATACTAATGGGGACGATGGAATTCCACACCATTTTCCAATGATCATGCATATCCTCCGGTTATGTAAACAGTGTCATGCACATTAATAGAGAATTTGCCATACTCAAATCACCGAATCATTATATCTGGACAAGAAGAGAGGATAGTCTTAGTTGAATTTCAGCCAATATATTAGGCAAAAGGAGATGCCACCCGGGCAACCAACCAAAAACTATTTTTTTATTGATAAATAACCAACCAAAGTATTCTTTATAAAAATATCCAACAGGTCAAGATTTTTCCTCCAAGTAAATGAGCCACTAACTGAAGGGAATAGAAAGACGTTTTCCCTTTAGAAATTTACCTTTGAAGATAGTTGACCACAAAGAAGAACCAGTAACAGCCATCTAGGTATTTTTTGGTTAATTGCATCCCCATACTCATAACCCCCCTCCCTCAATCTTGGTGGCAGTGGGATTTGATCCCAAGTCTCCACTACAAGAGACAGAGACCCTACCAACTGCCCATCTATTGGTTATAATAGCTAATCTAGATTGATATCACCGTGAAACAATCACAAATATCATAAATATTTCTCATTCCAAGGCCATTCATATGGAAAGCAGATATTCGTCCAGGACATCCAGTGGTGTTTAGTATTAACATCAATAGAGAACAAATAAAAGTTGATCGAGATAGTATCGACCCTTCTCAGAACATTTTTTGGAGTTTGGAGTAGCTATCACAACAGGAAGATGAATTGTCATACTAGCATATGCATGTCTAATTAAAATCAATCTACCACCCATTGAAAGAAATGAGTGATTGGGTGTACCATTGGCTGCCACCCTACAAGCAGAGCACCATTGCAGCTTGAAGATCACAGAAGTTGTCTGAATGATTTTATGATGCATTCCAAGTGACAGAGAATTTGACTGGTTGCATATAGGCTTGCCTCACCTGAAGGTTGCTGCCCTCCACCCAATTTCTCATGTTTCTTGATGGAAGGAACAGGTGAGGGAGCAAGCCCCAATGTCAGCCACTTGCAAGCTGACAACACACTTACCCCAAACTATCCTGGATAGATAATATCAGCAAAAGAGTGTGGTGATAGGTGCTCATCCAATGGGAAGGCACAGTCGAGATTGACACCACATGAGAAAACTGGGACGCTATCAACCAGAAGTTCCTGAATGCTGACCTTGAGGACAAGGTCCATTCCAAGGGTGGGGGAGTTGTCATGTGATCAACCCCAAGTGACATGTGGCAGCAAGGTTTGTAATATCAATACTGATGAACATTTCACTATGTAAATTTGGAGAAATTTTGGAGACATTTCATTAAATTCACTAAAATATTTGAAAAATCTAAAAAAAAAAATAGGAAAGCTTTCTAGAAACACGGAATTAGTTAATAAACTTCAAGAGATCATTAGAAAAAATATAATTACACATTTAAGGCTCAAGAAACTATAGCAAAGAACTCTATAAATCAAATAGGAAAAATTAAGAGAAAGTGATAGGTATGTTTCTATTTAACTCCATTTTGGTCTTTAGCCATCTTATCTACTTTATGTATGTCCATTACTTGTCATTTTAATTTTCGTCTTTATTGTTATTATATGTTCTGATTATATTGAGAATACTCATTTGTAGTTGTACGCATTTTTCTTTTTCTTTTGAATTATAGTGACTTAGTGAATCATATCAAAGTAGTAAGCCATTTTGGAGACATTTCATTAAATTCACTAAAATATTTGAAAAATCTAAAAAAAATAGGAAAGCTTTCTAGAAACACAGAATTAGTTAATAAACTTCAAGAGATCATTAGAAAAAATATAATTACACATTTAAGGTTCAAGAAACTATAGCAAAGAACTCTATAAATCAAATAGGAAAAATTAAGAGAAAGTGATAGGTATGTTTCTATTTAACTCCATTTTGGTCTTTAGCCATCTTATCTACTTTATGTATGTCCATTACTTGTCATTTTAATTTTCGTCTTTATTGTTATTATATGTTCTGATTATATTGAGAATACTCATTTGTAGTTGTACACATTTTTCTTTTTCTTTTGAATTATAGTGACTTAGTGAATCATATCAAAGTAGTAAGCCAATTAACCAATCATCAATTCCCTAGTGGTTCATTTAGGACAATATTTTTTAAAAAATTATGATGATATTAATGAAATATTGATAGGTTTTCTAATAATACTGTAAAATTTTAAACTTCAAACATATAGTCTATCAATGAAACCTGAAATGTTGCCAATATATAGGAAAAATATTGGGGATATTTGGAAAAAAAAAGATTCCTGAAACATTTTGTATCACCAGCTAGCAGCAAATAGGGATATTTCAGGGATACTTTGCCGAATATCGTTGATATTGCAAACCATGTGTGGTAGACATTTGTCACCCATTGAAGGACCACTTATGCGGAGAATAAAGTTGTTAAGAAGACCATTTTAGGATTATGATGAGCCAATCATTGTCAATGATTTGTAATCAGAAATGGTTATGACTGTTCTGTGGTTCGTTATAAATATGTATCACATCACATGTAATGGAACCATTAACATCTTTTCCCTAATATTCTCTCTTGGTCTTCTTGTAAAAGTAGACCTCCCCTGTGAACTGTATTCAACACTATAGCTTGGGGAAAGGTTGACCTCTCTGCCTAGTAATGAGAGGAGATTTGTGGCAGCAACTAGCAATCTATTATCTTTTTCTTGTTTTTTTAGTCAAAGTAGTTATCAAGTGCCAGTGATAAGCCCTTTCTTGGGGCAAGAAAATTATAACTTGGGACGGCTAATAATTGTTGGAGAAATTACCAATTCAAGGTTAGGTCAAGTATATGAACTAGTGGATCACACTCCAAAACAATTATGAGGGTCCCTACGCGATTGACATCTAAAACATCATCCCTCAAAGTGGCAAAAATAGAATAAGGCATGTAGGGAACTTCACTAGTTGACTTTGATTTTAATTATCAAAGATAACCAAATTTTTTTTGTTTGTCTCATACAGTTTCACTTTATCCTAATAAAATGCAACTTCTGGAGATCAAAAAAGTGATCATAAATATAGGGCTTTGGGATACACATACAAAAAATCCAACAGTGAATATAATTCTAATTGTACAGACTCCTTGTAGAATTTTACAGAAACCCTTAAAAAACACAACGTGACAAATAAAACATGAATGGAAGCAGCACTTACTCCAATGAATGTCTAGGTGATGCGAATGAGAAGTACAACCATGATGAAAATACAGGTCATGATGAAAATTAGAATCCATGTGAAGCATGTTGTTTTAGAACTCTCTGAATATATTTCCATTGCTCGGGCATTGGCACGACCAGTACTCGCCAAGCTATGCTCTACTGCCATCTCTGTCGAATGAAGTATCTGCAACGTTATAACCATGCTAAAATATTAAAATTAACATGCAGAATTAAGTAAATGGAGAAAGCTGTCTTCAAAAGTAATTACTAATACAATATGTTAATTTGAACAAGTGTTGTTTTATGGTGCCTAGTGTTGAGTTTCTAGGCTTTGTAGCATCAGCTGATAGTGTGAAGATTGATCTGTAGAAGGTTTTTTATTTTTTGGCAATTTGTACAAGGTTAAGGCTATATTTTATTGGCCTATACCTACCACACTACATGGGGTTCGGAGCTTTATGGGTTGGCCACATTTTATAGGGGTTCTATTCAGAATTTCAGCACAGTAATGTGATGTGGACGCTTTATTGGGAAGACATATCACCGCCGGCAGCAGCAGTAAAGGGAGCAAGATTTGCTGATTCTCATCTTATCTAATTCTAGCTAGATACAGTTCTTATCTTATCAGTTCAGTAGGATAGATTAAGGGAGTCTTATCTTATCAGTTCAGTCTTATCTTATCAGTTCAGTAGGATTGATTAAGGGGAGTCTTATCTTATCTTATCAGTTCAGTAGAATAGATTAGTAGGGAGTCTTCCTAATTAGCAAGGAGTCTTCCTAAAAGTAGGACTCTTATCTCTTGTAATCTCCTATTTAAGGAGCTGATATTATTCAATAAAGGCATTGAAAATTTCAGTCAAGAAGAGAGTAAGGAGAGTTAGGTGATCTCTTGGACAAATCACCATTAGGGCAGCCAAGATAGGTTCATCAAGAGCAGGGAGGAACAAGGGAAGACAGGAGGTTTTCCCCGTGGACTGACCCATGACGAGGTCCTATTCGCGGGTCCATAACATAATGGCACCCATAATTAACTACATGAAGGGTGAGTTCTTATGGTCTCCCACCTAAGTCTTTTGAAGAGATCAAGAAGAGACTAACAGCAGTACAAATCCTTCGCCTCCCAATCTTTTGAGAGCACATGAGGTAGCTTATGATGCCAACCATGTTGGGATTGGAGCACCCAACCAAGAGCATAGCCCAGTGGCTTTCTTTAGTGAAAAACTTAATGATGCCAAGAAAAATACAGCACCCATGACAAAGAGTTCTATGCTGTAGTATAGGCCTTAAGTTATTAGTGACACTATCTCATCCCCAAAAGAGGTTGAATCAACATGCCAAATTGATTGCATACCTCCAAGAATACAACTTTGTGTCGAACATAAGCTATGAAGGAGAAGTTTATATCCTCTCCACCAAGGTTGTATAGGCTTTGAATTGCTCAAGAGACGTCATCCTACATGTCAAGATTTCAGCATTATCTATGCAGATTTGCAATCAGGAAAGCAGCATACCAAGACTTTTCTTTACATGATGGCTCCGTCTTTGATGGAACTCATCTTTGTCTGCTTAATACCTCACTTAGGGAAGAGATAATTTGGGAACATGTAGGGGTGGCAACAAGTCATTTTGAAAGGGACAAAACTATTGCCACCACTGAAGATTGTTTATTGGCCAAGACTTGAGAAGGATGTAGCTAATGTTATCAAATAGTGAGGTACGTCAACTAGCAAAAGGAAGGAAACAAAATACTGGTTTGTACATTTCACTCCCTGTTTCACATTCTCCTTGGCAAGACCATAGCATGGATTCAGCCTCTCTAAAACTCTATAGGGGCATAATTCCATTTGATGCTGTACACATTGACCATCTATTCTTTAAAGAAGTTGTGTGCTTGCATGGCTTGCCCAACACTAATGTTTCCAATAGAGATGCCAAATTTATGAGTTAGTTTTTGAGGATTCTTTGGCGTATGCTGAATACTAAGTTGAAGTTCTCTTCAACTTTGTTTTTTGATGATAAACATAGAACTTTCATTAAAGAATAGAGAAATAAGTACAAAGAAGAAGGGAAGAGGAAAAACCTCTTAACCCTCCCCTAGGGGAAACAACAAACAAATTACAACATAGCCCAAAATGATTGTTCCCTTCCCACCCCTTGCTTAGCAAGACTATCCACAAAGGAATTGGCACTTCTCTTTACCCATTTTATCTGAAGTTCCAAGCCTTGTGCTAACTGATTAAATAATCTTTTTTTCATTTGCAAACTTCCATAGACCACTATCTTCTTTTTGCAGCCTCCACTAACCAGCTTTGAATCCCCTTCAACAATAAGCTTGCGACAATTCAGATCCTTAGCCTTCTTCATGCCTTCCATCGCTGCGAAGACCTCAGCCGGAGAGAGTCTCCAACACCAGAATATAAAAGCTATGACTTTTCCTTCATCATCCCTAAAGGCTCCACCTATGCCCGAAGGCGCGCTGGATTACCCTCACCACTGCCATCAAAATTCAGTTCAATAAACCCATTGGCTGGTGGGGACCAAAGAGAAACAATTCTGGTCTTTGCTAGGGATGAATCTGCCACCTCCTTCCAATTTCTTCTTATCATGTTGGTGGAAACACCTTCAAACAATTTCAGGGACTGCACCCACTGTACCACTCTAATAGTGACTGTCTCAATGGCAGCTTTCTTACTCATTTCCTTGTCAGAGAATATTCATGAATTCCTTTCTTCCCAAACAGTCCAACAAATGGCAGCCCTAACAGATCTCCATAGAGTTCTACCCCTCTTCTTTGGCCATCCGAAAAAAGATGAGGCAAATAAGCTTCATATATCCAGAGGGGGTGTCCACCTGCAATCACACAAGGAGAAAAACCAAAGCCAAATATCTAAAACAAAAGGGCAGGAAATTAATAGGTGATAGTAGTTTTCACCATCAGCCTAACAAAGGACACACCAGTTGGGAGATAAGCACCAATTAGGCCTCTTTTTTTTTTTGAGCAAGTCACAAGTGTTACACCTACCCAGAAAAGCTTCCCAACAAAAAGCCCCAATCCTAGGAGGAATCAGTTTACCCCAAACTTCAAGAACATGAAAGTTGATCTCCAGGCTACCATAACGCTGCATTAAGGCTTTGAAAAAGGAGGCACAAAAAAACATTCCAGGGGAGGTCAAAGTCCAAGTCCTTCTATCCCCCCATCTTGGATCCAAAAACACCCCACCCAAGATCTGAGTTAGACCCGAGACAGAAAGGATTTCAGAATCCCTAAGGCCCCTTCTAAAACCCAAGTCCCAATCAAACCCAGAGCCAAAATCTGAAGGAACCAGAAAAGAGAACACAGGCTCATCTTTAGAGGACAGATAATACAAAGAGGGGAATTGCTCTTTCAAACAGATATCCCCCGCCCAATTATGTTCCCAAAATTTCACTCAATTGCCAGAACAAAGGGCATACCTGATATAAGCCAAGAAGGAAGGAAGAATAGCATGAATAGATCTCCACGGAGAAGCTCATGTAGCCCTAGCCAGGACTCCAACATCCAAACCATCAGTCATTTGCCCATGAATACTTACAATTACCTTGGCCCAAAGTCTATCATTTTCCTTTGGTAGTCTCCATAACCACTTTCTAAAAGAGCCTCATTCCTTTCCTAAATGCCCCCTATACCTAGACCTCCCTTATTCTTTCCTCTAGTAACCATCTCCCATGCAACTCTATTATTTCATTTTTCCTCACCTGTCTCCCAAAGGAAATCTCTCATCAACTTCTCCAACCTTCTACTCATACCTGTCGGGATTCTAAAAGACTGACAGGAAATACATAGGCAGGTTGGATAAAGTGGACTTGATCAAAGTTATCTAGTCGCCCAAAGAGAGGTTATTTTTCCTCACCTCTTAGTGAATCTATGTTCTATCCACAACAGGGATCCAAAAGTTAACATTTCTCGAATTATCTCCTAAAGGTAGGACCAAGTAGCTAAGAGGCCAATCAGTTATATATATAATAATAACTAGTATAATTCTTAATTTTTTATTTTTATAGGAAATTTGGTTCAGAGTCAAGCTCAAACTTACAAGCTTTTGAGTCAAACCGAATTCGAGCTCAAGTCTCTAGCTTGGATCAAGCTCAAGCTCGAGCTTCATAGTTTTTTGGTGAGCCGAGTTCAAATAGCCAAATATTCAGCTCAGCTCAGCTCAAATCCACCCCTAGATGTTTTTAAGTCTCTATTGACCTATGATGTAGGTTTATAAATTTTAACGAAGGGGACATGGTAATGGTATGAGTGAAGCCTAAATATTCCCTAAGGCTATGTTTGGTTTGAAGGACAAGAAAGGGAAAGGAAGGGAAAACCTATACAAAGTTTGTGATGGTTTCCCTACCTTTCCTTATCAAACTTTTTCCTTCAAACCAAACACAGCCTAAGGGTGTTTACAAGATGCTACATTCAAGAAGTTTGGGTCCTTTTAAAATGAAGAAGATCAATTCTAATGCTTATGTAATTGACCTGCCAAAGGATATGGGTATTAGGAGTGTGTTCAATATGAAGTTTTTGGCATGCTGTATCATGGTGATGTCAATATGAACCAGCTAGTAGCCCACTTACCACCAATCCTCTCAAAGGTGGAGATCATAATTGTCAAGGCACCCACCTAGGCGCCTTGCCCAAATGCCTTGATTTTTAGCAACAAGGCGGCCGACCGCCTAGGCGACTAAGCACCCACCTAGGCAACAAAAATGACAAGGCTGGTGCCTTTTATAATATCATTTATATTGTTGTGCCTTATTAATGTATGTGTTAATACATTTTATTATATGCTATATTGATATATATATATATATATCAGTTATACGTTGTTTTAAAGTTTTACAATTGAAATTTAAAATATCAAAGGGTTTTGAGAAGAGAAAAAGAAAGAAAGAAAGAAAGAAAGAAAGAATAGAACAATAAAGTTCTTTTTTTCTATTCTCTCTCTAATTAAATAAAATAGAAATTCCATCCTTGTTTTTTTTGTCTATTTTAGTTTCCATCTTGAATATTTATGATATAAAGTTCAGAACCTTCTTTAGCTACTAATTAATATGAATTTGCTCTATTAAATACTTATTATAGCAGTATTATTTTTGGGAATAATGAAATTAATATATGTAAAAGATTTTAATCTTTTGAATGTGATGATTTACCACATTTTAAGAGGAAATTTAATGCTTTTAATAAAGAGAATTGCTATTTTGTTTAGTGAATTGCTATTTTTTTTCAATTAACATACATAACAAAGAGCATTTTGGGAGGGTAGAGGAAGTAAAAGATAATATAGTGAGGAAAATTGAGGAGCTTGACAAGAAAGAGGCTATCAGAAGATCATCAGAAGAAGAGAGAGAGGATAGATGGAAAATCAAGCAAGAATTGGAAGAGATTTTAAGGAAGGTGGAAATATGTTTGAGACAAAAGTTAAGGTGTCAATGGATTGTTGAAGGAGATGGTAATACTAAGTTTTTCCATGAATTGCAAATGGAAGGAGAAAGAAAATTTTAATCTTTAGTGTGGAGGAGGGTATCAGGAAGTAAGAGAGAGTCAAGAGATCACAAGGATCTTTGTTAATTATTTCAAACAAATCTTCACAAGCTCAAGTGGGGTGACAACAGAGCTACCAGAAATGGAAGGGGATAGGCTCTCAGAAGAACGGTTTTTGTCTTTGGAGAGGAAATTTACTTTGGAAGAAATTAAGATTACAATATTCTCCATGGAAAGATCAAAAGCCTCCGGGCCGGATGGATTTTCAATGGCCTTTTATCAAGAATGCTGGGATTGGCTGAAAACTGATATTCTAGAAGTGTTCAATGAATTCTTTCTCAAAGGAGAGGTGCCTCGCTGGGTGAATGCCACTTTTATCACTTCAATCCCAAAGAGGAGGGAGGCCAATATCCCTAAAGACTATCGGCCAATTAATCTTGTTGGGAGTATATATAAAAATATTGCAAAGGTTCTCTAAGAAAGGATCAAAAAAGTGCTTCCATCGATCATTTCACCATTCCAAGGTGCCTTTGTGGAAGATAGGTAGATTGTGGATCAAATTTTAGTAGCCAATGAGTGTGTTGCAGAAAAAAAAAAAGGTAGAGGAAAAGGGTTGTTGTGTAAGGTGGACCTAGAGAAAGCCTATGATATGGTTAACTGGGAAATGCTACTTCAAATGTTAGAAAGGTTGGACTTTGGAACCAAGTGGAGATCTTGGATTAGAGGATGTCTAAGTTCTATCCATTATTCAATTCTTATTAATGGAGTAGCGAAGGATTTCTTTCCGACTGAGAGAGGAATTAGGCAAGGAGACCCCTTATCCCCTTTTCTCTTCACTTTAGTGGCTAAGGTGTTAAGAAGAATAGTGGCAAAAGCCGACTTCCAAGGTTTGTTTAGAGGGTGGAGGATAGGTAGAAATCAAGAGGTTGTTACACACCTTCAATTTGCAAATGACACAACCTTCTTTTGTGAGGGAGGTAACAAGGAAGGTGTGGTTAATCTAAAGCTGCTATTGGATAACTTTGTGGGGATGACAAGTTTAAGGATAAATTGAACCAAAACAGGCATTGTAGGGATCAATCTGGAGGAAGGGGAAACTTAATAAATTTGTAGATATTTTGGGGTGTGAGATTAGAAGTTGGCCAATTAGCTACTTGGGGTTACCTTTAGGTGGTAACCCTACGTCAGAAGGTTTTTGGAAGCCAGTCATTGAAAGACTTGCTAGGAAGCTAGCTCTGTGGAGGAGGAATTACATCTCTCTTGGTGGAAGGATAACATTGATTAGAGCCATGTTGGCAAAACCTCCCTATTTACTTCCTCTCAACCTTTAGAATACCCTGTAGAGTAGCAAGGAGGTAAGGAGGTTAGAAAAATACATGGGAGATTTCCATTGGGACCCAGGTGAGGAGAGGAAGGTTCACCTAATTCCTTGGAATCAAGTTAAAAAGCCCAAGGATAAAGGGGGTTTTGGAATAGGAAATATTTCACTTAAGAACTCAGCTCTGTTAGGAAAATGGTTGTGGAGATTCCCACTTGAGAGAGATAGGTAGTGGCACAAAGTCATTGTGAGTATTCATGGTTTGGATGGAAATGGTTGGGATGCAAAAGTTGCCCCTCGTCTTCTCCTTGGAAAGCAATTTATGAAATTTACCCAACATTCCTTAATTCCATTCGATTTGATGTGGGCCAGGGTAATAAAGTTCGTTTATGGGAAGACCTTTGGGTGGGAGATAGTCCACTCAAAGATCTCTTCCCTAACCTATACACTTTGTCAAACTTCAAAGGGGAAACAGTAAGCATTTTGGGTAATCCTGGCCCAAATGGGGTCGGTCAATTGGAATCTAGGTTTCAGGAGGGGCCTCAGGGAAAATGAATGTTCCTCTTTAATTTAACTGCTGGATCTAATAGGACAAGCTCATTTGGACCCGTCCTTGGAAGATTCTAGAATATGGAAAGGCTCCTCAGATAGCCTCTTCTCTTGTTCCTTGTTCTTTAATGTACTTGCCACACCTAACAACCTGGTTGGGGACTTCCCTGTAAAAGAAATTTGGAATAAGCCTATCCCCCAAAAAATTCAAGCCTTATATTGGGAAATTTTCCTTGGCAAGGTTAACATGTGTGATATGTTGCAGAAAAGAAGGCCTTCTGCTTGCCTTTCTCCTCACATGTGCTCCCTTTGTAAGGGAAGTGGTGAGACCTTGACACATCTATTATTATCTTGTTCTTTTGCGCATCATATTTGGGAATCTTTTTGTCTTCTCTTTGGTTGCAGGTGGGTTTCCCCTCAAGATGTGGTAGGACTTTTCAACCGAGACTTTTTGAGGCAATCAAAGAAAAGAGGGAAGGTTATGTAGAAAGTTACAAAGGCAGCTATTTGTTGGGTGATATGGGAAGAAAGGAATAACAGAATATTCATGGATAAGAGTAGAACAATGGAGGAGGTAATTGACACAATCAAAGTTAAAGTAACTCATTGGGTAAGATCTTTGCATATTTTTCAAGATTTCTCAGTCACAGACATTATAAGATCCTAGACAGAAGTAGCGCAATCTTCAAGAGTGAAAGAGAGAGTAAGGATGGAATGGAAACCTCTAGATGGTAATAGAATTAAACTGAATTTTGATGGAATCTCATTTGGAAATCTGGGATTGTTAGGTATTGGGGGAGTAATCAGAAATTCTGAAAGGAGAATATTAGCATTATTCTTTGGACCTATCGGCATGGGAAACTCTCTAAAAGCTGAGTTAATGGCATTGCTACAAGGATTGAAGATAGCCAAGCAACTAGGAATGAGGCATATTGAGGTTGAAGGGGATTCCAAGGTGATCATCTCTTGGGCTAAAAACAATAGAACTACTCCGTGGACTTTCAAACAAGTGATAAAGGAAGTGTAAAAGGTTGCAAGGGAGGTAGAGGCAGAATTCAAATGGGTTAGGAGTGCAAATAGGCTAGCTTATTATCTTGCTAAACAAGGGGCTTTGAGGCAACAATTGTTTTGGGCAGCAATGTAAAAAGGGACAAAAATATGTAATAGTGTGGGACTTCTAGTCCCATACACAAAGTTGTAAAACTTTTTAACTTTAATTTCAAATAAAATTCTCCTTTGGTGATCAAAAAAAATATACATGCTGAATGGTATATAAAACTAGGAAACTAGCCAAAAGTCAGTATTTTATATTATAAAATTTTTATCGCCTAGGCAACTAGGCGACTAGGCGCCCCAATGTCACCCAGAATCGCCTAGATGCCTTGAAAACTATGGTGGAGATAGAAGATGTTACTGATGATCAAATCACTTCAACATGAAATGGGGGATATTGCAAGTTTCTTGTCAAGTGGAAAGGTCGCCCTCACTCTAATTGCATTTGGATAACTGTGGACGAGTTCCAACACCTAAACTATGATATGTGAGAGACATAGTTTTCAAGGCGTCAGGGAAGCACCTAGGCAATGGACTTTTTATGTAGGAAACATAGATCCTAAGGTAGTTCCCTAGGTACCATAGCCATATTTCCTTAATAATTATTCACAATTTTCATAAAAAAATATAGAGTTCATGTTAAAGTATAGAAAATCAACATATTCATGAGAAGAAAAAGGAGAAGGAAAAGCAAATTCAAAAAATAGAGGGGCGAACCCTTGTTTTTGTTATAGGAAAAGAAGAAAAGAAAAATGTGTTGATTAGACAAAATTTTAAGTTCTTCCTTACTTATTGGTTCAGGTTTTAAAGTCTTTAGCAATGTTTGTATTGATTAAACCCTAACAAATAATAAAATAATAAAAAGAAATTAGTATATAAAAACACAAAATGAATATTTTAATTTAATAGTGCCTATTTTATAATTATAATGTCAAAAAATAAAGAATAAAAAAGTATTTTACAATACATAGTACAAAACTGCTTGGCAATTAGGCGAAGTGAGCCTCAAAGGATGCCTTGTCGCCTAGGCATTGCCTTGACAACTATAGTGAGAGATACCTTTCCTTTTACTCAATGGATCCAAGTTTTTCCAAGTTGGGGAGAAATGATAGGAATCAACTTAAGGCATATCAAAAGAGAGTTATGTTTGGGGGCAGATCATTTCAACACGAAATGGGGGATATCGCAAGTTTCTTGTCAAGTGGAAAGGCTGCCCTCACTCTAACTGCACTTGGAAAACCATGGAATAGTCCCTACACCTAAACTATGATATGTGTGAGATATACCTTTCCTTTTACTCGATGGATCCAAGTTTTTCCAAGTTGGGGAGAAATGATAGGAATATCAACTTAAGGCATATCAAAAGAGAGTTATGTTTGGGGGTAGGTCTCAGCTTAATATCCTTTGTTTGGCTTTATGTTTGTAGTTGTTTGGGGGCAGGTTTAGTCCAATTTAACGTCTTTAAGAGGCTTGTGGAGAAAG
This sequence comes from Nelumbo nucifera, assembly GCF_055504915.1. Lineage (NCBI taxonomy): Eukaryota > Viridiplantae > Streptophyta > Magnoliopsida > Proteales > Nelumbonaceae > Nelumbo > Nelumbo nucifera. The sequence goes on from NC_142656.1 coordinate 50,309,714, forward strand.
AGAACTTGTGGGCAAATTTTTTTTCTTATTAAGCTTGTAAAGCTCCTTTGGATAACAGTTTTGGTTGATGAACAAGGAAAGCTTGTTCGTCTTCGAAAAAAGATGTGCAAGGAAAGCCTATAGATGCCAAGTTTAGGGTGTGATTTCCCTCATCTTTAGATGTGACTACCTATGGATCTCAACTTACATCTTCTCTTCTCTTCTTTCTTCTTTTTTGATATTTGCTTCTTATCAATGCATCTACAACCTGAGTTTAGTTGCAAGAACAGTGCCGACTCAGAAAGATCTTGCATCAGTGGGTGAAAGCTATTTTGGGGTAGTTGGATGTAACCCAAAATAAGTGGAAGGCCTTGTCAAAAGCTGGTATCTAAGAGGTTAAGGAAGGAAGGATCGTGTGGAGGACTACTTTTTCTGCAGTGCTTTGGACATTATGGAAGGAAAGGAATTTAAGGATTTCCGAATAGTGATAGGAATCTGCCTTTGTAACTTCCAAGTGTTGGTTCTCTCTGCTGCTTGTAAATCATCTCATGTACTTTTCATTTTCTAAAATTATCAGTCACTTTTTTCTCAAAAAAAAGAAAAGATAGAAAAGAGGGACTGTTGGTGAAACCGAAGGCCAGAATTCTTTCTTGGGTAGGTGTGCATCAGACTTTTATTGGAAACCATACAACACCATTTTGGACAAAAGATATCATAATATTACAAAAGACGGCCTTACACAGTATTATTCATGTTATGTGTTTAAAATATTTGCATAACCTTTGTACTAGACTCTTTTTATCATTTTCTTAATTGTTAGGGTTTGATCAACAAATAAATCAGTGGAAACTGTGTTGAATCCTTGGAGAATTCAAAACCTGAACAGATAAGCAACAAATAACTACAAAGTTTTATCTTTTTTTTATAATTAAAAAGGATTAATTTCATTAATAAAACTAGTGCAGTTACAAGCTTCCCTTGGAGAGGCTCAAGCTGCGTCCTCTCCTACCAGTAGGAAGAAAGGCAAAAGATAGAAAACAGATTCAGACTACAATTGAGCCCAATACAAACTTTCCCTATTTACCCCTTGCTTTGCAAGATGATCAGCCATAGAGTTTGCTGACCTCCTCACCCATTGTATTCTCACTGTCAAGCTTCTTGTTAGGCAGTTGAACTTTTTAATTTCATTCTTAAAACACCACACTACAGATTCCGGATTTTGTAGCCATCCCACTACCACCTTCGAGTCCCCTTCTATTATCAATTGTTCGGCACCTATCTGCACTGCTAACTGTACTCCCTGGATAGCGGCAGCAAGTTCTGCCCTAGTAGAGTTTCCAACTCCTATGGGTCCTGAGAAAATAAGAACCACATTCCCACTCTCATTCCTCAGCATCCCTCCCACCCCTGACGGACCAGGATTACCAAGACTACTCCCGTCGAAATTCAGCTTCAAGAATCTTTCAGGAGGGGGTTCCCAAGCCCTGCTCACTTTAGTTTTTATGGATGAGCAATTAGCCACTGCTAACCAATTCCTCCACACATCATTGAGAAATGATGGAATAGGTCCAGTGATTTTAGCAATAAGATCACCCTATTTAGAATGCCTCTTTTGGGTTTCTCTCCTTCTCTTGGAAAATTCTGGCATTCCTTCTTCCCACACGGACCAAATCAGTGCTGCTCTTGCACACCTCCACATAATTCTTCCTCTTCTATGCCACCAAGAGAAGAAAGCAGAATCAAAGAACAAACCTGTATCTACTGGCCTAACCAACCTGCACCCAAACAATGAGAAGAACCACTCCCATAACTCTGCAGTAAATGAACAAGATATTAGTATATGGTTACAGTCCTCACCATGTGACCTGCAAAGTATACACCAGGAAGGTGAGAGACAGAGAAAAGGTCTTCTCTTTTGTAGAGTGTCCAAGGTGTTTATTTTCCTATAATACACTTCCCAACAAAAAGCCATAACCTTAGGGGGAACAGGCCTGCACCAAATTTCCTTAAAAGGGAAAGGTTGATTGGGGGTAGACTGAGTAATGGATTTAAAGAAAGAAACGCATGAAAAGGATCCATTCTGCTGGGGTGTCCAAATCCGAATATCAGGTTTAGAAGGGTCCAAACATACTATATCAAGTAGACTTAGCAGATTTGTGAGAAACACAATTTCCTCTTCCCTTAAACCTCTACGAAACCCAAAGTCCCAATTTGGTGTTAATGGGTCATTCACAATGGAAAAAAACTTTTGACACAAAATGCTTTTTGTACCTTGAAACAGTGAACAAAGAAGGGAAAAGGTCCTTCAATGGAGCCTCTCCCACCCAAAGTTTTATCTTCCACCCCTTCTCTTCTTTTCTTGGCTCACTGCCTATATTTTCAAGTTTTCTGTTCTTTTCTTATTTTCTATCTTTTGATGATTTCTGGTTCTATGAAACCTAGAGAATGAACCAAAGGTTTAGGTTTTTTATTTATAAAATCCATCACCCAGGTGACGCCTAGGTGGGTACATGCCTTGATGCTTAGTTTTGCCTTGGTGCGTTGACAACTATGACCTTAATGACTATGACATTGATTTCATGGCTGAAATTTTGCTAATAATGCAAGAACTGCCCTCACCCCAGTGCAGAATCTGGGTATGGGACAGATCAGAAACCACATAGTCCAGTCATTCTTTAGGAGATCAAGTTCTACAAACCTAGCTTCCTGTCCATGTAATGTAACAAAGTTTGATGTCCCTAACGTGCCATCTAAAGTGGTATTCATGTAAAGCCTGGCACGATAGTCGTCAAGGTGACACCTAAGCGCCCTTTGAGGCTCGCCTCGCCTAATCGCCTAGCAATTTTGTACTATGTTTTGTAAAATGCTTTTTTATTCTTTATTTTTTGACATTATAACTATAAAATAGGCACTATTAAACTAAAATACTCATTTTGTGTGTTTATATACTAATTATTATTTTCTTATTTGTTAGGATTTAATCAATACAAACATTGCTAACCCTCAAAGACTTTAAAACCTGAACCAATAAGGAAGAACTTAAAATTTTGTCTAATCAACACTAACACTACTACTACTACTAAACAAAAATAAGGGTTCAGACCCTATATTTTTTGAATTTTCTTTTCCTTCTTTTTTTTCTTTTCATGAATATGTTGATTTTCTATACTTTTAACATGAATGAAAATTATGAATAATTATTAAGGAAATATGGCTATGGCACCTAGGGAACTACCCTAGGATCTATATTTTCTATATAAAAAAGTCCATCACCTAGGCGCCCGCCTAGGCACCTAGGCGACAAGGCGCCCCCCTGTCACCCAGCCTCACCTTGGTGCCTTGAAAAGTATGCCTGGTACATTGGGTAAATGCCAAACTGTTTGTCAACTAATCAGGTGAGGGATAGGCCTAAACAATATGGACTGCCCTCTATGTTCTCAGCCACAGACAAAATCTGTTCCTCCATGGAAGTATCTCTTCAGTACCTTGGTACCATTTTCTGGGCATTTTTAGAGTGCAGTGGTGCTTTCCAGAAAATCAAGAAGTCCTTTTCTGAGCTGTCAGAATATGTGTCATTTTGATAACAAGATCCCAAGAAGGTGTGGTACTTTGAAGAAGAGTGAATATTATTACATCATGGCTCTTGTTACAGCAGCATTTCAGGGATGCCCCTCTTCTTTTTTTCACCTTTGTTATAAGTAACATTTTCCAACATTGAGGTTTAATCTGACAGAGATTTGCAGATCACAGACCAACTTTCTAGTTGGTTCAAAGTCAATTATTTATAAGCACCGTGGTCTAAACTAAGAAGGCAATTTATGAGGAAATTTGTAGATCACAGATCTGATTTAATCATACTTGACAGATACTGTTCAGAAAATGAGCTCTTATCCCAATCAGATCTACTTAGACTTCAGTGACATCAAACTTCAGGTTTCCAAATGCCACTTGTGTGATCATAGTCAAAAGTAGCATTTTCCTTCCCCAAAAAAAAAAATGGTGAAATATATACTTCAGTTTCATTTTAATATTGTATCAAAATTCCTAATAGACTGCCTTTTAATCAACAGTTTCATGTTAAAGTATGAGATAATACCTTTTCTGTGTCTTGCAAGGAACGGTTCATCATAAGGCTACTCTCCTTTAGCTGCTGTGCTAACCCAACCATTTCATCTGTCAAATCTTCTTGGAGCTTTCTGTTATTAGAGAACTAAAGATTAGAGATGCTAAATTTGTACAAAAAGCAATTATATAATGATTCCACTCTCTAAGAAAATATAATTTGAAATAAAACCAAATAATTGACATTGTTTATTAAAAGTGAATAGATACCTGTGCTTTTCGATGTGTGCCTGTGTTGAGGCATCCAACTTGATAGGCGCAGATGAATCAGTTTTGGCAGTCATAGTTCTATCTTCAACTTTTGTAGGAGGCCTATATTTAAATTAGAAATTCAATGCAGAAAATAACATAAGAAAAAGGAAACATATTCATGTCATAACATCAAGCATGTGAATGTGAACAGCTGCAGGTTCACTTACACAAATCTCCTCCTCAGTCCTGGTGAAGAAGGAAAATGGGCTTCTTCCTCTGCTTTAGGGCTTCCCTCAATAGGAATAACATTGACTGCCTGTAGTGATCCTGGCATTAAAGACTGACAGGATTTTCCCAAATAGCTGGTTAGGTAATGACAGTATTTATTTTGAATATTGAATATCACCAATCAAACGACATCTATATTGAATACAATATTAATGCATTTAAGGGCATAAAAAAATATCCTTTAACTCATTTTATTATTAAGTATTAGCAAGTGGGCCAACCCCCCCCCCAATTCTTTTGTGTGTCCAGAACAATCTTATCAGTCATTATTCCCTTGATAATAAAAAGAAAACTCATTAAAATAAAAAAGGGAGAAAGGATATACGGGAAACTTGTGACAAGATAACCAAGGAATAAGGAAGCAAAAAAATGAAACCCTCCATTCCCACATAACAGCATAACCCCCACCCCTCCCAAAAAAAAATGGAAAAAAAAAGAATTTCTAAGTTTTGCAATTATACACAAAAATAATTCACCACCTCCTTCCTCTTACAATGCCAACAATTTGCTATACCCTCCCCCAAGCAAACCCTGCCTCAAAACATCTAAACCACCTTTCTTATTCTTAAAATTCTATATAAAGCAAGAAAATGTGCTGCCTTGGACTGTCAAATTGGAGAGTTTCCTTTTACTTATTTGGATTTGCACATTGGAGAAAAAGGATCTACTGCATCAACATGGAAAATGTTAGAAAGGGAGTGAGCTAGCCCATTTGTACTCCTTACCCACTTGAATTCAGCATCTAACTCTCTTGCAATCCTTTCAACTTCCCTGTATACATTTTCGAGAGTCCAAGGAAAATGTCCATTACACCTCGCTCATGAGATAACTACTTGTGAGTACCCTTCCACCTCCAACTGTCTGGACCCCAGTTGCTTTGCCAGCAGGAGACCATGTAGTAAAGCCAGCAACTCAGCCTTCACAGAATCAGCCACACCAATTGGCCCTGAATAAAGAACCAATATCTTAGCCTCCGAATTTCTGATTGCCCCATCCTATTCTTACCATACCTGGGTGGCCCAAGGAGCTTCCGTCAAAGTTCAACTTTTGCTCATGTACTAGGTTCTGGCAGTTAACAGATATTTTGCTCATGTACTAGTTTCTGGTGCCAAAGAGAGCTGTTCGAACAGGTTAAACACTTCAAAATTCAAAGGGAAGGAATTCATTGGTTAGGACGGTTGAACCAATGCCTGGGGGGCTGACCCTTTGAGTCAGACCGGGGAGGGTGTAGTTTTAAAAAGGCACATACCTGCCAACTCAATTGCTGGTGGGCCTGTTATTTTGATTGATCAAGGAACTACTTAGAAGAGAAAAAACAAATCTTGTGATGCTACAAGAGACTAAACTAGCAGAATTAGATAGATGATGGGCTACAGATGTGTGGGAAGCAAGAGAAGTGAGTTGTGCTCAGCTCTCTCCTGGGGAGATTCGGGGGGATTAGTTACTTTTTGGAGAGAGGATGTTGTAGAACCACTGGAGGAATTATTAAGCAACATTTCTGTGCCCCTAAAGTTTAGAATGCTGGAAAACGGTTTTACCTAGTTGTTAACTAATGTGTATGGGCCAAATAATTATAGAGAGAGGAATGAGTTGTGGGATTCAAGGCTTAGGGGAAGGTCCCTGGGGCCTGGTGTTTGGGGGGAAATTTTAATGTCAGACATTTGATAACTAAGATGACTAATCCTCAACAGTCCATCATGACTAGTATGAGGAAGTCCAATGACTTCATTAACGGTTGTGAACTAAGGGAGCTTCCCTACTACAAACCAACTCTACTTGGTCTAGATTCCAAGAAAACCCAACTTGTTTGAAGGCCGGGAGAGTCACTAGAGGGGTTTGGTGGCTAAGGCTTTGCCTAGAGTAACTTCTAACCATTGCCCATTAGAACTAGGGCAAGACCCTTTTGGAAATGGATCAAAACCTTTCAGGTTTGAGAATATGTGGTTAACACATCCGGATTTTGTGCATAAGGTTAAGGAATGGAGTGAAGAAATGAGGGGGTGAAATGGAAAGGAGTCAAATTGCACAAAAAAATTAAAAAGATTGAGATCCAATGGATCATGAGTGTACAGAAAAGAGAATTGAAATGGAAACTAACGAAGGAATTAGAAGAGGCCCTTTTGCAGGAGCAAATTTCTTGGAGACAAAAGTCTAGGCACAAGTGGATCAAGGGGATGGAAACACTAAATATTTTCAAGTTGTGGGCAATGGGAGGAAGAAAATTTTGATAGCTAAACTTGAGGTTGATGGAGTTTAAATAAATTCTCATGAGGAGATAGATAGTTGCTTTGTTGCCGATTTTAAATCAATTTTGCAAAGACCACTAGAGTGTCGAGTGAAATTGGAAGATTTGGATTGGGCAAGTTTGAATACAACAAATATTTTCACTATGGCACCAGGTCCAGATGGTTTCACTATGGCTTTTTACCAAGATTGTTAAAATGTAATTAAAGAAGAATTAAAATAAGTTTTTAGAGAATTTGAGGATAAACATGGCATTAGTTCTGGAGTTAATGCCACTTTTTTAGCCCTTGTTCCCAAAATATTGATGCTAAACATCCCAAAGATTTCAAGCCGATTAGCTTGGTGACTAGCATCTACATGATCTTAGCAAACGTGTCATCCTTGAGGATCAAAGCAGTTCCTCCTCTCATTAGTCGAGTTCAAAGAGCCTTTCTACAAGGCAAACAAATTATAGATCAGATCCTCATTGCAAACAAGTGTGTGGAGGAGATGAGGAGATGAGGAGATGAGGAAATCAAAATTTTGTTTGCAAATTGGACCTGGAAAAGGCTTATGATTTAGTGGATTGGAGTTTCCTTCTAGAGGTTTTAAGAAGGTGTAGGTTTGGAGACAGATGGTGTAATTAGGTAAGTGGTTGCCTTGGCATCTTGTCACTACTCAGTGTTAGTCAATGGAGTGGTAAAGAACTTCTTTCCAGAGATTTAAGACAAGGTGGCTGTTGCAAAACGTGGGGTTATTGGTTCAGATCTGAAAATAGAATTGTATATAATCCTAGGATTGTGGAAGGATTGATTTAGAAAGTTTTTTCTTTCTATTTCTTTCTTTCTATTTCTTTCTTTCTATTTTTTGTACTTTCTATTTTCTCTTCTTTCTATTTTTTCTTCTTTCTATTTTCTTTTCTTTCTATTTTTCTTTCTTTCTATTTATTGCAGCAGCTTACTGTATAAATATGCCCATTGGCAATAGAATGAAACATATCAGTATTCTACCATTCCAAAACATGGTATCAGAGCTCTAGGTTTGTCAACCTTGAGATTTTTTCGGCCTTCATTGCCAGTTTTTTGTGTTTTTCTCTTCTAGCCTTCAGTGTTGATCTGTAACCAGAAGTGTTCCTTTATTCTCCTTTCCTGCTGGCCTTATTTTTCCTCCATTAACAATGTCCGACATGACTGCAACAAGTGCTCCCGTCCAAACCGATGAAGGAGCAACAAACTCTCATCCTCACACTGGTGATTTGCAGAATATTCAGGCAACATATAGACTGAATGGCCAGAATTATTTGAAGTGGTCACAACTAGTGCGTACCTATTTGAAGGGAAAAGGAAAAATTAGTCACCTCCTTGGAACAAGACCAAGGTTGGGCGAGCCAAATTTTGATGCTTAGGACGAAGAGGACTCCATGATTATGTCATGGTTGTGGAGTTAAATGACACCCGAGATCAGTGATACTTGTATGTTTCTTCCCTCTACAAAGGCTATTTGGGATGCTATCCGACAAACCTATTCCAAAGCCCATGACGCTGCTCGTGTCTATGAGGTCAAAGTGAAGACTGTGGCGGCCAAACAAGGGAGCAGGAGTGTTACAGAGTATGCAAATCTGCTGCAAAATTTATGGCATGAGCTTGATCATTATCGGGTTCTTGAGACAAAGTGCGCAGATGATGCTGTGATCTTGAAGAACTTTATTGAAAGAGATAGGGTGTATGATTTTTTGGTCGGACTGAATGCTGAATTTGATCAGGTCCGAATACAAATTCTTGGCAAAGAAGAAGTGCCTCCATTGAATGAAGTCATAGCCCTTGTCAGAGCTGAGGAAAGCCGCCGTGGAATCATGCTTGAGCCTAAAGATCCCGAAGGCTCAGCCATGGTGGCAAGGGGAGGAAGTTGCAGTGGTTCAAAGGGTGAGAACAATTACAACTTGGCTCGTGACACAACCACCCGTGACTCTAACTATAACCTCTAGTGCACCTATTGCAAGAAGCCCAGACACACGAAAGATCGGTGCTGGAACCTTCATGGGAAACCTCCCACATCTAGCAAGGAATGGGGAAATCGAGGAGTTTCAAAAGGAGTTCAACAGGCCCATAATGTCTTCACAACCCCGCAGCAAGAACACTCAAGTCAGGGACCATTTAATGATGAAGAAATTGAAAGGCTAAGGTGCTTCTTGAAGTCCTTGAAACCAGGAAGTGGTTCTACCTCTCTTGCTCTCTCAGGTGAGTCTTTATCTCTAGGATTACATGCCTCGGCTAGTGTTTTTCCATGGATTCTTGATTCTGGAGCTACTGACCACATGACACCCTCTTCACTACATTTTCTCACCTATACACCCTGTCCTAGTAATAGAAAAATTTATGTTGCTGATGGTTCTTTCACCACAGTGGCAGGGATTGGGAATATTCAAATTACTCCATCCCTATTACTTAAAAATGTGTTTCATGTTCCTAAGTTATCCACTAGCCTTATCTCTATACATAAACTCACCCAGGATGTGAACTACAATGTTGTGTTCTTCCCTTCTAACTGTGTATTTCAGGACCAGGTTTCGAGGAATAAGATTGAACTTGCTAAGGAAAGAGATGGACTCTACTACCTTGAAGCAACCAACAAATCATCTCGCATTGTTATGCATGTCACACACGAGTCATTCTTATCTACCTCCAATAAAGATTTAATTTGGCGTCATCATTTCCGTTTTGGTCATCCTTCATTTCCTATTTTAAAAACAATGCTTCCTTCCTTGTTTAAAGGAATTAATGTTGAACCTTTCATTGTGATATTTGTGAACTTGCTAAGCACAAAAGGGTTTCTTTCCCAATCAGCAATAAAAGATCTTCAACTCCTTTTTATTTGATTCATTCAAATATATGGGGCCCTTCTCAAATTCCCAACATTACTGGTTCCAGATGGCTCGTCACCTTTATTGGTGATTGCAATAGGGTCACATGGATTTTTCTTCTTAAGTCTAAATCTGATGTGGGTATGATTCTTCCCAACTTTCATAACATGGTCCAAACTCAGTTTGGTGTGAGAATTAAAAGGTTTCAATCTGATAATGCTACAGATTATTTTAATCAGAATTTGTCCCCATTTTTTCAAAAAGAAGGCATTGTGCATGAATCCTCCTGTGTTAACACTCCCCAACAGAATGGGCTAGCTGAGAGAAAAAATGGCCATCTTTTGCAAACCACCCAAGCCTTTCTCTTTCAAAATCAAGTGCCAAAACAATATTGGGGGGAAGCTGTCCTTACTGCTGCCTACACCATAAATAGACTACCATCTAAAGTTCTTAACAACCGAAGCCCAATACAAGTCCTTTCTCAATTTTTACCCTGATATTCGAGCCTCAAATAATCTCTCACCAAGAATTTTTGGCTGCACTACCTTTGTTCATGTCCATAATAAGGGAAAATTAGACCCACGAGCAATCAGGTGTGTCTTCTTGGGATATTCCCCAACTCAGAAAGGTTATAAATGTTATCATCCAGCCACCAGAAAATTCTACACCTCCATCGATGTCACATTTGAGGAAGGAAAATCTTTTTTTCACTCAACCTTATCTTCAGGGGGAGCCCTCATTAATGAAAGATAAGGCATCGGATCTACTCTCCCTAGATGTTTTACCCTCCTCACAGACATTCAATCGTCAAGAATCACATCCCTCTGAGTCACATTCATCTGAGTCCCACATTCCCGAGTCTCAACAAGAGTCAAACAACCCAACCATTGAACCAAATTCGGACACTGTTAACCCCACGAATGATGTGCATGATAATGTGAGATATATGCAGGTTTACCCTAGGAGGAAAAATCCAGATCCTCAACCTGTGCAAGTCCAAGATTCAACTCCTAATCCTAGAACTGAGGGATGCTTAGATCCTGAACCTACACCTTCACAATCTGAGTATGAGTATGACCTACCTATTGCACTGAGAAAAGGAACCAGAGAATGTACCAAACGCCCATTGTACCCTTTAGCCAAATATATATCATTCCAAAGATTCTCTAAATCCCATAAAAGTTTTCTAGCCAGTCTTAACACCATTCCAATTCCTATTACTCTAGCCGAGGCACTTTCTAATAAGGAGTGGAGAAAAGCCATGAGAGTGGAAATGGAGGCATTAGAAAAAAACAACACATGGGAAGTTGTGGATCTACCAAGAAACAAGAAGATGGTAGGTTGTAAATGGGTGTTCACAATTAAATACAAATCTGATGGGTCATTAGAAAGGTACAAAGCACGCCTGGTAGCCAAGGGATATACACAGACTTATGGGGTAGATTATCAGGAGACTTTTGCCCCAGTAGCTAAAATGAATACAGTACGGGTGTTACTGTCGTTGGCTGCTAACTATAATTGGGATTTGCAACAGTTTGATGTAAAAAATGTGTTTCTCCATGGTGATCTAGAAGAGGAGATATACATGGACATTCCATCGGGTTTTGGAGAAGGCATTAAAGGGAACAAAGTTTGTTAGTTGAAGAAAGCACTATACGGTCTCAAACAATCTCCGAGAGCATGGTTTGGAAGGTTTACGAAAGTAATGCTGAGTACAGGTTACAAGCAAAGTCAAGGTGACCACACATTGTTTATCAAACACACAGCCTCAGGGGGAGTTACTGCACTATTAGTCTATGTGGATGATATAATCGTTACTAGGAATGATAAAAAGGAGAAGGAAGCATTGAAAAACTGTCTTGCCAGAGAATTTGAGATAAAAGACTTGGGGAGACTAAAGTATTTTCTTAGAATTGAAGTTGCACATTCTAAACAAGGCATCTTTATCTCTCAACAAAAGTATGTTGTTGATCTTTTGAGAGAAACAGGAAATATGGCATGTAAACCAGCTTCCACGCCTATAGATCCCAATCATAAACTTGGAGAAGCCCACGAGAATGCAAGTGCAGACAAGGAGATGTTCCAAAGACTAGTTGGAAAACTCATTTATCTTGCACATACACGACCAGATATTGCATATGCTGTAAGTGTAATAAGTCAGTTTATGCATAATCCTAAAGAAGTTCATCTGCAGGCTGCTCATCGAATTCTGCACTATTTGAAAGCCAATCCAAGAAAAGAAATTTTATTCAGAAGAAATGGAGGACTGACTCTTGAAGCATATACAGATGCCGATTATGCAGGATCTCCAGTAGATAGACGGTCCACTTCTGGTTACTGTACCTTCTTAGGAGGAAACTTAGTCACTTGAAGGAGTAAGAAGCAAAATGTAGTGGCTCGGTCAAGTGCAAAGGCAGAATTCAGGGCTATGGCACAAGGAATGTGTGAATTACTCTAGTTGAAGATAATTTTAGAAGACCTGAAGATTCCACGAGAAGAGCCTATGAAACTATATCGTGACAACAAGTCAGCCATCAATATTGCTCACAATCCTGTTCAACATGACAGGACGAAGCACATCGAAATTGACCGACACTTTATAAAAGAGAAACTAGACAGCAAGTTGATTTGCACTCCCTATGTGTCTACAAAAGGACAACTGGCCGATGTACTTACTAAAGGGCTCAATAGTACATACTTTCGGAGAATTATAGCCAAGCTGGGAATGGAGGATCTCTATTCACCAGCTTGAGGGGGAGTGTTGGAAAATGTGGGGTTATTGGTTCAGATCTGAAAATAGAATTGTATATATTCCTAGGATTGTGGAAGGATTGATTTAGAAAATTTTTTCTTTCTATTTCTTTCTTTCTATTTTTGTACTTTCTATTTTTGTACTTTCTATTTTCTCTTCTTTCTATTTTTCTTTCTTTCTATTTATTGCAGCAGCTTACTATACAAATATGCCCATTGGCAATAGAATGAAACATATCAGTATTCTACCATTCCAAAACAGTGGCCCACTCTCACCTTTCCTTTTCACCCTCGTTGTTGATGTACTTAGTAGAATGATTTCAAGAGCAGCTAGAGAAGAGTGACCTAAGAAGGGTGAGAAATCTTAAGAATCTAATAAAATCCTTTAAGAATGCCTCCAACTTGAGGATCAATTTTGAAAAAAGTTTGTGTGGTTGGAATAAATTTGGAGAATCGGGAGGTGGAGTCAATTGCAAGTTGTTTAGATTGTTCCATCTCTTCTTGGCCTTTGACCTACTTAGTAGATATGCAAACAGATTGGGTCGGATTCAAATCTGATCCGACACTATTCATGTCAGATCCGATCGGATCCAATAGGACTCAATCTGAATTCGAATCCTAACAGATCTCCATATCTGATTTGATCCGACTTGTTTTCTTTAAAAAATAATAAATTATTAAAAGAAAAAATAAAATATACCAATTTAAATAAAGAAAAACAAAAAATACAAGTATTTTTTAATTATTTTCATCATATATATACATGTTTTTATAAAAAAATTAATATAATAAATTTATAAAAATACAATATAAATAATATATTTATAAATAAATAAATAACATATATATTTATATTTATATTTATAAATATATAACACATCGGATCGGATCTTCTCGGATCGGATAGGGGTGATCCGAATCCGATGGTCCGATCCGAAGATCCAATCAGGGGTGATTCAATTTTGACCAAATAGGATCGGATCTCGGATCGAATCGAATCATGATCAGATCCATTTGCACCCCTACCAGTTAGGCCCCCCCTAGGTGCCAACCCCAAGGAGAGTTTTTCCTATTATAGAAAAATTTGAAAAGTGAATGGCAGCTTGAAAAAAGAATTACATGTCTAGAGGTAGAGTGAATTTGATCAGGGCTACACTTTCCAACCTTTGAACTTACTTCATTTCAATCTTTAGGATTCCCTCGTGAGAAGCTAGGAAATTAGGAAAGGCAGAGAGGGATTTTTTGTGGGAACCAAGGGGAAGTGAAAAAGGATCACTTGATTAGATGGGAGGTAGCCAATTGAAGGAAGAAGGGGGTTTGGGGGTAAGGAATTTAGTTCATAATAATGAAGCTCTACTAGGAAAGTTGTTGTGGAGATGGCCTTTAAAGAAAGAAAGGTTATGGCATGAAACAAAAGTTGCAAAACTGGATAGAAGATAGGTGAGGAGCTTGTGGGGCTCTAGAAGCTTAGGATGGTCCTTTATACCATGGTTTTCAAAACCGGACCAGACTGGAAAAACCAGGAACCAGTCAGGTGACCGGTTTCGGTTTTCCCCAAAACCAGAAATTTGCCCAAAACTGTTGATTTTGGTTAGCAAACCGTTGACCCAGGCCACCGTTTTTTTTTTACTTTTTTATTTTTTTCGTCATAACGGGCTGACCATTCAGTTTGAACGGTCGGACCGTTTGATCCGGTAACTGGACCCCTGACCGATTCGATCTCCGGGTCATTCTTAAAAACCATGCTTTATACCATCATGGATTGCTTCTAGGGGCTTAGTAACATTGTTGAAGAATATTTTCACTTTTCTCCGTTGATGACATATGGAGTAATTGGGAACTAGTTGCTAAAGCTTCTTCAGTTAAGGACAAACCTGTAAAAGCCTGGAAGCCCCAGAAGAGTTTTTTCACAAAACTCAACTTTGATTGCAACAACTTCGATAATCCTAAGCCCTCTAGAATTGGGGGAGTATTAAGGAATGCAAAGGGCTAGATAGTGGCTTTATTCTCTGGTCCAATTGGAGTGGGGGATGCGGTTAGTGCAAAGGTCAAAGCTATTATACAGCGAGCTCAAATCGCTAAAGAGATGAACCTCACAAATCTGGTCATAGAAGATTCAAATGGCTAACTTCTAATTTAACAGCCAAGGTTTAGCATGAGAGAAGATTGGCAAATGGATTGGCAGACCTACTAGCTAAGCAAGGGGTGAATAGGGGTCAATTATTCTAGGCGATACTGTAATTTAGTTTGTTTTTCAAGGCAGCATCTCGCGCCTCTTGGGAAAACTAAATGTTGTATCGGATGTAAATCCATCTTAAAAATATTTAATGAAATGTTTTATTATTCATCAAAAAAAGTCAATCATTAAATAAGTAGGATTAGAGTTATCGAGTCCTCTTTGAATTGAAATAGGATATGACAACTTAGTTTGAGTCCTACTAGGATTATTGAGTCTAACAATTTGACACCTAGGACTATTATGAGTCTAATAGTTCAACTCCTAGGTTTATTATGAGTTTGAAGTCCATAAAGATGTATGGTCGTTTTACACAAAGAGCAATGAAATTTTTTGAGTTTTCTTTAGCTTATGTTAATTATGGTCAGTGATTCCCATACCCTAGAGTGATTCTAGGAACCCCGTGAGAGATACCGGGTATTCTCTCTTTTTTTTTCTCTCCCTATTTTCTTTCTTATTCCTTCAAGAAGCCATTACAGCCATCAACAGCCATAAATTTCTAATCAAAGAAGACCATTCAACGTTCTCTAAGGATTAGAATTAAGCTGGTTCTACATCAGTTTGGTATCAGAGCCAAGGTCATAGGCTGTCATCATCATGGCTACACGTAGTGGCAAGTACAGGGGTACTGATACATAAAGAGATTCATTGATTTCTACCCTTTGCAAGAGAGTTGAAACCCTTGAAGCACAAGTAAAAAGCACTTCAAGAAGCTAAAGAAGAAGAAATCCAGCAAGGAGCACCCCTAATCAATGAAGGGGATGGAGGATGAAACAAGGGAGTTGCCCACAAAGATGATAATAGTGAAGAAAGGATCTATTAATCTTAGAGGACAAAGAGTTGCAAACCGCACAAGGTACCACCTGCACACAAGGTTTAAAATTTCGATATGATACGCCCTGTATCGGGCGTATCGTATCAGGCTTAACGATTTCAAAGAAAAAACCCAGGAGAGTGAACATCGATCCAATCCAATACGCCCCTACCGGCATATCGGCCTATATCGATATTTTAAACCTTGCCTACACAAGCTAATCAAGCTCAAAATACCCATCAAGGGATTGATCAAGAAGTATCACACACAAATCTATTTGATGAGATGATGGACCAAGCTTAACATGGAGGCTATGCAGATAAGGACCATTTTGTGCCCTCAAATTATTCCCTACCCAAGAAAAATAATCCCAAAGCAGTGTTTTAAAAGTGTAAGGTGCAAAAAATGAACAATGGCCATTTTGTGCCTAAGGCACAAGGAGAAAGATGAGGTATGCACCTTTTTGAAGCAAGGTGCAAAAAAGGAAAAAATGGTAAAAAAATTCAAAATATTGCAAAATATTAAAAAAATAAACAAAAAATTTAATTAAAATATAAACTTAAATTCTAAAATAAATGTTTTAAAAACCTATTATCTCAAATTAAAATACATAAACATAACATGTAAAACATATTTAAAATGAAAATTTAAAAAGAAAATCAAGCATAACATATAGAACAAATTCAAGCATGTAAACTCTCAATCTCTTTATTTTTTTCCCAATTGCACTACTTCAAATAGCTAATGTGAAGTTAAACATAATGCATTCTTGATTCTATGAGCCATCTTTGTACCAACCCCTTGAGGCAAGCCCAATACAAGCCCACATCAAAGGCTTAAACTCTTAATCCCAATAGAAAAGGTTTTTATAACTTTAAGTCCCTTTTAGAAATATCATTTATTAGGATGAATGAATGAGCAACATTAGCAAATATGGGTTTTCGGAGCTTTTGTGAGCGAGCAAAATGTTGCTCATTCATTCATCTTAATAAAAGATATTTTTAAAAGACACTTGTAGTTATAAAACATTTTTATAAGGAATAAGATTTTAAGCCTCTGATATGGACTTGTATTGGGCTTGCCTCGTGGGCTTTATTACAAACCTAAATGGTTAAAGTGCTTGGCTTGACGTGTTCCATCAGTCTTAAGGCTTTTGGCATATTCATCAAGCACACAACATTTGGTATTAGAGCCTACCACCACGTCTCAAGTTCAGATTACAGAGAGGGCTACCTAGAATAAAGTGAAAGCTATCATGGAAAGGGCTACCTGAAGTAGAGTGAAAGCCATCACAAAAAGAAATACTTGGAACAAAGTCAAAGCCGCCAAAGGGAGGGCTACCTACTGCAAGAGTGTGAGATGTCATGGAAAGGGGTACCTACCGCCAGAGTGAAAGCCATCATGAGGAGGGCTACCTACCGCTAGAGTGAGAGTTGCCTAGAGTGAAGCCGCTGAAACATCAACTACAGAAGTGTGATGGTATGTTACGGTCCTAAATGGTTAAAGTGCTTGGCTTGACACGTTCAATCGTTCTTAAGGCCTTTGGCGTATTGGTCAATTATAAAACAGGCTTGGTCAAGGGTCCAAGGACAAAGTCCCCAGTCCAACTGCTAAGCATAAAAAATAGCAAAAATGCACAAATTTTCGAAAGGCACATGCCTAGGTTGAAGCACAAGGCACACCAGCATGCATCTTTGGAAAGTGTTGTGCCTAGGACCTAGGCAAGGCATATACCCTAAAATGTGCCTCACATGTTCGTGTAGGCACGCCTTTTAAATCAGTGTCCCAAAGTTTCTGACTTTGACCTCTACATTTACAACAGTTTCCAAGTAAACAGTTCAACCAACTTGGTGAGTTTCATCTAAAACCACCTCGTCTACAAATTCACCTTTTTCTCCTCCCTCATCTTTACTCTCAGCACTACCAACCAAAGGCCAAGTTCTATAATTCCTTTTTTTCTCTTTCATAAAATCGCATACAACTTACAAGTACCTTAATGGATTCATTTTTCACCATTGTTTACCACCAACCCACATTCTTTATTCTCAGCAACCCCTCCCAACTCAACCCCATTTTGATCAGCTCTAGAACCAGCCTCCACATTTGTAACAGAATCTTCTTCCATTAATGCAGTTTGAGAGGAAGGAGTCAGAACTGACAACTGCTACAAGTCTGGTAAGGAATGATACTCAAGTAAAGGAGGCTCAAGGAGACAAGATGATGACTGATAATGGTCGGGAAAACTGCAAAGAGAGGTGTCTAATAGTGATGTGGGTGAGAAGGGAGCCTCCACAGTCAAGGAAGAAAAGCATTCACAATCAAAGGAAGGTTTCTGGAATTGAGGGGGTGCCAGAGAAGAAACATTCAAAGATCCTGATCTTACTCAGCTTTGGCTGTTGAAGATGTTGAATTTGAGTTTCCTCCAGGGGATCTGCTGGAAGGAACCATTAAGGATAGAGAGGAGAAGCAGACTTCACCACCAAAAGAGGTCGGTTTGGCTGGTGTCCAGATGCAGACCTGACTGATGTTGACATCTCTAGAATGGGAAATGAGAAGTTTCAAGGTCCTTAGAATAACAAAAATAAAAAATGCCAAGGGCAATTTAAACAGCAAAACAAACCAGAATAGCCACTGAATGAAAAAGGAGCTATTACTCTGAAATGTGAGAAAACTGTCCTTATGATCCAACTTTTTTTGCTTTTTCTTCTTTTGCTCCTTTTTTTTTCTTTTTTTTTTGATCAAAAAAAAGAAGAAAAAAAAAAGTGTGTAAAAGTATAATGTATTCATTCACAGAAGTGTAAAAGCATATAAACTAGATCATGTGCATGTAGATACATATCAGATGCTCAAAAAAGCAACACCACAACCTCATTGTGCCAATAACTTTCTTTAGAGTTGCTTCAGGGATGTTGCTCTTTTTATCAACAGCATGTGATATTCTTTTCTTTGCAAATTAACCAGATCACAACCGTCAAACAATGGAACCCAATAGTGTCTTTTCCTTCCTGTTATCTCCGTCTTTGGTATTAAAAGTTCTTTTACAATGTATTGATCAAAAAAAAAGTGCTTTTACAATGGAGTTGCTCGAATAAGCAGCCCCTTAAAATGTCATAAAATGACATACAGACACTTCCTTTTTTCTTTTTTTTCTTTTTTGCATTTTCTAAGTTCTTTTTTTTTTGGAATAAATACCATTTAGCACATTAGGTCACCACATGTAAAGAAAATTGCTTTTCTAGTATATGGATCTTAATTTAGAATATCAAAAAACCTGGTAGAAATGTCTGGTAGGGACATTTGCTCTCATCACAGACTGGGTCCTGATTCAAAAGGAGTTTAATGACCAGCATATGATGGATAAAAAGAACCAACAGATTAGAAAAGTAAGATATTGATGTTTCTCTTTTCTGCTCTTGATATTTTTGGGGGTAAAGCTGTAGGTTTCTTTTCAATTTGTATTTTAGTATCCACAATTTATTAGGTAGACCATTTATAAACCTCCATATAACTTTTTTGCTTTTGTACTTTAATGAAATATACTATTGCACAAAAAGAAAATTACAAATGCTTTGTAGGAAACAACTACCGGAAAAAGCCATTAAATGCAGCGCTACTTCAACAGGACAGTAAAGCAAAAACTTAAAAATAACCTTTATAATCTCTGAATTTTGCAAAGGAGCTAGTCAGTAGACGCACCGGTGGAGAAGCTATTTTGGCAGCTATAGCTTCAATCTTCTCTGAATAGTCATTCACCTTTGCTTTTGAAATTCTGCAGAAAGATTTCCAAAATTAATTCTCTGTTACTATGTGAAGAACTGAAGAATTCACACATAGTTTATTAACAGGGATCTTCAAAGTAATAAAATGCATTTAGACAAGGCATATAAAATCCTCAGCTCACATTGCACACCTCCAAATACATGCACAATCTTGTTTTTAATTTCCTAAGATATGCACTAATACAGTCCCTTAATTTTTTCTTCTGAATGTTTGTCATTTTCAGCAAGTCAAATAAACAAATGAATCAGTCATTATGATGAAGTGAACTGTTGTTAGGTTACTGCCTAACTCAGGGATCTCTGAGGGAGATCAAACCTCCTTACAGAATCAAGAGAGGGAAATTTGCATTCGCAGTTCCTTGATTTCTCCCCTATTCCTTTAAATAGTGTTTACATCTGCCAAATCTGGATCTCAAGACAACAAGAATCACATCAATTCTTCCCCAATAACTGGCTGGTGTGGCCTCCTGCAGTAAACCATCATTGCATGCACTGGAGCTTGACCGTCTTGGGCCACTGCTGGCATGGGTTTGGTAGTGGAATCTGTGGGCTGGCCACTTACCAAGGTTCTATCAACTCTCCTCACCTTTCAGGTCAACCTTGTCCACAAGGTTGAGGTGTGGATACACTAGTTGGAGCTAGGAGTAATATTTCCAGGTGGTGTCTTCCTCCCAAAGGTTTTTCCAAAATACCAACACCTCCTCAATAATCTTGCCACCTTGTCTTGCCAATCTGTAGTCTATTATCTTTGTAGATTCAACCTGAGAATTCAGATTAGCTGAACACTTCAGCTGTGTAGCAGGCTGTGGAACCAATGACAATGCCCTACACCAGTGAAAAAATACATGGGATCCACACTGAGAGGTTGAATAGTTGTGGACCCCATGTATTTTATGACTCATGTGGAGTGTTATTATTGATTTCAAAGTCTGTTGAACAGCTATTGCATTCAGCTAATCCTATCTCTCAACCTGAGGCCCTCCTTCCTCATCAGGAATTGGCAGGTTTGGTCCCCCTACAGCCGCTGCATTGGGGCACTTCTTGTGGAGTGTTGCATGAAGGATTGGATGGATATTGTAAGTGTGGGGAAGGTCAAGCTTGTAGGCCAGTGGACCAATCCAAGCCAAAATTTGGAAGGGGCCATAGTACCATAGTTTTCAAGGCGCCAAGGCAAACCTAGGCAACAAGGGAGAGCTTAGTTGCTTAGTCGCCTAGGTGTCACTTAGTGTCTAAAAAAGGATAGAAAAACAATGGCCTGATCCCTTGTTTCTATTGTAGGAAAAGAAGTAAAAAGACAGAGTAACAGCTGTAACGTGGAAAATATGGGGTGGAGCCCCTGTTCTTGTCTTCCATAAACGAAAGCACATAAAAGAACATACAAAAATGGTGGAGAAGGGGCAGAGCCCCTGTTTTAGTTCCAAAAATATGAAGGGGCATAGCCCCTGCTTTCATTCCAGAAGAAGAAAAAGGGTTGGAGCCCATGTTCCAGAAAAAGGAAGAAGAAGAAGAAGAAGAGGCTTCACCCCTGTTTTTGTTATAGAAGAAGAAAAATAAGAAGGGGCGGAGTCCCTGTTTTTATTCCAGAAGAAGAAAAATAAGAAGGGGTGAGAACCCTGTTTTTGTTCAGAAGAAGAAAAAGAAGGGGCAGAGCCCCTGTTTTTTTTTTCTAGAAGAAGAAAATAAGACGGAGCAGAGCCCCTGTTTTCGTTCTGGAAGAACATACCTTTTGCAATTGGTTGGTGTTCCCTGATTAAGACTTCGAACTCTGTATCACTCAAACCCTATAAGTCTTCATTCTTAGTTTTCGAATATCTATCACTCAGAACCTTAACAAAATAAGAAGCTAACAATAAAAGATATTATTTAGTGAAAAAAATAATAGAGAGATATAGTGTATCATGCCTATATTAATATTATATACTAAAAATATAAAAACATATAAAACATTATATAACTTTGTACAAGTGGTATACAAACCACTTGGCATTTGGGCGAGGCAAGCCCCAAAAAGCGACTAGATGCCTAGGAGTCGCCTTGACAACTATGCATAGTACCTGGGAGAGTATTTCTGAAATCCCCTTTTCGCCACCAAGCTTTGTCTGTATGGCTACAGCCACACATAAACCTGATCACCCACTTGGTACTCAGCCAACTTGTGCTTGCAGCCATGGATTGTTTTCATGGTGTGTTGGACCCAAAGTAAATTTGCCTTAAGCTCCTATAGAATTTGGTCTCTCATTAACAAAATAGCAGAAGGATTGTAGGATGTAAGGAATATAAAATGTGAAATTCAAATAAGAGGAATAGAGGAATTTTGCATTTGTCTCCTCTCTCTCTCTCTCCATTCTCGGAGGTTGGTTCCCCCGATGAACCCTGAGTTAGGTACAAACCTAACATTTTTTGTAGCAAAGCAAAAATGCTGAACACTCAAACAACACCAATTGATACCAGGGTTGATCAGTTGGAGGTGGAGCTCAGCCAGGTGTCAAGTAATCTTCATGAGATCCAGGAATCCCTAACAGCAATGGCACTTCGTCTCAATCAGATGCACAAAAGTCGAAACAGGGAAGGGGATAGAAAGGTGACAACCAAGGAGGCAGTCGTCATAGTAGATCTTGAGCAAGTAAGAGCGCCAAGCTAGAGTTTCCAATTTTCTCTAGGGGATCTGATCCTTGGATTTACCGAGCTGAAAGATACTCGATTACAATGAAGCACCCAATCAAAATTGGGTTGCTTCAGCCTTTGTCCACTTGGAAGTGGAGGCAGTTCTTGGAGTAGAAAGCCTTATGTGCTGATTCGGCCAAGCTTCTTGTGAAAGGAAGAGGAGAAAGTTGAGGGTTTCAGCAATAGACAGAGGAAAGGGAAGAAAAGGAGAAGAAGGTCGACAAGGATAGTGATGCATAACCCTAGCCACCAGCCCCTCATTCTATTTATAATTAACTTAAATATGAGATATTACAAAGATGCCCCTAGTAGGGCGGCAACTCAAAATAAGTACTTACAATTCTTTTAAAAATAAAAAACTAATGGGCCCAAGGCCCAACAACTTCTTAATTTAAAAGAAAACAAACTAAACATAAATCGGCCCACTCAACACTCCCCCTCAAGTTGGGAATAGATGTCACACATTCCCAACTTGCGTAGATCATGTTTCAGCTTATTCTTCGCAACGCCTTTTGTGAGAACATCAACAAACTGCAGATCAGAAGAAATGTATGGAAGACAAACTTCCCCAGAAGTTACCCTTTCTCTAATAAAATGTCTATCTACTTCAATGTGCTTAGTTCGGTCATGCTGAACTGGATTATGGGCAATATTGATTGTTGCCTGGTTATCGCAGTATAGCATCATAGGTTATTCTGCCTATACACCGATTTCTTCTAACAGATAACGGATCTAGAGAAGTTCTGAAACTCCATGTGCCATGGCCCTATATTCTGCTTCTGCACTTGATCTTGCCACAACTGTTTGTTTTTTACTCTTCCATGAGACTAAGTTACCCCCAACTAGGGTGCACACTCCTGAAGTTTATCTTCTGTCATCAAGGCATCCTGCCCAATCCGCATCTGTATAGGTCTCTAGCTTCAACTGTCCATGATCAGTAAACAATATGCCTCTGCCTGGATGTCCCTTCAAATAAGCAAGGATCCTGTCAACTGCCTTCCAGTGCTGGTCTGGTGGAGCATGCATGTATTGACTCACTACACTTACTGTATAGGAGATGTCCGGTCTTGTCATACACAAGTATAGTAGCCGACTCACAAGTCTTTGGTATCTCCCAATGTCCTTCACTGGTTCACCTTCTGATGCACTGATTCTATGGTTTTGATCAATGGGGGTGCTAGCTGCCTTTGTTCCAAGCTTCCCTGTCTCTTGGATAAGGTCCAAGACATACTACATTTGAGAGATAAAAATTCCATGTTTCGATCTTGCAACTTCGATGCCTAAGTATCTTAGTTCTCCAAGATCCTTAATCTCAAATTCCTTATGCAGGTTCATCTTCAAACTATCAATCTCACTCAGATCATTCCTGGTGACAACAATGTCATCCACATAAACAATTAAGATTGACACCAAAGATCCCCTGCACTTCACAAACAAGGTGTGATCAGATTGAGTTTGTGTAGCCAAAAACAATCAAGGCCTTTCTGAATCTATCAAACCATGCTCTGGGAGATTGTTTCAAGCCATATAGTGACTTCTTCAGCTTGCATACCTTTCCCTTTTCAGCATTATCATAAAAACCAGCTGGAAGATCCATATACACCTCTTCTTGCAGATCCCCATTTAGGAAAGCATTTTTTACATCCAGTTGAAACAAGGGCCAAGAGTATGAGGCAGCAAGAGAAAGGAGTATCCGCACAGAGGTCATCTTTGCAACTGGCACAAATGTCTCTAGATAATCAATGCCATAGGTCTGTGTGTACCCTTTTGCAACAAGTCTTGCCTTGTACCTCTCTATACTTCCATCTGCCTTATACTTTACTGTGTAAACCCATCTGCATCCAACTGTCTCCTTGCCTTCTGGTAGGTCCACAATCTCCCATGTCTGATTCTTAATCAAAGCCTCCATCTCTTCCTGCATAGTTGTCTTCCACTCAGGTTTGGAGAGAGCCTCACTAACACCCTTGGGTATAGACACTGAATCAAGAGAAAAGAGAAAAGCACGGTAGGAAGGAGAAAGTCCACTGTAGGATAAGTACTGTGAGATACAATGAGCAGTGCACTTTCTTTTCCCTTTTCTAAGAGCAATAGGGAGATCAAGGTTATCTGTAACAGTGTCAGTAGGATCAATGGGAACTGAAATAGTAGTGGGATCAAGAGGAATACCTGAATCCGTATCATCCGAATCTGGAGTCTCCAAGGGATCGACTGGAAGTGGTGTGAGTTCTGCTATAGTGGAATCAACCGCCTTATGGAGTCTCTGCCGTGAGTAATGCTGTGAAATGGAACGTAAAGGAGATGGCAAGGTGGGTGACATCAGGTGGTGGTCAAGCATAGGAGTAGACACAGGGACTGGAACTGGGAGAGGGATAGACTGCTAACTTACTTCCCCAAAACACTCCCCCTGAGAAGGATCATTTGAGAAGAAGTACGTAGATTCAAAAAAGGTAACATCCATAGTAACATACCAGTTCCCAGAGACTGGATCATAGCAGCGGTACCCTTTCTGATACTCTACATATCCAAGGAAAACACATTTCTTTGCCTTGAGATCAAGCTTCGAACGGTAAGGGCCAAGAATATGCACAAAGCAGACACATCCAAACACCCTTAGACTAACATGAAACATCTCCCCCTGAGGAAAAAGAAGACTGAATGGGGTCCTGAATCCGGGTACACGAGAGGGCACCTTGTTAATCAGATATACTATCGTGAGAACTGCATCACCCCAAAAACGAACCGGAACTGTGGCTGTGATCATCATGCTTCTTGCCGTGTCAACAATGTGTCTGTTCTTCCTCTCTACAACACCATTCTGCTATGGACTATAGGAGCAACTACTCTGATGGACAACACCATACTCCAACAGATATAAGGCAAGATGCCTCTCAAAATATTCCCTAGCATTGTCAAATCTGAACATCTTTATTCTCGTCCCAAACTGTGTTAGTACCATCTAGTGGAATTGCCTCACCAAGGATGGTACTTCATCGCGTGATTTCATCAGGTAAATCCAGGAATATCGAGAGAAATCATCCACAAACAGGAGAAAACAGCGATAGCCGCCCATAAAGGGAACATGATAAGAGCCCCACACATCCGAATAAATAACATCAAAGGGAGAAGAACATCTTTTATTACTAGGTTTAAAAGAGTGTCTACAATGCTTTCCAAATTCACAACCCTCACACTTCAAACTTGACGGATTCACAAACTCAAACAGTTTTGGAAACAAACAACTCAAAGAAGAAAAGGATAAATGACCCAGACGGTTGTGCCAAAGCATAATTTGACCCACAGATTTTGGCTCACTGTCTCTACAAACATAATGGCTTTGGTGAAGAGGAGGAGCATCCAAGAGGTAGATTCCATTCACTTCACGACCACTCCCAATCGTCCTCTTTGAATCCAAATCCTACAAAATACAGCATCCAGGAGAAAAAATTACTGAGCAGTTCAGATTCTTAGTCAAACTACTAACAGATAACAAATTAGTGCTCAATCTAGGAACATGGAGGACAGAGGGTAAACAAATAGAATCATTAATCTTGATAGATCCCTTCCCAGCAATAGGAACATGGGATCCATCAGCTGTGGAGACCCTATCTCTGCTAGAACAAAGCTGATAAGAGGAGAAAATAGTGGAGCAATGGGTCATATGCTCTGAGGCTCCAGAGTCTATAATCCAAGGAGATCTCTCCTTACCTGAAGCAGAAACATAGTTTGTAGTGACATGTGAACTACCTGTGTGGGCAAAGGAGGTAGAGTGAGCTCCACCTGTGATACCTATACCCTATTGTCCGCTTACGGCTGAAGGAACTAGTTGTATCCCTCTGATTCAGAAGTAACCCAAACCTCTCAAGCTCGGCCCTTACTGCAGTAGCTGCAACAAACTCCAAAACAGCTGTAGTAGGGGGGGCCGGAGTATCTCCAGTAACAGCCATGTGCACATTTCCTTTCTTATTCTTCAATCTGGTCGGCACAAGATGTGGGTGAAGCTTCCAACAAGTATCTCTTGTATGCTTAGGCTTCTTACAGTAGTCACAGACCAAGTCCCTTTTGTCTTCCTTTTTGTTTTCATTGCCATTCTGTTTAGATTTCACGGCACTTACCATAGCAGACTGATCAAAACTGAGATTTTTCATCATTACATCCCTCCTGCACTCCTCTCCTGACACAAGCATATGCTTGGGAGAGAGTGGCACTGTCCCTAGAAAGAAGATGTTGTCGTGCAATGTCATACTCAGGGTTAAGGCCAGCAAGGAATTTGAACACCCTATACTTCTCTAAATGTCTTTGATAGGTAGTTGCATCCTTGGTGGTTTCCCAAGCAAAGGTCTCTAGATAATTGATCTCCTGCCACAAGGTCTTAAGGACTGAAAAATAGGCTGCAACAGATCTATCTCCCTGCCTTGTGGCAATAATTTGATTTCTCAGTTGATAAGCCCTACCAACATTCTCCCTTTGTGAATAGGTTTCTGCAACCCCATCCCATATCTCCTTAGCAGTGTTTGCCCATAAAAAATTTCTACTTATATGTGGCAACATAGAATTACACAACCATGTCATTACCATATAATTTTCCTAAACCCATCGGGAGTTGCCAGTTTCGGATTTCACCTCTTCACCAGTAATATACCCCAATTTTCCACGAGCCCCAATGGCCATCTTTGCAAATTGGGACCATTCCAAGTAGTTTGTACCATCCAACCTAATTGTATTAATGGTCCCAGCTCCAAAGGGGTCTCCAGCATCTCCTTCCACTGGTCTCATTTCATTCCCGGGCTTATATTCAACTCTGTCCCTCCATGTGTCTCAAAAGAGGTACAGAAAACAACCAAAAAATGCAACAAGAACAAACAGAATACCTTTTGGAACCAACGACACTCCTTTGGTGTCCTGGACTTTCTTTCCACAAAAGATTCCTTTTCTATGGGATGGGAGAAGAGAGAAAAAGCAACCGCCCTCTCTAGAAGCCTCCAAACCACATGGAACTTGAATCGCCCCTTACAAAAAACCCAGAGGAACCTAAAAAATTAGGGCGCCACTACCTAGGTCAAAATTGAAGAGTCCAAGAAAATCAGGACTCTTCCCCTTTCTCCAGTTTTTCCTAATTCTGATGAAAAACCCTAGACCAGCTATAAGGAATACAGATCCATCAAGAAAATCCAAAAACCGGGCTTACCTGAGAGCTTCGATTAGCCTTGTAAATCTCCATGCAGTCAGCCGATCTAGGGCTGCAGGAGTGAATCTCTTCAAGAACCTTCAACCTGCTCTGATACCAAGTAGAAAGCCTTATGTGCTGATTCGGCCAAGCTTCTTGTGAAAGGAAGAGGAGAAAGTTGGGGGTTTCAGCAATAGACAGAGGAAAGGGAAGAAAAGGAGAAGAAGGTCGACTAAGATAGTGATGCATATCCCTAGCCACCAGCCCCTCGTTCTATTTATAATTAACTTAAATATGAGATATTGCAAAGATGCCCCTAGTAGGGCGGCAACTCAAACTAAATACTTACAATTCTTTTAAAAATAAAAAACTAATGGGCCCAAGGCCCAACAACTTCTTAATTTAAAAGAAAACAAACTAAACATAAATCGGTCCACTCAACACTTGGTATCAGTGGTATAGGATGGTTGTCTTGGTCACTTACTGATGAGTTATGCATACATTTTGGATCCTCTGTATTTGAGGATTATGACAAAAGCCTAGCGAAGCTGAGGCAAACTAGAACCATTCATGACTATCAAGTTGAATTGGAATAGTTGGTGGTCCAAGTCCAAGGGTGGCCAAAAAAGGCTCTTCTAGGCTGCTTTGTGGGTGGCCTAAGAGAACAAATATGGTTGAAAGTGAAGGCTATCGCTGGTAATAAGGATGTAATCTACATATAAGAGCAACAAAGTAACTCCGTGGGATGTCAAAATAAATAGGGAATAATCAGAACAACTTTGAAAGAATCCAACATCTGTGACCACTGCGAAAAACTTCTCAAACCATACCCTAGGGGCTTGCTTGAAACCATACAAAGACTTCTTAAGGTGACACACCATGGGAGAACTATCATAATATCCTAGAGATGCCCAACATCCAGATTTAAGAAGGCATTCTTGACATCCATCTGATGGATGTACCAATGTCTAGATGTAGAAATGGACAAAAAAAAGCAAATGGTAATCATCTTAGTTATGAGGAAAAATGTCTCCTCTTAACTTATGTTGCATTCCTGTTTGTACCCCTGCACCACCAAACGAGCCTTATATCTATCAAGGCTCCCATCAAAATTAAGCTTTATAGAATACAACCATCCTCTACCAATTAGAGAAACAAACGAGGGGGCAGGAACAATATCTCATTTGTCATTATCAATAAAGGCTTGGAGCTTAGTATCCAGCTTCCTTCCAATACGGAACAGCGGTAGTCTACCAGTGAGATCTGAGAATATCTGTGCATAGTTGTCAAGGCGACGCCTAAGCGACAAGGCGCCCTTTGAGGCTCGCCTTGCCTAATCGCCTAACAGTTTTCTACTTCCTACTATAAAATACTTTTTTATTCATTCCTTTTTGAGATTATAATTATAAAATAAACATTATTAAACTATAATAATCATTTTGTATGTTTATATACTAATTTCTTTTTATTATTTTCTTATTTATTAGAGTTTAATCAACACAAACATTGCTAAATGCTGTATTGAACCTTCAAAGACTTAGAAACCTGAACCAATAAGTAAGGAAGAACTAAAAACTTTATCTAATCAGCACATTTTCCTCTTCCATATATTCTTCTACTTCTTCTTCTTCTTCTACTACTACTACTACTACTAATACTTTTTATCTTCTTTTCTTATAACAAAAATAAGGGTTCAGCCCCTATATTTTTTGAATTTTATTTTCCTTCTTCCTTTTCTTCTCATGAATATGTTGATTTTCTATACTTTAATATGAAATTTATACTTTTCTTATGAAAATCATGAATAATTATTAAAGAAATATGGTTATGATACCTAGGAAACTACCCTAGGATCTATGTTTTTAACATAAAAAATCCATCGCCTAGGCAACTAGGCGACAAGGCGCCCCCCAGTCGCCTAGCCTCACCTTGGCGCCTTGAAAACTATGAATTTGTGGTAGACAAAACAACTAAAAGAGAGATATAGTTTGAAGGAAAACCATAGTGATAAGGAGGATGATAAATACAAGATGAATGGTGTAATGGAGGATTAGAGGATGATAGAGGATCAATAACAGGCATAGCTATCGAAAGGGGAGGAACTAATGTTTGCAGATGGTGAACCTGTTCCTAGTGATTTCAGATCTGTCATACCACAAGGAGACTGATGTGGACGCCAGCAGCAGCAGCAGCAGCAGTAATTTAGTGTTCTCGGCAGCAGCAATTTAGTGTTCTCATCCTATCTTATCTATTCAGTATTCTTACCTTATCTGCTTTCAGTAGTAGGGATTAGTAGGAGTCTTATCTATTCAGCGTTCTTATCTTATGAGTTCAGTAGTATGGATTAGTAGGGAGTCTTATCTTATCTTATCAGTAGGATAGATTAAGGGAGTCTTATCTTATCTTATCTTATTAGTTCAATAGGATAGATTAGTAGGGAGTCTTCCTAATTAACAAGGAGTCTTCCTAAAAGTAGGACTCTTATCTTTTGTAATCTCCTATTTAAGGAGCTGAGAATATTGAATAAAATCATCGAAAATTTCAATCAAGAAAGAGAGCAAAGGAGAGTTAGGTGATCTCTTGGACAAATCACCATTAGGGCGCCAAGATAGGTTCATCAAGAGCAGGGAGAAACAAGGGAAAACAGGAGGTTTTCCCCGTGGACCGACCCATGACGAGATCCTATTCCCGGGCCCATAACAATTTGGTATCAGAGCAAGGCGTCATGGGTGACTTTGAGCAATTGACTAGGGTTCATGATCTGGAGCACAAACTCGTGGAAAACAGCAAGGAGGTGTGCGAGATCAAGAACGACGTCCGAGAATTAAGGCGCTTGATGGAGTTGTACTTTTCCAGCAAGGAAAGGAACCCGAAAGGGGCTGCAACCACAACCGGCCGCCGACCAGACATGGCAGAATCGTCCGACGAGCAGCAGGTCATTGCCCTAGCGCAGGTTAGCAACACCCAGAATGTTCCGATTAAGCAGGAATCCGGTGTCGTCGAGGATTCCATCCACGAGAGTTCAAAGAAGAATAAGAGCAACTACTCCAAGGTCGTCATCGCTGGTGAAAGAGCTTGTATGCCTCATGTTGCAGCTGCAAATGTTGCAAAAGAGTGTTTGTTAGCTGCAGTCAAATCAGATCCTAGGGCTGCACATATCTGGGTTAATCTTGCTAATGCATACTATGTGGCTGGTGATCATAGAAGTGCTGGAAAGTGCCTGGAGAAGGCAGCAAAATTGGAGCCTAATTGCATGTCAACTCGATATGTTGTTCCGCTTCATCGTATCAAGGATGCAGAAAGGTCTCAAGATCCCACTGAACAACTTTCATGGGCTGTGAATGAAATGGCTTCAATACTCAGAGAAGGGGACTCTGCAACAATTGAGCTTCGGATAGCATGGGCAGGACTTGCCATGGTTCACAAGGCTCAGCATGAAATTGCAGCAACGTTTGGAACTGGACATAATGATTTGACGGAAGTGGAAGAGCGAGCTTTGTACACACTAAAGCAGGCAATAAAAGAGGATCCAGATGATGCGGTTCAGTGGCACCAGCTTGGCCTTCACAATCTTTGTACTCTACAGTTCAAGACATCTCAGAAGTACCTTAAGGCTGCAGTTGGCCGTGGCAAAGAATGCAGCTACGCATGGCCAAATCTTGATATCTCACTACAGTTGTCTGAGGATGAACCCTCTTCATTGGAACCCGATCTAGGAGGGCAAAATCATCCCACCTATCCGGGATTCCTTTGACTGTGTTTCAAGACACCCATCCTGAATTCGAGCTTGAGGACAAGTTCATAGCCTAGGAGGGGAGTAATGATGTGGACGCCGGCAGCAGCAGCAGTAATTTAGTGTTCTTGGCAGCAGCAATTTAGTGTTCTCATCCTATCTTATCTATTCAGTATTCTTTACCTTATCTGCTTTCAGTAGTAGGGATTAGTAGGAGTCTTATCTATTCAGTGTTCTTTATCTTATCAGTTCAGTAGTATGGATTAGTAGGGAGTCTTATCTTATCTTGTCAGTAGGATAGATTAAGGGAGTCTTATCTTATCTTATCAGTTCAGTAGGATAGATTAGTAGGGAGTCTTCCTAATTAGCAAGGAGTCTTCCTAAAAGTAGGACTCTTATCTCTTGTAATCTCCTATTTAAGGAGTTGAGAATATTGAATAAAATCATTGAAAATTTCAGTCAAGAAAGAGAGCAAAGGAGAGTTAGGTGATCTGTTGGACAAATCACCATTAGGGCGCCAAGATAGGTTCATCAAGAGTAGGGAGGAACAAGGGAAAACAGGAGGTTTTCCCCGTGGACCGACCCATGACGAGATCCTATTCCCGGGCCCATAACAGAGACACCCAATAGCAAGATCGTTGGAATTTTGAAGGTGATTGTGGAAACAGATTCTCAAATTCCAGCAAAAATTGTACAGGGTGCTTTCTCTCTCCCTTGGAAACTCTAGAACTGGCAAACAAAGCTACAATCATATTACCAAACTATGGATGTTTGGGTTGTACATATCTTCAGGGAGGCTAATAGGGTGGCGGATTGGCTTTCGAAGAAAGCTAGTTTTTTTGCATTTTTGATCTTAGACAAGATCCATTCCTTTTTCTCTTTGTAATTACAATATAGTTAGGACGGATTTTAATGTAATTAGTTTTTCTCTCGAGGGGTAAGATTTTTATGTCCCCCCATCTTAGGCTTGGGTTTTTCGTACATAATTAATAAAATTTTCGATGGCCACCCCTCCACCAGGAGTAAATTTAGGGGCCAAAAAAATGAATGTAGCACTAAAATAGAAGTAGCAGGAAGTTTAACAATGTGAGCAAAGAAAAAAATATCTCAAGGAAAATAACACTATAAGACACAAATCTGATGGGAACGAGGGTCATAACAAAGGAAATCCTTATGGTCAGGGTTATATCCAACAAAGGCATACATTATTAACTAGGGGATGAGTTTGCTGCACTCATGAAGTGAAAGATGAACAAAGCACACAATCAAAAACATGTGAAGTACAAAGAAGTCAAATGAACAATGGAATAAGCTTTAGAAGGGAGAAGCATTATGAAAAACAAAAGAAGGAAAAAGGTTGACAAGGTAAACAGTAGTGTTAGCCTCCACCTAAAAGGAAGTAAGAGCATGTGAATTATGAAGCAAGGTATTGACAATACTCAAAATGTGTTTGTTCTTGCACTCTGCCACTCCGTTTTGTTGTGGAGTGCCAGGACAAGATCTCTGTGATTGAATTCCATTGTCTATCAAGAAAGTTTGAAAGTCTGCATCAAAATACTCACCCCCTGAGTCTGAATGGAAAACCCCAATACTAGTATCATATTGATTTCTGATCTTAGCCAAGAAGGATTTAAGGTTGGAAAACATCAGATTTATTTCTCAAAAAATATATCCAAGGCAACATTTGTTTTGGGCTTCTTTGTAAATTGGCTTTGACATTTGGAATGACATTTTGTCATCAAATAGTATTGTCCTCGCTTATACTACTTCAATAAAATAAACTTTCTACTGATCAAAAAATAATAGGATGACTCACCAAAAGAGGCCAATGGATGAAAACGTAGACCAAATCCCTGAAGATACTAGCTGTCCCATTTTTTCTTCTATAAGAGTCCCAGAATTCTCATCCTTTCCTGCAGAAGAACTAACAGTCCCTTTATCTGATACTTCTTTCATTGTCTGGTAAGCCTTATGCTGATTCTTCTTAGGGCCCAAACCATTTAACTTAGCTGGCCAAGTAGAACATTCAACTATTATATGCCCTTGCTACTTACAATAAGTACAAAAGTTCTTTCTACCAACAATATGAGACAACATGCCCGTACTCCTAAAATTCGTAGCACTGTACTCAAGACAAGTCTTTTGGCTTTGACCTGTTCATCAAAAAAGCTATCTCTAATCCAGAATTTGCTTTCACACCAATAGCAGACTGTGTAATCAATTTAGTTTCTTCTCTGAGAATTATCCCAACCGAGTCAAGAGTTGGTGAGGTATCCTATTAAGGGTTTTTGATCTTATAACTTCGTACCCTGGTCTCATAATCATTAAGAAATGCATTATCTTTCTCCTGTCAAAGTGTTCTTTCATAGCTTTAATGTACCAAGAAAAAGTTGAGTGACCCATATGAACTAGCTCATACTCTATCCACAAGTTCACAAAAACAGTATGGTATTCTTGTATTTTCTTTTCACCCAGATTTTAAGAAAAATTTGACTTGATTTGATATTGACAGTACATGTCGGACTGTTGATACACCTTTCAATATGGGCAGACATCTCATTAGCATTACTTATCAAAAAAAACATCTCATTAGCAGTCCAGGAAGCTTCACATCAGAATGGCAATGGCAATGTCAATTTTGATTGAACTAAGAAGCCAAGATACAAATTTTGCATTGTCAATCTTCTATTGTTTCAGACCCTTAGAAGTAGATTCATCAGGTTGCTTTGTTGTGCCATCAACATACCCCCAAAGACCATTCCCTTCAATGAAGAACTAAAAGTGGAACTTCCAAAAGGTATAATTAATCCCATCAAACTTCACATTCAGAATGTGTTTTTTTCCAAAGCCATTTCAGCAGAAAGATTCAAGAAAAACCAAAGAAGAGAACAAGGCAGATGTCCTACCAATACAGATCAAAACTTGATAACAAAATGCAAATAATAACAGAAGATTGAAGCGGTCAATACCCAATCAACAAATCATCTAGATAAAGGGTGATAACAGGTGACAATCCAAAAAAGGCAAGTTCACTGGACCGTTGAACTGAAGAGATAGCCCCTCAAATCCAATCCAATCAAGAAAAAGATAATGGGGATGATTAAACTAGTAGAGAGCAATTATTTTAGGGATTGATAGAAACAGTGGGTGATTGATATAACATAAACAAAAAACTATTAAAGGATTAGGCAGAGAACAAAATGTAAAATACGATGGGCTGGATCTGCCTAGTCTAGGTACTGCTGTAGCTGGTCTAATCATCAGTTGTACATCTCTTTTTTTCATTTTAATAAAAGTTTTCTGTTACATATTAAAAGAATAAAAATCATCATCTAAGCCTTGCCCCAACTAAATGGAATTGGCATCAATACTGTTTCACCATTCCATTCTTTTTTTTTTTTTTGATAAGTTTCACCATTCCATTCTTTCAATACCACTTCATTTTTTTTATTTCTTTTGAAGGGCTAAATAATGGGGGGGGTACCCATCCCCCAACCCATAACCCCCCCAACTTACCTAGGTGCAGGTGGGATTCAATCCCAAGTCTCCGCTACAACCAGCAGGAGACATTACCAACCAGCTGGTTCGCACCTTCCATTTCAGTACCACTTTATATTAACAATCAAAAAATATTTAAAATTCCAGGAATTTCTAATTTTCACTCTTGGCTCCTAAAATAAGAAAGACTAGAAAATAAGTAAGGCAAACCTTGGTAAGCCTTCTGGAGTAGTCTCTTCAGAAAGTTGTTCCAGTTGTTCCCGTAAAGTTGCAACATACTGCAAAATTGAATTACATGAATCAGGAAGTAAAAGGATTTAGTTCAACATGACCTCTATAAAAGATAAGAAATGCAATAAGATCAAGATATTTAAAAATAAAACCAAACAAAGTACGAAAGTATGCATCCATGGTCTTAAACTGAGACAATTATGTTTTAATCAATATAAAAGAAATTTCTTGAACAAAAGATGATAAGCATACTGGCATGTTCTTCCCTTGCATGCTAAACTCACCCTTCCAACTAGTTACTGTAACTCCAAAGAGAATGCTGTTGATAAAGCCTTTCGACCACACTATCGCCTCCATGTCAAGAAACACCAAAGTGTTTTCCTTGATCTTAATCGCTAATCCGCCTGTTTCTTCCAGTAAGAAATTCTTCTTCTCCACTTACAGCATCTTTCTCCATCTATTTGTCGATATGAAGTTCGTCTCCATCTTTCAAAATTCTGTGTCTATTGATCCCTTTACATCATGTATTATAATTTTGGGCAAATTTCTTAAACTGCCCCTACTATTTAGTGTATTGATAAATTGTACCCTACTGTTTAACTATTGTCTTAAACCACCCCTACTGTTTTTGACAACTGACTAGCTCTATCCCTGCCATTAGCATCCATTAATGTTCCATCAAAACCTGTACACGTGACACCACGTGACGAATAATTTTTTTTTAAACCCAATTTTACCCTTCATCCCTTTCCCTCTCCCTCCTTGTTCGTCAAAACCCAATTTTGCAGCAATGACAACAAGCGGATTTGCCAGCAAGACAACCCAATTTGCGGCTCCCGATAAGAAGCATTTTCACGTGGTGTCAAGGGAGACCACCAGAGACAGAGAAAGAGAAGGAAAGGGAGAAGGAGAAGGAGAAACCCTCGTCTCTGAAGAACACTATCGCTGTCACTCAGTGCTCATAGAAGAACAAAGCCTTGGATCATCCTGGTACATAAAGCCAATCACAAGATGCAGACAATAGAACATTCTCCCCCACCACAAATACTTCTCTTTGAATCCAAATAAGTGGCAGTTTTCTCAAGTTTGCAAAGACACACACTCCTACGACCCAGATCTGATCAACATCCTCGCCATGAACAGTGTCGACATTTCCGTCTCAGAGAGTGACTCCAACAACAGCCTTTTCAATTTGGAGCGAAAATTCCTAGAGGTTCTCTTGGTCGGACCTCTAAGAACTGGAAAGACCCTTTTGGCCCGTGCCATTGCTGGAGAAGCTAAAGAGTTGTTTTTATCGTGTGCTGCGTCGGAGTTTGTCTAGTTGTTCGTAGGAGTTGGTGCATCAAGAGTCTGGGACTTGTTCAAAAAGGCAAGTCCAAGCCCCATGCATTGTATTTATTGATGAAATTGGTGTCGTGGGTAGGCAGCGTGGGGCTGGGCTCAGAGGTGGAAACAATGAGAGGGAGCAAACAACCAACCAGCTTTTCATGGAGATGGATGGGTTCTTTGGCAATAGTGGTGTTATCGTCCTTGCTGCCACCAACGGGCCGGATATCCTTGATACCGCTTGGGCTGGCCCCCCCACCCCTAACTGGTGACGCCCTCAATGCTATACTCTGCTTCTCCGTCGTTTGCGACAACACTTCTCTTTGCTACCTCCCTATTTTCTTCAACCAAAATATTGGAGCTCGGCTGTGAGGTGTCAAATAGCTAGGGTATCTAATCAATACATGGTCCTCCAATATAATTTACAGCTCCAGTTCCCAAGCTCGCCTTAGCAACTATGTAAAACTATGCCATTGATGCCTCCTTTGTCTTATTCTAGGGATATTATAGAGGAAAACTAGAGAAAAGAAGTTGCAGCAGCGCTAGTGGTCGTGCCCCGACTCGGCCAATGGTGTTTAAGTTCAGCCTTAATGGCACTGCCAATGCTAGTGCCAGAACGGGAAGCAACACAAGATAACAGGAAGAGAGAAGCAGGGGCAGAGACGGGAAGCGGGAAATAGACGAATAGGGGATCGAGGGAAAGAGAGGGAGATCAAGGAGGAGCTGCTACTGAGTTTAAATCTGCCACTTGCAATGGCAATGATGAAACAGGGGAAGGGAACAAGAGAGAACAAAGGGGAAGAAGGAGAGAAAGAGAGAGAGAGAGGCCAGAGGTAGGGGATTATTGCATCATTGTCCGTCTCTTTTGGTTTGCCGTTGTAACTAGAGAGGGAAGGGAGAATGAATGGTAGTAAGGAAGAGACCAAGGGCAAAAGGAACATTTCATCATTTCTGTTATTATTTATGACGATATTAATTATCAGAGACAATAGAGCTGGTTTAAGACAATAGTTAAACAGTAAGGGTACAGTTTGTCAATTAGCTAAACAGTAGGGGTAGTTTAAGAAATTTGCCCTATAATTTATTTCCTTTCATCAATACCCTCTCTCAAACTTAAGCACCAGTTTCCCTTCAAAAATCCAGCTTCACAGTTCCAACCCTAAACCAGCTAATCCAGCTCACTTCCAACATCAAAAATCCTACTACCTGCCTCATAAATCCCCAACTTGTTTCCCATTTCTACACATCAGCAGTAGTGTTTTAAAAAACATACAAGGCTTAAATAACCCAAGTGTGAATCTTGACACTCGTGCCTGAAAGTATAAACACATTCTTGACACACAAGATGCATTTTGTGTGTGTGTATGTATGTATATGTATATACACTTATACGTAAATATGTGCTCGCATCAATGCTTTAGCATATTTAAATCCATTTTGATTATCATTTAGAGCTCCCTAATAGTTCTTAAATTATTTGTATGAATGCAACGACATTATCTAAAGCTCCTAATATTCTCAACTCATTTGTTTATGCAATTGATAATTCAAGTATATCCTTTTCTTACACAAAATTATAAGAATATACTCCTCTTATGAATGTTTTATGATTCTCATATTAGTTCGATGCTTTTCTTAAAAGTCAATAATTTTTTACACCTAAAGTTCCTAGCACCTCATCTCATGCCTCCATGTTTTTAAACAATGATCATCAATTGTTAGCTATCCTACTGGCCTGAGTTTCTCAGTCTACTCATCAAGAACTAATCAAAAGAACACAAACATAAAGAAACCCAGTAGACTTGGTGGAATCCAAACAGTTTCAGGGTAAATCTATACCACTTTGTACTTACATGCATAAGCTTTGCCTGATTCTGTTGTTGAGGTGCTGCTGCAAGCAACCTCCTCAGGTTAATTTCTACTTTGCTTAATCCCATGTTGAGAATCTACAAGATTCAACAAGATGTGTCAGTGCGACAATAAAACAAAATTGGTACCAACAACATCATCCATTATGAGTTTATGACAGGAATCCAGTAAGCTCATATGTTGCCATAGTTTTTTTTTTTTTTTTGATCAATCATATGTTGCCATAGTTTAGTAAAGGCAACTTTGAAACCAAGAGAGAACATGTATGTATAGAGGCAACTTTGAAACCAAGAGAGAACGTGTATGTATAGAGGCAGCTTTGAAACCAAGAGAGAACATGTATGTATAGAGGCAGCTTTGAAACCAAGAGAGAATTATGTAGTATGTCTGTATGAAAAGTGAGAGGGCACTCAACATGATCATGCAAGTTTCTTCACTACACTAATCTCTCTTAGCATGTAGAAAAATGGCAGGGCTAATTCAAAGCATTCATTTTCCCATTTTTTCTGTTTTTTTTTTTTGACTGCTAAAAAAATATCTTTCTTCACTCTTTGATACCACACACAAAGAAAAAAAAATTACTCACCCAAATCCCATATATAAGTAGAAAGTTTAATCAAGTCAAGCAGGGATGCTCAATAGAGGATCCCTAGCTATTACCACTACATGGAGGATCCATATGATCAATCCAAGCTACTCGTGAGCATCGGAAAAATGGCTCACATTCCACTTGGGCTGGAAATGGAATCACCACCCATCAATTTAGGAAATAGAGGTGATGGGACCTTCGAGAGTGATTCTCAAAATACTTTGTTTTAAATAGTGACTCAAAGCCCAAGGCACCAGTCCGGGTAAGACTCGAATGGGAGAGGGAATGGGTTAGACACCCCTCTCCCGGGTCCAATAGGTGGGGCCCACATGAGATACCAACAAGCACAAACAAACAAGATATAGTAATAAGACAAGAACAAACAAAAGAAACTACTATATCAAATTTATTATTATATTTTATCGTATTTCTTATTATCACATCCACTTTATTTTGCAATGTCAACTCTTTTTCTTTTTTTTATTATTATTATTTTTTTAATTGAATCCTATTTATACATGTATTCATTAATTCCCTCCCCCTCCTCCCCCCACCCATTAACCAATTCCAACTCTTCCTATTCTCACCCTCCTTATCCCATCACTTTACCCCAAAAGCAAACTAACTGTTCAAACTCACAAATCTGCTCAAAATATCTTGACTCACCACTATTTATTTTTACGTTCTTTTTTTATTTTTTATGCCATTTTTGTTGCTGATTTCCATTTTATTTTTATTTTTTTATGATTTATTCTGGTTTTGTTGGGAGACTACTGTGCTCCCTGTAATCTGTTTTCCTTCCCCTTCCTTTCTAATCCTCTCTCTAGGTTGCTGAATCTTCCCCTAACATAGCTTCAGCTCTAGCCACCAAACTCCCTGTTTTGTTTGCCTAGCAACCTTGCATACAACTCCCCAACTCTCTTCTTCCTTCTTGTTGAAATGTTATAATTATTAAGATTTCCAATCATCTTTATTTTTTATCAAACAGTTTATATACTCTCTTTTGTGATTGAAGAGGTTTCAGAACCGGGCCTTAACATCAACAGTTCCCTGGTCTACAGCATTAATAAGCCTTAACGGTCAATATGCCCCCAACATCTTTTGTCACAGTCTAGGTTTCAAAACAATCAAACCTCTAACTAATATTCTCGCAGCTGGTTCATGGCCGTATCGGTCCTTCAACATAACAAACACTATGAGATTGTGACCAACTGAATTGTGAACTCAATAATGTTTATTAAAAGAAAACAATCCTTCAACATAACAAGACGATAAGAGATCTGAAACCTACGACCATTTATTCAAATAGATCAGACAAAAGATGTAATGAAAGATAAATTGAAATGAGCCGCACGCAGTTGTGAACGCAGAGAAGCATAATCGTTAATAGAGAAAACAAAGAAAAACAAAAGTCCATTATATAACGGATCCATTGTAAACTCAAAACATGATGCGACAATTTGAGATCTAAGGGATGTTACGACGAGGCTGGGTAGGTCTCAAGAGAACCGATTCAGTGGAGCTATCATCATCGGTTCTGATGACCCTCCCGACACCCATCATTTCATACCAAAATTTACAGAGAAGGTAGATGAAAACAGCGACTGACCTGAGTGAGATTTTGGCCAGGCTGGTACTGACCTAATTGAGATTTTGGCCTGAATTTGACTGGCGCTGCAAACAGCGACTGACGACGAAGGTAGATGAAAAACTCTGGAACTTGATACACGGAAATGATAGTGAATCGCCGGAATCCGATTGGCGATCAAACCAAACCTCACTCCGCGAGTTATTACTCTATAATTGAAGAACAGAGAAAAGAAATACAGAGATAAAACGCAGAACAAGAGGAAAGACTTATGAAAAAAAAGAAAAAGAAAGACAGAAACCAGCTACAGAAGGAAGAGTCGGGAGAAGAAGCTGGCCATTATTCGTTCACCGCTGACGAGTGAAGCAGGGACCGAACAGCTTTCCCACCCACTCAGACAGCTTGGGCCCCTTTTAAAGAATAATTAGGGGCAAGTTCGTAAATTTAAGAAAAATTCGGGGGAGGCTGACAGCTTTGCACACGCGGGTCAAAAAGGGTTTATTCGATCAAACCGGGTTTGGTTCGATGATGGGTGGTTCGGGTTAAAGAAAAATGGAGGATTGAGATTGGTGCGTTCAATAACAAAGGGGGCTTTTGTGTTTGTGAGCTACCAATATTGGCAAAAATGGAATATTTCCTGGTGGATGGGTAAATGGGGGTATGTTTGACTGAAATTTGACAATGTGAAGTTTTTGGAGGTCTTGAGTTGTTTGGTGGGGTTGGATTAGGCCAAATGGGCCCAGATCGGGCAGATCTGGATAAGATTTAATTCGGCTAATATGGGGTCTCGGAATGGAATATAGGTGCGATCAAGGGGCAAACAGGGTCTATTTTGGATGAAACTTTTCAAGATAGGGTTTTTGGGTAGTTTGAGATGATTGGTAAAGTCAGATCGGGTCAAATGGTCAAAGATCAAAAGGACTTGATATTCAGTCAATTTGAAGCCTTGAAACAAAATCTTGGTATGATTAAGGGAAAATGGAGGTATTTTTTGTGAAAATTGGCAGGGTGAAGTTTTGGGGGGTTTTGGACTGATTGGAATGTTAAATTGGCCCAAATAAGCCCTCATCGAGCAAATCTAGAAAGAGCTTGATTTAGTTAATCTAAAGCCTCGGAATGGAATCTAGGAGTGATTAAGGGGTAACAAAGGTGTTTTAGGCTGAGATCTCATAGGATATGATTTTTAGGTAGTATGAGGTGATTCATAAGGTTAGATTGAGTCAACTATGCCCACATCAGGCAGATTTGGAATTTGGTCAATATAAAGACTTAAAATGAAATATTGGTGCAATGGAAGGGTAAGAAAAGGTTTTTTGAGATGAAATTTTATAGGTGGGTATTTGGAGGTGTACAGGATATGATGGTGATGTCTAATCAATCTTAGAGGGTCAATATTGTAGGAATTTGGGTCAACGGGATGTTTTGGAATGGAGTTTGGTTTGTAGAATGACATTTGGGGGAATTTAGGGTTGAAACTTTATGGTGTGGTTTGATCGATTTAGATGTGTCAAGATCAAGGGAATCTGAGTTTTGGGTGTTTAGGCCATCGAGAGGCATTTGAATGGAATATTTGTTCGATGAAGGGGTAAATGGAGGAATCTTAAGCTAAAATTTTATGGGTAGATAGGTGTTTTGGAAGGTCCTAAGTCTAATGGTTCTGTCTACTCTAATGGTTGAGGTGTAAGTGGGGGTCGATCAGGGCCATCGGATAGGTATTAAGCAGGTTTAAAAGTGGTTCTATGGGCTCTTAGGGTGAAATTCATGATTTTTGGGTTTTGGGGTCTTTTGAAGAGATCAAGAGTGTCTGATTAGATGTTTGAGGTAAATTGGAGGTTCAGGCGGCGGACCGAGCAAAAATCAAGTGTTGACACTACTCATAAAAAAGAAGGCTCCCTACATCACCATGCAAACACCCATAATGTTCTAAAAAGTGTAAAGGGCTTATATCAAATTGAAATATGAATCCTATCATAATTGGAAATATAATCTGATTCTTTTGAAATTTATCAAAATATAAAATATATACAGTTACAATGGATCTTCAGATTTTTTATTAAACCCACAATGGCTAATTTACCCATTTATTTTTTTGTCCACCTTCCTCATTCTTATGCATCTTCTTCCAAAATAGGACAAGTCTGATAATTTTGTTTTTATTGATGCTAAAGACAATTGATGAAAAATGATCACCTTTGGCACTAATCACTACATAAAATGTCATTCATTTTTTGTGGTCAACTAGTCAGAATATAGGTACCAACCACTCATTGCAATCATTTGGGTGTCCAAAATGACTAATCATTGTCTCACTGATGTACCATATTAGTGTAATCCTTGTTGTATTGTATCTTGTATTTTATTGTTATTTTCTCTTTAGCCTTGCAAGGGCTTTTTTGTAAATATTCTTATTTTATTAATCTTTATATTGAGTCTATTGGGGTTCAGCCAAACTATTCATTCTTCACCCCAGAAATCGGTCTTTTCCTCTCTTGTACGAACTGCCTAGTTGACATAGTATCAAAGCAGGTTGCTCTATAATCAGTACTTGCTTCATGCTCTCTCTCTCTCTCTCTCTCTCTCTGATATCTCAAAAGTTTGTTAGTTTTCGGACTCATCAACTGAAGCTAGAGTTGTT
Source organism: Nelumbo nucifera (assembly GCF_055504915.1). NCBI lineage: Eukaryota > Viridiplantae > Streptophyta > Magnoliopsida > Proteales > Nelumbonaceae > Nelumbo > Nelumbo nucifera. The sequence continues at coordinate 50,352,255 of NC_142656.1, forward strand.
TCAGTCAATCCTAATCCCAGTTACTATATTCTACGATTTCAACAAGGGAAATCTTCATAGAATTGTTTGGGAAAGCATCTGTTTGAAGTGAAACTTTATATGGTGTGTCATCCAGACCTGGTCTACCTACACAAAAAATCTCGTTGTAATTGGACAAGTATGGGGGAATTTTGATCTCCTCTCTTAGGGTTTCTGGAAATTTGCATGTATTGGGTTGGTAAATTTGCCTCTTCTACTTAATCGGCAATCTTGTTTTTTTTTACCCTAGATTTGGTGTCATCCTAGGGTACTCTTACTCCCTAAACTACCTAGTTGCAGTTGTTTATCAGTTTTGGAGAGTACTTCCTTTCTCTTTAGTTCAATAGTCCTAGAACACTGTTGAGTTGGATAATCAACATAGCACACAATCGGGGTGGAGTTGTTCTGAAAAATTTCTTAGAGGATTTTGATTCCTCTATAAAGTGGCATATCTATATTGAAGATATTTGATTATATTTCTCTTCTAGACCATATTTCGTTACTGTTTGTCAGCATTGCTTGTTGCAACCGTGATATTAAGTTCCTTTTCTATGAAGAAAGCTATGTTAAGTTGATGCAATACTATTTTTTTAGTACTTAAACTATTGTTGAATCAAGTAAAGTGGTTAACAATCCTGAACTAAAAATCATGGTTTTCAAAACCGGATCGGACCAACGATTGAACTGGAAAAACCGGGAAACGGTTAGGTGACTGGTTTCAGTTTTCCCCAAAACTGGATTTTCTTCAAAAATCATTGATTTTGGTCAGCAAACCGCTGACCCAGGCGATTAACTATTCGAACGGTTTTGACTATTTTTTTTTGTCAAAATGGGTCGACCATTCGACCCAATAACCAAACCCTTGACCGGTTGGGTCTCCGAATCAGTTTTAAAAACCATGCTACAAATATCAGTGCTGCTACTTTTTTTCCTGGGTTACCTTTATTTATTTCTGATGACTGAAAAAATAGATATTATCCCTGTGAAATTTGATTGAACCAACTACAATACATGGAAGTTTCATTTCAATTTTTTTTTTATGGCAAGGGACTTGAAGGCTACTTGAATGGCATTGTCTGCAAACCCGATGAAGTGAACAACAAAACCTTTACACAATGGAAGTTGGACAATGGAAGATTAATCTCCTGAATTCTAAGTTCCATTACACCTCATATTTCTATTCCTATGAGAAGACTAAGAACAACCCATGAAATGTATTACTACTTGAAGAAAGTTTACCATCAATCTAATAGGTCTCAGTAATATCAGATTGAATCTGAAATCTTTGCCTACTACCAAAGGGACTAAAAGATACGAGAATAATATGCAAGTTTCATTGATTTATGGGCAGAATTTGAACTAGTTCACACTAAACCATCGGATCCCCCAAAGTGTGTCAAGTATCTACAAAAGCATTTTGAAATTAGAAAAGTGAATCAATTCCTTATGAGGTTGAGACCTGAATATGAAATAATTATGTCAAATATTTTGAGTAAAGGAACTCTTCCAGATTTGGACTCTGTGATGGGAGAGTTGTTGAGGGAGGAGACTAGACCTATGACTGTTGTAAACATAAAGAGAAAACAACTTGACTCAGGGATGAATACAACTTTTATTGCATGTGGGAGTAAGAAATCGAGTGGGAAGGATCCCTCTAAAACTCAATGTTATGAGTGGAAGGGATTTGGACATATAGCTTCATACTACAAGAAGAAGAATGTTTGTATCTATTGCAAACAACATGGCCATATCATTCCAAACTACCCAATTTGTCCATCCAAGGGCATTATGAAGAAGGATCAACTACAGGCTTATTAGGTGTCTAAGGGACAAATGACTGATGTCTTTACTACTAAGGGAGAATCCTCTACTTCCATGAATAAGGAAGAGATACGACAACTAGTATTCTCTGCTATCTCATCTGCTTTTTTTGCTATTGGCCTATCTAGTGAGTTTTTTTGTTTTTGTTCATTTCTCTCTCAAGTTTAGATCATTGATTCTGGTGCTACAAATCATATGACTGGAGCCTACTTTGAACCATCAAACAGACTTTCTAAGGTCAACCATAAACATATTGTCACTATTAGTGATGATAAACTTGACATTATTGGGAGTGATGATTTGTATCTCAAACTTTCACCCTCAAACTCCTTGTCACTTGCCAAAACCTTCATTGTCTCTAAACTTACTGCTAATCTTATTTCAATTGGTCAATTAGTTAATGAAGAGAACATTCTAACTTTTTCCTTTAATGGTTGTTTGATTTAGGACCAATGCACTGGAAAGGTGAAAGGGAAGGGGCGTAGGCTGGGCTGCTTGTTTGCATTTGAGTTTGAGAGATCACAATCAGCACCATCATTTGCTTATTTGAGCTCTTCTACATTGAATCGTCTGGTTTTATTAGAACTAAAATTTCTCCTATAAAATCCTTTGATACATCTTGTGTTTCTTGTTGTTTGAGTAAGAATCATATTTTTCCATTCACTCACAAAGTTGAGCATGCTATTTCACCTTTTGAAATTATACATAGTGATGTTTGGACTTCATCTATTGTTTCTCGGTTGGGATACAAGTATTTTGTACTCTTTTTGTTGAATGTACAAAGTACACTTGGATCTACTTTCTCAAACACAAATCAAAAGTTTTCCCAACCTTTCGCTTGTTTCATACCATGTTCAAGTTCGGTTTCAAGCAAATGTGTAGACCTTATACTTTTACTGGAGGAGAATATAGTGACAAAGAATTCCTGATTTATTTGAAAAATCATGGCATACAAGTCCAAGGGTGCTACATGGACACTCCTTAGCAAAATGGTGCGACAAAATGAAAGAATGGACACATTCTCAGTGTTGTGAGGACTCTTCTACAAGAGTCACATGTGCCTTCCACCTTCTAGGTTGAGGCTGCTAATACAACTGTGCATTTGATCAATTGTATCCCTTCATCAGTCCTTGATAACATGTCTCCTTTTCAAAAGATGTTTTGATCCCCCCAAATCTTTTCCATTTTCATGTTTTTAGGTGTCTATGCTTTGTACACCTTCCCCCTTGTGATCGTTCAAAGCTTTCAACTCAATCTTCTATGTGTGCTTTTGTAGGATATGGTTCTAACTACAAGGGATTTCTTTGTTATGATCTCTCTACACGTCCTATTCGTGTTTCTCAGAATGTGATTTTTCTTAAGCATAACTCTTTTTTCTCAAGAGTTGCCAAGTTCTCTGCGTCCTCTATTTCTATTTTGTATGATTTTGACTCACAAGATGCTCTGTCATCAACTTTGAGGAAAGATCTTCTTGTCTTCTCTCGCAAGCGAGTTCATGGTTCAGTACCTATGTCTATGATCTCCCTCATCCCGATCCGGATCCTTCGCTGGTTTTAGATAACCCTATAAGTGACATTCTTGTTTTAAACCCCTTAGATGTTTCTCTTGTTCCTTTACGTCGTTCTACTCATATATCTAGACACTTGACTAATATGGTTTTCCTTCATACCATAGTTCTCATTCTGTTGTTTTGTCTTCCATAGATATTCCTTGTTCATACTAATGGACCATTAGTAGTCTTCAATGGAGAGATTTCATGTATGTTGAGATTTAAGCTTTGCACGAGAATGACACTTGGGACCTAGTTCAAGCATCTTCAAATGGCTTTGTTATTGGGAGCAAATAGGTCTATTCCATCAAGTTGAAATTTGATGGGTCTCTAAACCTTTATAAAAGTCAACTCGTAGCTCAGTGTTATACGCAGGAGTATGACATCGATTATGGGGAGACATTTGCCCCAGTAGCCAAGATCATTATAGTCTATGTTCTCTTAGCCCTCTCAGCTTCACAATCTTGGATTATCTTTCAATTAGATGTGAAAAATGCTTTTCTACATGGGCACTTAAAAGAGTAATTATATGAAACCTCCAGTAGGGTATTGTAGTGATTCCTCCCTTGTTTGCCAATTAGTTGAAGAAATCTCTCTATGGGCCAAAGCAAGCTCTTTGAGGTTGCATGGTTTGAAAAATTTAGAGATGTTGTTGTGTAAGCTAGGTATAACCAGAGTGTTTCTAATTACTCTCTCTTTGTGCGGAAGAGACCCCAAGGTAATTACAATTCTCCTCCTATATGTGGATGACATGTTGTTGACTGGAGATGATATTGAATGAATTCAAGAACTCAAGTCTCTTCTTCACAGTTCCTTTTTACATGAAAAACTTAGGTCCACTGACCTATTTCCTGGAACTTGAAGTTCAAAGGTGTTCCCAGGGGTACTTCATTTGCCAACACAAGTATGCTTATGATCTCATCTTGGTGGCTGGTTTTATTGACGATAAATGGGTAGACACTCCCCTGGAGTTGAATGTCAAATTGTCCAAGTCAGATGGTCCCTTGCTTCCTGATGCCTTTCTAGCTCCCTCTATAGGCAACTTGTGGGATCTCTCATCTATCTCACCATGATTCGTCCTAATATCTCATATGTAGTTTAGGTTGTCAGTTAGTTTGTCTTTGCCCCATGTTAACCCCATTTGACTACGGTAAATTGAATCATCCATTATGTTCAAGGCACTTTATCACAAGGTCTCTTCTTTTCTTTATCCTCTTCTATACATCTAAGGGCCTATATTGATGCAGATTGGGCTAGATGCCCTGACACACGTCGTTCCACTACTGTGTGGTGTGTCCTCATGGGTAACTCTCTAATTTCATGGAAATGTAAGAAACAACAAACTGTTTTCAAGTCCTCTACGGAAGCAGAGTATAGGGCAATGTCATCGGTTTGTAGCAAAATTGTTTGGCTTCAATCTTTATCTCATGAATTGGGTCATCCCTCTCCTACACCCCATTTCTCTCTGTGTGCAAATAACACTAGTGCTATTAAGATTACCTCTAATCTTGTTTTTCATGAAAGGGCGAAGCATATTGAGGTGGACTACCACTTTATTCATGACCTGTTTCTTATGGGCTTTATCTCTCTCCCTCATGTTGCCTCCAATATGCAAGTTGCAGACATCTTCACCAAGGCCATGACGAAATCTAGACATTATTCCTCATAAGCAAACTAATGCTCATGCCTTTAGTTTGAGGGGGAGTGTGAAGAGTCCCACTGATGTACCATATTAGTGTAATCCTTGTTGTGTTGTATCTTGTATTTTATTGTAATTTTCTCTTTATCCATACAACTTTTTGTAAATATTCCTATTTTATTATTACTTATATTGAGGTGCTTGGGGTTGGCTTGAACTATTCAGTTCTTCACCCCAGAAAATCTGTCTTTTCCTCTTTGGTACAAATTGCCTAGTTGACACTTTAAACTCAAGGAAAGCCAAAGCCTCTCCTTGAAATTGTTATTATTACATCTTTAAACTGTTGGTGAGCAAGAATCCTATCTACAATCATTTGGCAAATCCTTGTGGAATAGGAATCATATCTCAATGGCTAGGAGGATATTTTTTATCAAATCTACAATGACTAATTTACCCAAGGCCCAAAATTTGATTCCACTTACACCATAAATACTTCCTATACACACTTATAAACCAAATAAACCCTTGAAAGCTTTATAGAATAGAGGACTAATCTTCTAGTTAAGTAATGACCATAATTTGTGAAGCAAGAGAAACCTGATCTTAGGATATAAAAAATAAAAACCATTAAGTTGTAGTTCATGACGATTTTAATGACTACAAAAAGAATTTTTCTAGAAAAATTCACGAAAAAACTCTAGCCTTCTTTTCTCTTGGAGATCCCTATAAACTAGTTTTCCAAGATTAATCAAACTTTGATTAATAATATTACTTTTCCAACAAAAGTTTAGCTTTTCTTTTTGATGGCTTCCAATAAGTAGGAGATTATCCTCTATGTGCACACTAGTTATCACAACCTGGAATATGTACATTCTTCAGCAAGTTATATAAATAAAACAAGTAATACTAACTAAAAGATATAACTTTCTGGATGGGAAATTCATCTTATGTACAAGAAGAAAATTAAAGTACAGTTCATAGACCAAGTTATTCATTGTTGTCATGCATAAAGAGACAATTACCCAATGTTAGTCCCAGCTATCTAGGGTCTTGGGAGGGGTGGACAGAATACAGACCTAATGTTTGGCACTAAAATCCGTGTTCTCATTCTTGTCAGCCCAAGATTCATTGTTAGTATGTTCCTTAAGTTGTTTAGTTAAGAAAAAAAGTGAAATGAAAAGTTTGGAATTTGGAATCCTTATTAGTGAAAGAATAATTTACGCTGATCAATTATTTGTCTCATGATTGTTCACCAGATACACATATGAAACTATTTGTCTTGCAATAGAAAAAATGGAGGTCAACAATTTTTGACTATTAAACACCAAGACTAAATAAGGAAACAAAAGAAACTCTTGGGGACAAATCAAGTCACTAGTTCCAAGGGTTTCAAGAGAGGCACTTTGATTACATCATTGGGAGTTGGAAGTCCATGATTAGGTTGTCCCTTACTAGAAGGCAAATGGTTCAAGTCTCAATAGTGCCTTTATATTAAAAGGATAAAATTCAAGTTTGATGGATGCACTTTGGGAAACCTAAAATTTTTAAGAAACCACTCATGTAACATCATGTAACATCATCTTGAGCCACTCAATCCTAGTTGGGGAAGGAAACTTCCTTAGAATTGAGCTCCTCTCACTACTATGAAGCCTAAAATTTTTACTTTCTCTTCAAGTTTGTCAACTTTAACTTTTAGAATGTGATTGCCAAGTAGTGATTAGGTAGCTGATATTTATTTTAAATTGAAAATTTGTTGTTTTTTCGGGGTTGATTTTTTTCTGCTAAGGAGGAGGGGAGGGTGGGGTGGATTTTCTCTTTTTTCTTAAGAGTGATCTCTAGTTACTTTCCTTGTATCATTCTCTTTTTCTTTTTAATAATTTTTTATTTTATTACCAAAAAAATGTAAATGAAAGTAAACTAAACACACCCTTGGTTTATTTTGATCTCATATTGACCATTAACTACAATTTTAAACTCTTGAATTATGAATTTTTGGAAATACACATTTTAAGGGAGAGATGGCTTTTATCATTGAGAATTCAGATTACCAAAAAAATAAGAAAAAGGGAAAATTTTATTTATTGATATGTTGTTTTCACATTTTCGATGTTTCTATGCTACCCTCTTTGTATTACTCCTCACACTCTCATCTCTCTCATAGAGAATGAGAATCAACACCCCCAAGCCTCCCTCGTTGTGGAAAATTAAACAACAACCAAAGAAACCTAGTAGTAGATCGAAGAAGAAGCACAAAGATCGATCTTACCTTCAATATAGAGAGATTGATATTAGCCTTGTATTTACCGGAAGATCAATCTTAGCTTCGTGCTTAGTATACGCATAAGGAGAAGAAGATGAAGAAGAAAAAAAAGAAGAAAATAAAATAAGAAAGATCAATTTTACTTTGTACTAGCGGGGACCCATGCGATACACAGGAAAATCTGAAAGATTTATTAATTTTATTTACTATTAATTAATATTAAATTAATAATCAAAATTTGTTATTAATTAACTAAAAGTATTCAAAGTTATCGTTAATAACTAGAATTTTAATAATTATATATTCATTTAATGTTGATTTAAAGAAAATAATTATTGTTAATTTAATATGAACAAATATTTTTAATAAATTTAGTTTTATTAATAATTTGTAGTAATTTTAATAATTGTTATTGTTTTTATTATTTTTAAATGAAATTTTGATTAACTTTAAATAAATAACAATAATTAGAAAAGCTACCATTTTTATTAATTTCACTAGTAATTAACAATTATATAGGAATGACAATGGGGTGGGGCTCCCCATCCCTGTCCCTACCCCATAGTCAAGACCATGGTTTTCAAAACTGGACCGGACTGGATGGTCAAACTGAAAAAATCGAGAACCGGTTTCGTTTTCTCAAAAAATTGGATTTCCCCCCAAAATCGTTGATTTTGGTCAGCGAACCGTTGAACTGAGCAGTTAACCATTCGAATGGTTTTGACCTTTTTATTTTTTGAATTTTTTTATTTTTTTGTTAGAACGGGTTGAGCGTTCGATTCAAAAGCTTGGACCGCTCGACCTAGTAACCGGACCCCTGACCAGTTCGGTCACTGGGTCAGTTTTAAAAACCATGGTCAAGACACTTTACCCTAGTGTCAAATGGGTTTCGGGCAAGGCAACCACTCCTCAATGTCAAGTGAGTTCAGGGGCTAGGCACCCTACTCCTTGTCAAGGATGAGGAATCCTCGAATTTCCCCGCCTCATCCCTAGTATTGGTCAAGTTCAAGTAAAGGTGTAAATTAGGTCGTGCTGGGCCAAAGCCTTAGGCCAAACTAGGCTGCACACCAGGCCAAGTTATGAGAGGTCCATTTAAAAAAATGAAAAAGAAGATTAAATTTTTATTTCATATGATTTTTTATGTATACAATTGTTTATATATATAATTAGCCTATACATGGGCTAGGTAGCCTAATGGCCTGGCTCAGCTTAACCCGTTATCTTTTAGGCTTGGACAAAATTTCAAGCTCGTGGGCTCGAGCTCGGGCTTTCTCAAATAAGTCTGGCCTGATACTATTACATATATAAAAATGTGCTTATGTTTTATATATATATATGTGTGTGTGTGTGTGTGTGTGTGTGCTTCTTAAATTATTAATAAATATCAATTTACTATTACGAAATATAAATTAGTTTATTAATTTATTAAAGTATTACTAAATTAATATAATATTAGTTTATAAAAGTATAGTGAAAATAAGACATTTTGTGTACAAATCGGGCTTTGGGCTCGAGCTCGAGCTTTGGGCTTTATATAAGGGCTAAACTCGGGCTCAAGATCTAGGCTTGATGATCGGGCTGGGCTCGGGCTCAGGCTTGCCCATTTTCTATTGATAAAGAGGCCTGTGTTAATTATAAAACCATGATTTTTTTAAAAATTAAATTTTTATTTAATTCTAGTCTAGTATAAATAAATAAATATATATGCTAATATAAAATTTTGTTATTTAAATATTATATAATAATATTTACCACATATGCATATAACTTCCAAGTTGAGCTTATTAGGGGTTTTTAGCTTGGGCCCTATCTGCTAAAGCCATCATTGGATTCCAAAAGTTTGATATCTGATTATCCCTGATAATGTGTGGGCATGGTGCATATCTTAGCTAGACCTAACTCAAAAGAAAATAGTTGCTTGAGCCTCCAAATTTATAGATCTAACTGGGTTAGGTTAAGTTATAAATAATTTGTTACTTTTTCTTATTAATCGTTAAAATATAGTTAGCTATTAAAATATTTTAATTATTAAATTATTGTATTCTAGGAATTATCATATTTTTAGAAATATTGCTAATTTCTTGGCTAAAACTAATTAAATGTAATTATTGGGTAATTAAATATAACTTTTTGGAAATTAAATGTAAGTTTATACTATTTATAGGTTAAATTATAACTACACTATAAAAATAATTATTGTTAATTATATTGCTATTAATAATTAAAATACATTATTTTTTTCATTATTATTCAGTATTTTTTGCAATAAAATACAATTAATTTAATTTTTAATTATTTTTAGTATTTTAATTAACCTTTAGGGTTTTTAGAATTTTTGGATTTTTAATTAATTTTGATTTTATTTTCTTGTTTATTTAGTAATTTTTACATATAAGTATTTTTCAATATTTTCATCATTTATTTTTGCATATTAGTCACTACAAAATTAATTTGCATTTGCTTTCAGTAAAAAGCTATCATCCAATGGTTTTGGCCATTTTTTATTTTTTTTGTTGGAATGGGTTATCCATTCAGTTTGATCTATTGGACCATTCAACCCAGGAACCGGACCTCTGACATCGTTGTTCGGTTCGATTTTTAAAACCTTGATTTATATTATTATATTCTCTCTCTCTCTATCTCTCTCTCTCTCTCTCTTTTAAATGTAATAATAACATGTATTAAAATAAGAGGGCTTGGAAAACCCAAAAATCTCTCTCTAATATTATGCAACTTTATTAATCTAATCAAGATAAGCAATGATTATTGTTTTATATTTTTAAAACAAAAGAAAATAAGAAAAATGCAAAAATAGAAAAAATAGATAAATAACTTCTCTCAAAGGAGAACATGCTAGCATGGACCATCCAATTTATATATATATATTATAGAGAGAGAGAGAGAGAGCAAGGGTTCAGTCGAGCGGAGATAGAGACTCGAGGACTTGAGGTTCAAACTTTGAATAAAAAAAGGAAAATTCCTGATAAGCATCCTAAAATTTAGGGGTTGTGTCATGTCAACCCCCAAACTTTAAAATAGACATCTATGTAGTACCTTGAACTTTCAAAATGTGTCTAATAGATCTTTGTCGTTAACAATCCGCCGGGTATCTATATTACATGATGACATGTGCTACTTAAAACTTTTAAAATGTCAAAACTACCCTTCAAAAGAAGACAATTTTTAATATCTTCTATATTGAGATTGAACCAATTCTTTCTCTATTTCCTCCTAATTTTGCTGCTTTCCAGTTCTTTCTTTAGTTCTTCCTTAAAATTAAACTAGAGCAACGATTTCAAGTTGCTAAAACTATGGTAGAGACTATGGTTCGCAAGAGGACGATGAAGAGTCACTCTGACATGGTGACCGCCATCACCACTCCTATCGATGATTCAACAAAGTCAATTTGGCCAAGCTAGATTAGCTAGGGGTGAGCAAAAACTAAAAAACCAAACTGATTGAAACTGAACCGGAAAATCAGTTAACCGAACTAGTCGGTTTGGTTTTAGTTAACCATTTAAAAAGCTGGTGGTTAACCAAACCGACCGATATATACAATAATATACATTTATATAGTGTTATATATATTACATTAATATTATATTATATTTTGTTTTGATTTTGAAAATCTAATAAATGTGAACTGAGACTTTTTAGTTCACATTTATTAGATTATCAGTTCGCTAGTCTGGTAGTGGCAGACTGGCAACTAGACTGGCGAAGCCGAACAACCATTTTTGGCTTTCCCTTTCTTTCCTTCTCTCTTTCAGCTCTCTCGACTCTCACTCTCTGTCTCTCTCAGACTCCCACTCTTTGGTCTCTCCGTGTCCCAGCTCTTCCTCAACGGATCGATGGGCGACGACATTTGGCACTCTGCCCTTCGATCAAATCATCGACGGCCTTCGGCAATTCCTCCTGCTTCGGTGATACTGGAGAACGGTGATCCTTCCTTTGGCGATCTCTTTAAGATTCTCACTCTCCCAGTTCTGTTTGTTCTTCCCCAATGGATCGACGCCAACGGCCTTCGACGCTCTGCCCTCCGACATTAGAGGTGATCCCTCCTGCTTTGGCGACATTCTCTCAGACTCCCACTCTCTGGCTCTCCCTGTCTCACAGTTCCCTTTTTTTTTATTTTGAGGGCATTAAAAAACAAAAAACCAAACCACGATTAGCCGGTCGACCGATTAACTGATTGCATCTGTTCGGTTAAATGTAAAAGCCAAACATATCGGTTTGGTCCAGAAAATCACCCCAACCATGAGCACCCCTAAGATTAGCTTGACTAGGCCAAGTCGGCTCAACCTTCTAAGGTATGCAAGGTTAGGTTGGCCTCTTTGCTGCCAACCGTGTTGCTATGTGCCGATTTCTAACTGATGGTATGTTTGGTCATGTTATTTTACGCATATTGGAATACATTAACCTTGACATCTCTAACTTCTTTTGGCACCAAGATGTTTGGATTAACATGTGTGTCCATGATCGTCCTCTCTAAAGTCTAGAGACCATTGACTGGTTTCATTACTTTTGACTTTTCCATTATTTCTCTCTACCAATTTCAAGTAGTGTTTGAGAACACTTAAAAAAAGAGGTACTTCTTTTAAGACATATGACCATACATTAAGTGGTTTTTAAGTACTTATCGGTGTTTGGTAAAAAAGTGGGAAAGAAGTACTTTGAAAAAGTGACTTCAAGTTGGTTTTTTTTTAAGTATTTCTTGAAGAAGTACTTCTCTAAAAAAATGGGACGAACCAACTACCCCTGCATGAGGGTATTTTTTTGACATTGTTTAAGTGCCACTTTCCCTATTTTTTAAGCCCACCATTGCAGGTTGGGAGATTTGGGTCTCAGATTGAAGCTACTATTGATCATCTCTTACCTTGAGACAAATAACAAAGTAGATTGAGCAGAGAAGATTGAAAAAATCAATTCCTGCTTTCTGGCTCTAGACCAAGTAGTAGATTCTCGATTCTTGAGCATGCGCTTATGCCGTCGATCTCCAAAATTTTCATCAATGTTTGGAACCCTTTTTCGGCAAAACAAAGAAAAGGCCAAAGAAGAACCAAAAGAGTCAAAAGGAGAGTTCAAGGAAGGAAGAACAAGGGTGTAGCAGCTGCATTGCCAGAGCCATATAATTGTGAGTGTGGCCTCAACGAATCAGTGTTATCAAGATAATGAAATTCTGGGCCTAAAGAAGAGACTCTATTGTTGTATTTACTATTGAAGGAGAAAGGGGGGAGAGAGATGAAGACGAAGATGGGGATTTTGAGGTCAAAGAAGAGACTCTATTGTTGTATTTGTAGTTGGCATTTCTGGTGTCTTCACCACCTGACGATGATGACCACACAGTCACATACACAGGCATAATCTATAACTCTTTCCATTTTGCAATTGCAATTTCAGACTGATGAACTGATCCATCATAATCTATATATGCTATATATAAATACAATCACCTTCCACTCTTTTCCTTTACCATTACTCATTCACTCAAACTCTTTTTTCATCTCTCTCCTTTCTTCTTTCCGCCATCACCATCACTTTTCTTTCTTTCTTTTTTTTTTTTTACTGTGCCTGTGTAAAATGGTATTATCGAACTCCAGGTAATTAAAACATAAAATTAATCGAACTCCAATTCAAAGCAGATATTTTTGTAGAGGAAGAAGAAGAGCAAGAAGAGATGTATCGGTTTATCGAGATTCAATTAGTTTCTTGATACAAAGAAGAAAATGATACACCTTGAAATCCAAAGAAGAGGAAAAACTATTCTACTATCGAAAGCAGATGAAGAAAAGGGGATGAAATACTATTACCCAGAAAGAGAAACTAGAATTGAAGCTCGGAAAGCTTCAATTGAATTGAGAAACAGGGGAAGAAGATACCCCATAAAAATTAAAAAAGTGGGTAAATTAGTGACAAATACGAGTTGTTTCTGATGAAGAAATATATCATTCTTCTTTGTTTATTTTTTTTTTTAACTTGAAACTCCCCTGTTTTTTCTTCATTTTTGTATATTTTTGACATTGTTTGAATTATTTTTGATGTAAATAATGATGTTGAAAATGAGTGAAGTGAGGGCTAAAATTGTCATTTTTGTCAATATATGGGAAAAGTAGCAACATTCTCACCCCAACAAGTGCTTAAAAACATAATAAGTGATTTAAAAAGTGGGTTACAAAACAACCTTAAGTGGTTGTTAAAATTAGTGCTTCTTAGAAGTAATTGTGAAACAAGTACTTAATCATCAAACAGGGCCTCAATATGTTTGGGTTAGAGTCTCATTTTTTCTACTCGTTTTAAGTGGTTTTTGGTTCCCATGATTCCCTAACATTTGGAACTTCCAAAATGACATTAAGATTTGCATTTACTTCAATATACAACTGAACAATCAAATTTGCTTTGAATATATTTATCACAAAAATGCTTGTTATCGTTATTAAAAAATATCCATTATTAAAGAGGTGAAGGTGGAGATATGTGGGATGAGACTTGAGAGTGGCGATGATGATTGTTTTGAGGTAGAGATCTTTGGAATTATTAAGAAATACCTTTTTTTCTAAAAAGGTCTGGAAATATCAAGCCGATGAAGCAAAATATCACTGCAACTAAAAGTACTCTCTTGGACAGGATTAAGTTCATGTTGATTATGTTGTTGTTGTTCACAAATTCAATGTTGGTAACTAGTAACCTATCATTCCACAAGCTGGAAAACAAGATTACTTGGAATCAAGGTCGAACGACAACGTAGTTTACTGGAATCAAGATTTAAACACAAGGAGTTTTGTTTAATTTGGTTTATGTGGAAGTGGTAGATAAAGAAAATTAGATGACACCTAATGGGTAGTTTTGACATTCCTAAATTAATTGATGAACTATTAATGGCAAGGACCTATTAGACACATTCTGAAAGTTCGGGGTACTGTATAGACACATTTTGAAGTTCGGGTACTGACTTGACACAACCCCTAAAGTTTAGGGTATTGATCAGGAATTTTCCCAAAAAAATTGGAAAAGTAGGGCATGAATAATTTTCATGCCGTAAAATACACATGTTTTCTTTTTTTGCTAGAGAAAGTTTCATTCTAGGAAGAACAAGTCCTATGGCAATAAATGGTTATCCAAACACCCCCATCTCATTCATTCTTGTCCATTCTTTCTTAGAATCAATAGGAATTAAAAGAATGAAGCCAGTGGAATCAAGCCAAACATGGCCTAATATCTTCAACTTTTAGAAATATACACTTTAATCCAACTCCCTTAAAATTAATGTTAATATAAGAATAAAATTAAGAAAATATCCATGTTAGATTTTTTTTCATCTTCTTCTACCTTTGGAGGTAAATAGTGGTATAAAAATCAACATCTAAGTGAGAACTAACCTCCAAATACTTCTATTTAGGTGCAAAGTGCAAACTTTAGCTGTTATTCTATGAATTGGCATTTCTTTTATGCCACCACTAGATTGCGTCTAATGGTAGAAGAAGAGGAATAGTAAAAAAGGGTAATTTGAAGATGGACATTTCAGTAATTTTCACCCTCATTAAAATGCATGTTTAATGGAGTTGGAGTTACGTGTATATTTCTAATAGTTGAAGATACTAAAATGTAGTACTTAGAAGCTCATGTCCTTAAAGTGTCATTATACCCCAAAAGTGTAGGGCACCTATTTGTAATTTATCTTATTATATAATAAGTCAAAATTGGAGTTCTATTAGACCAAACGGAGTATATTAATTCGAATTCAATCTGATTTTCAATCAAATGTTTCACCCCACCCGTATCCAATCCGATGATGCATAAAGCTCATCTTACTCCAAGCTAATCGAATTAAATGTCAAATCAGACATGGATTTTCGATGTGTTCTAACATTAGTTTCCTGTTAGTTCATTAGAAAGCTACAATATCAGTCCAAATATATCTCTAGCTTCCTTGTACTCATAATAGTAACTTTTATCTTAAATCCACCCTTCAACTCACAAAAAATCGATCGCATTCCAAAGAGAAAAAACAAACCATTGATGGGTGAATATGCACGTCAATTTCAACAACCCATGAAACTCATGGTGCAATAAAGGAAATGCAAATATAGAGAAAAGTTACTTTTTTTCTAGAATAAGCTTTTCCGTTTAACCTCTTCCTGAAATTGCTTACCATTTACACCTCCCCTAGGTTCACAAAACCAGTTTTCACGTATCCCAAGCCTAACCCTAGAGGTAAAACAGTTCCCTAAAAAGCACTTTTAGCAATTTGATGAGATTCATTGCCAGAGCTAAGCTGTAGAACCATCAATATGGCATGTGATTAATGTGATATTTCCCATGTAAATAGAAAACAAATTACCCAAGGAAGAGAATTTTGATTTTGTACTTATGAACTATGAGAAACTCATGGCTAGCTCAAATAGGAGTCGCTACTATTTTTTTAGAGGAAATGGGCCCTCATTTTAGTCTTCAAAATTTGGTTTTATTTGCAAAATAGTAATTATATTTCTCTATGAGAAAGACTATTAACCCAGAGATATCAAATTCAAATGGACTATGAGTTGTTTAGGTTTAAACTTCAACAAAAAATAGTAAGGTAAATTGCTAATCATTTCCAAAATTTTATGGAAAATGCTTCCAACTTTTTCTAATTAAAACTTGTTTGAGGAGATGCTATCGAGCATTAGATACTAATTTTCTTAAAACCCATGCCCCTCTACCTCTTTATCAAAGTCCAAAAGAAGCTAAGAATGCAAGTTTTCTAAGTTCTTGGAACTTCAAGCAACCCAAAACTGGGATAAACCTGAGAATTACAACTTAGTGAGCAAAGATAAGGTAAGAGGCTTACATCTCGTACATAACCTTGACAATGAGTTCTTAATAGCTAAATTGAATTAAAAGGATGCTTGAATCAATACTCAGGCTTATGGTGTGTTTTTAACTGACCCTTCAATGTTAAGGGATGTTTGAAACTATCAAAGACTTGGAGAGTATTTGCAAATTTGAAACCTAAAACATAGTGAGGCGGATTTAAAGTCTCAAGGCTCAAAGACTTGGAGATTTCTTGCAAATGAGAACTCTATAGAGGCTAGGAATGCTTCCAAGATCTCACATATTCCTTTTAGGCTCAATTTGGGTCCATTTCAAAGAGAAAAAAAAGGAAAAGTGCAAGTTTAAAATTCATCCAATCACAAAACTAAGTTTCTAGGAAGGTGCTTAATTTAATGAAAAAAAAAAACTATGAATTTTCAAATAGAAAAGGTTTATAGTCAACATTTTCTTCTTAGTGCAACACTTCTACCCGATTTGGAACTAAATTTGTGCATCCAATGAAAGTTTGGAGCATTCTTGACATAACAAGCTTGTATTATTTATGGCTCCCAATGACATAAAGTGTAAATTTGAGTCAACTATAAATGTTATTTTGTCTTTTCTTAACTTTAAGTAAAGGTATATTTGGGTTTTGGGGGTTTTAAGTTTATTAGTCTCAATTTTATTGGTCTAGATGTTTTAATAGGTTAAGTAAAAGGCTAAAATTTACCCCACCCTTTTGAGGTCTTAAGTTGGGACAGATGAAGGGGTGATTTAATCTAGTGCATCTAAATTGGATCGCTCTAGTTTAATGGTTTAACGAGTGAATTATGTCATGAAATTTGACATACTAGGACTTTTTAGGTCTCTAATCTTAGTGGTGTGAGGTTTGGTTGGTCAAATAAGGTTTTGATGATAAAGATTTATGGTTGGTTTGCTCTAATAAATAAGATTTGTTGAAACATAAACTTGGCTTGATAGTAAGTCAAATAAGGGAGTATTGGGATGAAATTTGGTGGATAAAATTTTTTAAATGTCCTAAATCTGATGGAAGAGACGAGTCATTAATCAGATATGTGGATTGAAAGATTTGGTTTAAATTAATGTTTTAGCTTATAACTCATTAATTAATAAAAGAGCTCGAAACAAAATCTTGTTTGTTTAACATTGAAATGAAGGAAATAGGTTGTGAAACTTGATAGTGAGGTTTGATTAGTCAAATGAGACTTGGATGATATTGATTTATAGCTGATAAGTTTTAAAGAATGATATTTGTTAGTATAAAATATTGTCTTGATAGTAAAATGAGAGAATCTTTTGATGAAATTTGGTGGGCATATAGATATTTTTGAGTGTCCTAATAAATATGATGAAGAGTTGGATCTTTGATTAAAGATGTGGATTAAAAAATTTACTTAATTAAGGTTTTAGCTTATGGTTCAACGAATAAGAAGTCTTGAAACAAAATCTTACTTGTTTTGGAATGAAATGTAGGAATTTAAGCCTAAAATTGAATGGATGGGTTATTTTTAGTATGTTAGACTTAATGAGAGGGGTTGGGCGGATTGAGTTGCAATTTCTCATGTAATTTAATATTAAATATCAAATTGGAATATTTATTAATTGGACGGTTAAATAAAGGAATTTGAATTGAAGTTTGTAGTGTATGTATTGATTAAGATGAGGAATCAAGTGGAATGTTTAGATTTGATAAAGAATTTGCTAGTCTTGGTTGTCTAGCTTATTCATCCAAGACCATTGAAATAAAATCTTGGCATTTTTATGGTTTATTGTCATAAATTTGATGTGGGATTTGGGAGTTGATTTTATCTTATTATAATTGGAGCAATGGATGTGTCGGATTTTATTTTGTAAAGTTGAGGTTTGAACACTACATAGATATCGGGACCATCGAAAAGTAAGTTGGTATGATGAATGATGGGTCTTTGGAGTTTGGTCACGAAATTCAACGTATGTGTAACTAAGTTTTCATTTCCCAAGTCTATGAATTATGTTTGATTAGGGTAATAAAGCCTATGTAGTATTAGATGTTGATCTCAATGTTCTCTCTAATTAGAGGTTAAGTTTATTAGTGTAGTTTAGTTAGGTGTTTAACATGTAAATTGTGCCAAAAAAAAGGAATTTTTGGGTTTTAATAAGTCTTATATTGATCTAATTATGTTTTCAAGTTTTGGTGTAAAAAGATAGTGTGAAGGGATTGAACAAAAATTGGATGTTGACAAGTCCTCACACAGTCCTTACAATACTTATAGATATATACTAAGAACAATTCCCAATGAAAAAAACATGCAAGTGCTGGAATGTTCTCAATGCATAGTTACAAGTTTTGTGAGGACATTATGAGGATGTAATCCAATATACAAGAACGAATGAATGAGAAGAAAAGAATATTCTTCCCCAAATAGTTCTATGATTTATCATCCTTCTAGAGATTGAAAGAGGAGATTTAAGTCAAGCTAGTGGTGCACTATGGTAGTTTAAGATGGGTTAATGGTCAAAATGCCCATGTATTACCGGAGTAACAATGAAATGTCTTCATAAAATCATAATACCAAACACTAGATTAGTAGATCAACTCAATCAACATTAACAAAGAGTTTTAGTTAGGCTTGCAATTAGGACATATTTAGATTGGATATGAGAATATCCAATCCTATTATTGAAACTTTAAATCCAAATCCAGTTCAAAATATCAAATTCAGACCAAAATCGGATAATTGTCTTTAAAATGCAGAAAATTAAAAAAATATATATTTAATTTTTAATTTATGCATATATAACAACTTTTAAAATATAACTGCTAAAATTATCAATCATATATATATATTTATCAATGTGTGGATGTAGAGTGAAAGATTTTTTTGGACTAAAATTACCCTTTATTTCTTTGTTTGATAAAGGGTATAAAAGTAATTTATTACAGCTAATGGCTATTAATATGCCCATATTTGTGTATTTAGTACATATCTAATTGTAAGAGTTGAATATGCAACTTCAATTATTACTTTCCACCTCATTTAATCCCCTCTCATTAAGTCTTATAATTTAGATTTTAACTCCCATTTTCTCTTATTAAATCCTATATTTAGTTATTTTTCACTAATAAATGCTAGTAATTAGATCTATGTCAATATTTTTAACAATATAAATCCATATATTTTAAAACTGACTCAAAAAAAAAAATCGTTCTTTATCCAAATGGTGGCTAGACAATTCGACCATCCAAATCAGATTAATTAACATATGAAGTCATAATTAGGTAATAATGTTTTTAAAATAAAATAGAAATAGAAAATTACAAAAATGTAGAAAAAATAGACGCGTTTATGATATTTTTATTAATCAAATGAAAAAATAAGTGTAATAATTAAATTGATAATGCAAATGAAATACATAATTTAAAATTGACCAAAACTGAAACTATTTGATTGTTTAGCAAAGATCAATAGTTCAACTTTTGGTCAAATGTGTTATCCTTTCATGTCATAAATAAATAATAATAACTAATAAAATATAAAAAATACATAAATTTTAAAAAAATATTTAAGCACATGTACAATATCATATATTTATCATATGAAAGAAAATTTTAGTTGAACATATCAGAATTATTTTTATACATAAAAATACAGAAAAATATATATAGAAAAAATTGAATACATTTATAATTCTATATTTACACTACTATATATTAAAAATATGAATAAGATTATGGAACTTTCTTTTTACTAAAATGTTCAATTGTGTGGTTTAAATTGTAAATTGAATTACTCTTTTCACCTCCTTCAATTCCCTCTATCTAAATCTTACATTTTTTTTTTATAAATGAACAAAAAAGATACACATAAAAATAAAACTTTACGAAAAGAAGATTCTAGCCAAGCAGGTAGGCTTGTCAATGATACTTGTAACTTCACAACTTGATCCGATTATCACATAATTGGATGAGATGTTTATGTAATCAAATTTGGATTTTGCAATCTACATCTAGTTAATAATAAAAAACAAAAAATAAAAAATACATAAAGTTTATAGAAAATTTTGGATATATTATTACAATCATTATGATTATCTAGAATTGCAACGTGATTTGCATGTGCACACTTACACTTGGACCTTAATCAGATCATCTGATTTGCTTATTAAAAGGATGTAGGTTATAACATATGAAACTGAAATAATTGGATAGGATTCAAATCAGGTTTCGGTATCTTTTGAGAACCCTAGTTATTGCCATTTGATTTTACCACATTTAAATGGAAAGTGGAGAAGTCTTGAGTTCAAAAGGGACTCTAAATAATGCCCAAATTTGATAACGTATCCCAGTTCTATTGATTTTGGCATTTTCACTGTTTTAGTTGGCACCCTTTTGATCTCGTGATGAATTCAGCTTCGATCAGTGCAATGCCCTTTCAAACAGCCTTTACAACCTTACATTGGGAATATCTTTCATACTTATGCGCCTTATTTCATAGGAAGATACTTCCAATGCAAGGTTGCAAGAGGCTATTCGAACGGTATGAACAGAGACTTGCCTTGACTGAAGCCGAACTCTCTTGTGATGTGGGTGTTCTAAACATTCCAAAATAGTTACACCTTGCAACTATAGATAATAGACTAAGAGAAGTACTTTTAAATTTTGTACTCACATAATTTGATTTTGCTATATGTATGGTTTGTTATAGGTTTGGCTCAACCCGAACCCAGTCTGACTAAAACAATACTATGTACATGAATGTCTCATGGGTGGGGTTTATTACAAGTCACAAGTCACAACGACATGGACCTCACCTAAAAACTGACCAAGGCTGATCCAATCCTAACCCAATAGGTCAAATCATTTTGGGTTTACCATTAAAATGCCCTGGTAATTTTTTTTCCTCTTTTTAGATAAGTAAAACAATCAAAAGTCAAAACATTAGTTTTTTATTTTTGTGGTCAATCAAAACATTATCTATTTATAGAAATTAAAGCTGAATCTACATCTATAGCTAACCATTGCTCTATAACACCAAACCACTTGAGATCCACAGGTAGGCCTATAAACGGAGTGAATTCAAATCAAATCATGTTATATTTGAATTTGAATTCGATTGCAAAACTGATGATTCGAATTCGGTTAAATATTCGACAGATATTCAAAAGTAAAAATTGAATTCGAATTCGACTTAGATAATCGAATATTTGGTTAATTCAAATTCGATGTATTAAACCTAATTCTTGAAACCAAACGATAGAGCACTCTCATTCCCTTTGAATGAACTACAGAGAAAGGAGAAAAATCTTGTTTCATTTTTACAAATCTATGGAGACAAACCTAATTCTATGAATGATGAAGACAAATGAAGAATAAGGGGAAAAAATAAAAAGAAAAACAAAAAACTAATAAAATATAGAACAAATGTTAAGTCTTCGGTAACCTAGAGAAAGCAAGAGAGATGAGGGAGGGGAGAGAGAGAAGAGAAAGAAGAAAATATATTGTTTCATTTTTAATGATCTATGGAGACAAACCTGTTTCTATGAATGATGAAGATAGATGAAGAACAAGGGGAAAAATAAAAAGAAAACAAAAAACTAATAAAATTTAAAATAAATAATAAGTCTTCGGTAACATAGAGAAAGCAAGAGATGAGAGAGAGAGAGGGGGGGGGAGAATAGAGGCTTTTACAATATTTTTGTATGCTGTAAAATCAATGAATAATAGCTACAACCATGACTGTAACACTCTTTTGCTTCTTTAATACATGACCTTCTTTGCCTTTAATATATGCTATTCATATTTTTGAAATCTTTTATGAAAAAACCAGTAAAACCAGGCGCTAGGGAAGAAGACAGAAGGGAGGGAAATGGGGAATTTTGAAATTGGCTAAAGGTCAGAGATGAAATGGAATAGGTACTAAAGGGCGGAGTAGGTTGTTTTGGCAGAACTTATCACTTGTCAAAAAGTTTGTATCGAGTGGTCTAATCATGCTAGGAGTAATTAATTCTCCTTTTTATATAATAATGTATCTAACATCAAAAAGTTATAGACACTTTGGCGGTTTGGCCGAGTTTTGAAGATATTTATCTTTCTTTTATAAAAAATCATGACACTTATAAATATTATATTATATTATATTATAATAATGAATTCGGTTAATTATCGAATCAAATCAATGTGTATTCGAATTTGATTCGATAATATAATCGATACATGATGTATATTCGAATTCGACCGTCCACACTAATCGAACTATTCGAATTTGGTTTGATTGCTTTCGATATCGAATTCAAATTTTTCATTACTGTTGACACCCCTATCCACAAGATTTAGCTTCCTATTTAATATGATGAATACATATAACACTAGAACATTCCCAAATGTTTTTTACAGAATTATGTACTTTTTCATTTTTTGTGTTTTATATATTTTTTAATATTTTTATTCAATTATAACATCATGAATTTCTTACAAAAGTTTGATCATTGACCCACCATCTAGTAAGGAAATAGCTTTTCTTTCATATTAGTTTTAAATTATATATTTCATCTACATCATATAAATAATTTTTACTTTTCACACTTACTTTTTGGTTTAACATAATTGATATATAATTTTTTATATATTCATTTGATTACTTGTACTTTTTTATTTTTAAAGATTTATTATTTAACTTTCATATTTTCAATTTATCCATTTGACCCAAATCACTAACCCAACACCCAAAAAGAAAAATAGTTTGACTTCTAGGTTGACATTAAACTTTCCATCATTTCTTATGTACAATACTTATTTTTGTTCAATACAATAAATGTATAATATTAGAGGTGTACCCAATATTTTATTTTTATAAATATATAATATTAGATATGTGCCCAAAATTGTCTCTAGTTTTTATTTTTGTGATTCTTTGTATTTTCTATTTTTAAAAATTTTATTATTTGACTATGACATCATTTCATTTTAGGTTGATTTTAAATTTAGCATTCCATTTTCATCATTAATAAAAATACTTCTTACATTTCATACTTACTTTTGTTTAGTATAATGAATAAACAATATTAGAGATATGCCCAATTGTTTTTACTTTTTTGTGTTATATATTTTAATTTTTTATTATTTAATTATGACATTATTTATTAACTCATTTGACCCCAAATGGTTGAATTGCTTAACCACTACGAGATGGGAAGAAAATGGTTTTATTTTCAAATTACTTTTCAAAATATTTATATTTATACTATTAAAATTTATGTTGTGGATTTTATTAATATAATTTAATGATGAGAAAAATATATCTTAAATATAGGATTTAATGAGAGAATGCACCTTAGATATGAGATTTAATGAGAAAGAATAGGAAAATAGTTTTATTTCCAATTGGTTTTAAATTTTACATTCAATTTTCAATATTAATAAAATCATTTCTTATTTATCATACTTATTATTGTTTAATATGCCAAATATATGATGTTAAAAATGTTTCCAATTTTTTTTTTGATTTCTATAGTTTTATGCATTTTATATTTTTGAATTTTATTATTTAATTGTAGCAATATGGGTTAGCCCATTTCACCCAAAATAGTTTAATTTCTTATCACCACCTAGATGAAAACACTATTTTTTTTCAAGTAGATTTTAAAAGTATAAGTTTTTATGTTATTGGAATTATTATTTTATTATGTATGTATTTAATTAATAGAATTTAATGTTGAGAAGAAACAAAAATGCATTAAATATATGATTTAATGAAAGTGAATTCAAGTTAATACCTTAAATGTTGGATGTATCTAATATCTTAAAATTAATTATTTTCAACTCATTTAGTATCAATAATTGATTACCCTATTTGCTCTCATTTTTATCAATAAATTTAAATATGGATGAGACAAAATTATGGAAATTTTCTTGAGGCTATTCGTGCTTTTTAAGTTAGTATAGATTTGTATACATTTTCTAGTGTATCCAAGCATTTTGATATCTTTCATCTGTACCTATGTGTTTTCAAAGAGTATCTGTATCTGTTTGATATGATACCTAATACTAATACTTTGATTTGGTTTAGCTTTCTACTAATACGCTTGGCACTCGGTGAGTGAGAATGTCAACTTCGATGCACGAGATTCAGAAGTGTGATGCATGATTGATCCATCCATGTAAAGGACATACCATCTAAAACCCAAGAAGGGAATTGGTTGTTAGTAGAAAATGGACTCTTGCTCAAACATTAATAGAAGCACAACACATGAAGGAGTTCACAAAATAGATGGGATAAAGAGAAACATAAACATGGAAACTCGGGATCTTAAAACACATTGAAGTAGAAGTAATGTCATCTAGCCACTTTGTAAACATGGAAACTCAGCCTACAGAGCTAGTTACCTTTACCCTGTTCCATAGTTTTGCAAATAAAGAAAATGGATAATGAAGGGTTTCTCTTCTATTATGAAATTCAAGGAACCAGAACAAGAATGACAGCGGATGTCCTATGTCCAAGCGGTGGTTACATTATACTAAGAGAAATGTCATTCAACCCCCAATGTTATAGAACTTTTAGTTTGTATCAAGGCCTTGTTCGCTTTTTGGTAAGTTACTTACCCATATTCTTTTATTTCCTAGGTAAATAAGGCAATGACCATTTTAGCCATAGAAATCCATTATTAAAAGGGGCATTTTGTCCCATTCAAGTGTTGGCAACTTTCCCCCTATGTGGGAAAGTTATTTACCCACCTAAGAGATGGGTATCACTTTCTTGGATAAGTGATAGTGTGATACCTAGGAAAATAAACTTTCCCTGATCCCTAAAGCTGAAAAAAGAACATAGAATTCTTGATCAATGGGAACCAAAATCCCATTGACCAACTTTCCCCCCTCTCAAAATCCAAAAAAAGAACACCCCCTCATTGTTTCAATAAAAATGGCTAAAAAGTGAAATGGTGTGCATGCCTACTTTATTTGAATTACATCTACAATTTACACAAAGATGGCAATCCTTATACTCCCAACAAATAAGCAATTGGAGTACATCACTACAATAACTTGTTCTTGGGACTCTCTCCCTTTTTTCCCTCTTTAAATCCTTCCATTTTTTTGACTCGAATCAGATCAAGTACATGAATTATGCATCCAACGATTATAAAAATCACAAACAAATAGTAAAACAGTGCAATACAAACCATGAAGATGATCTTCTTAGTTCACTTTAGGCTTCCTTCTTCACCTGGACCAATGACAAACTCAGACTTATGGTCAAATTTTTCCCAGGATCTAAGAAACTCAGACAGTTCTCCCGTGATAGATTTTTGGGTTTCATCATCATCATAATCAGCATCATCATCATCTTCAAAAACCAGAGAAATCCCATACTTCTTCAACTGAAGACCATGAAACCTTGGTGGGTCTCGCACTGCAACCTGTATTCTATCACCATCTCTTAACAAGGAAACCAATGGCTGGTAATCAAAAAATCGACATATGTAGACTTGATCGATCTGGGTTTTTGGAACTCCTAGCAGATACAATGTTTTTGTGAATATAGGCTCTGGTCCATCCCTGAGAATACTTGCTTGAATGTCCACTATTGCTGGAACTTTATTTCTAAAATTATCCTCTACTTGTTGGTCAAGAGAAAGCACCACATAAATAATCACACCTTCGAGCTTTTGGTTTTTGCGGCTTGAGAAAATCATCACTTCCTGGCAAAGCCAGTCTGGGATTTCATTTCCAGGAACACTCAGGTAGTTTATACGCCTCAAAGTAGCCTGCAATGAAACCATGACTTAAGAAATAAAATTTACAGGTGTGCAGGTGGCTGCTAAGTTCATGTTTAGATTCCTAACTTGTTGTGGAATTATCACACATGTTTCACAAATGCTAGATCAATGCCTTTTTTTTGCAATGCAAAAAAATAAAAAAATCATTTAAACCAGAGGGAGAGAGAGAGAGACCTTTGGAAACCTCTGAACAACAGAATGGCATGAGTTGCAGCCACTCATGTACAACCTTCTCAAGGACTTCAAGCATTCAAGGCCGGGAATATCCATTAATTTCTCACAATTCGTAAGGTTCAACTCCTCCAAATTCCTCAAGTTTGACAGATCAGGTAAACTTTTCAAAGCAGTACAATTTGAAACATCAACTTTAGTTAAACTTGCAGGCAGTGGAGGGAGAGATTTGATCTCTATGCAATGAGTCAGTAAAAGATCTGTGAGAACAGAAAGGCCCCTCAGGCTTGATGGAAGGCTGTAGATAGCACTGCGGCTTAGATTCAGAATCTCCAATGATGACAACTTTTCAAAATCATCAGGAATTACATTGGATAATTTACAAGATGAAGCATCCAAAAGCTGTAAAGAAGAGAGGTTTGAGAAAGAAATTGGCAGAAGAAAAGGCTTAGGATTCAGTTGATGTTTAAGATGCATGCGTTTTGTCATTTTCAATACTCTTAGATTTGAAAGCATCCCAAATTCTTCTGGCAATTCCGCTACACCAGTTTCCTCCATTAAAAACTCATGCAAGCCATTTAATTTTCCAATTGAAGCTGGTAATTTGCTTAGCTGTTTACATTTGTTTAGATTCAATCTCTTGAGATTGTTCAGTAACCCAATGGACTCTGGTAACTCTGTTATGAGGGTTTCATTCAAGATTAGATTAGTTAAACTAGAAATGTTTCCAATTGTATCTGGTAAATGGCTAAGCAGTACACAACTTCTCATATCAAGTTCCTCAAGCATTTCCAGAGTTCCAATCTGATCCGGAAGTTCTGTAATTGATGTTGCCTCCAGATGAAGCTCAACTACAGATGTCAAGCCTCCAACTGAAACAGGCAATTTGCTAAGAAATTGACAGTAGCTAGCTGATAAGAGCTTCAAATTTGATAATACACCAATGGAACCTGGTAGTTCTCTGATGGAACTATGGTCAAGAAAAATTTTTGATAATGATTTTAGATTGACAATGGAATCAGGAACTGCAGTGAGTAGTTTACACCTCACTAAACTAATTGTTTCAAGGTTCGTTAGAAACCCAATGGAATCAGGTATTTCTTGTATAACCAAACCATTAAGTGAAAGATCTTTTAGAGAATTCAGTTCTCCAATGGAATTGGGCAGCTGTTGCATTGACACACATTCATCCAGGATCAACCTTTCCAGTTTTGTTAGGTGGCAGACAGAATCAGGTAACTTCCTTATAGCAGTCCCACCAACAAGTAGCTCTGTTAAAGACTTCATGGGCTTCAAATCTTCTGGTAAGTCTTTTAGCTTAGAGCAATCAGAGAGGATAAGGATTTTGAGGTTTCCCAATCCAGAGATATCATTTGGAAATTCCTGAAGATTTGAGCAGCATCTCAGGTTCAAGAGAAGTAACATGCACAGTTTCCCAACTGATTTATGGATCTTCATCAGTCCTGAACAATTCTCAAGAATAAGTTTTTCTAAGTTCAGGTACCAAGAGAAATCAGGTGTAGCAATTAGTTTATGGCAACTGTGGAGATTCATAACCTTCAGCTCCTTAGCCATCTGTCCAATAGCCAGGTTTTCAGTTATAATTAAAGAAATAGCAAGTTATACAAGGTTTACTTCATCAAGGGTTACATGTCAAGTTGTGATATATGAAAATTGTTCTCTACAAAAAAATAAGAAGTAATAATCAGAGTAATTAAAATTTTGAATTATGAAACAGTGAGAACTTACATTGCACTGGATTTGCCACCATTTCTGGTCCCATACTTGCCTGATTTTGCTCTCTGAGAGATCAAGGACAGCAAGTTCCTGAGGACAAAATTCAGAAGGAAGAGCATCCAGCTGGCATCCTTTCCATTGTAGCCATTTAAGGTTAGTAAGTATAACTTTAAAGCTCCCTTCCAAATTTACATGATTGATTTGAAGAAGTCTTAGATTAACCATGGGTTCTAATCCTCTGGTGCATACTTTTCGCTCCTTTTTATCTTTCACTCTTCCATGATTAAAGAGATTCTCAAAATTTTTCTTGAAGTTTGTAGTTGATATTCTATGTCTGGTGGTATTACAAAATTCATCAGACTCCTTTCTGTTTTCTTCAGTAAAGTCAAGGGTGATGCCTTGGGTTCTATCTGTCCCCTATAGAAATTCATATATGAAATATTTTAAAACCAAACTTTGAAAGGAAAATGAAAGTCAATTTCCTTATGTTTTAACTAAGAAGAACAAGATAGACGATTTGATGTGCATTCAAGGAGTATCTTTGATAATACAGGGTGAATTGTCCTTGGAATAAAAAAAATAATAAAAAAAACAATAGGATTGTAGTTATATAAACAAAAACTAAGTGAATATGCTCCATCTTATTTGTGGCAAGAAAGCAGCATCCAAATCAATTCTTTTTTAGTTCTTCTGAATTACAGAGAAAACCAGAAAAGGAATTAAGCGTTGAGTTGGAATCTGCCATCTTGAAAGGGATACCAAATATGGCAAATACAACAAGATGCAGAAACAGGGCTGCAAACAGATTGGATATGCATGCCTAGATCAAAATTTTATCCATTAATATTCAATTCAAATAGAATCTTATCTGTTAGATTCGGATGAGACTCGGAACAAATTTGGATATTGAATACCATTAATAAATTAAACAAAAAAAAGCAGAACATTATCAATGAAGTAAACTAAAACCAATTTTGGTATTGTTTATCATGACTAAACATATAATATTCAGATATTATATTCAGATTGGATCATAATAGATTGGATGGGGATATGATTATTGACAACGAAAGTTTTCTAAATATGCAAGAAGTATGTATTTACTAGAAGTTGAAAAGAATGCAACTTTCTATACCCCCTCCCAAAAAAAATAAAAAAATAAAAATAAAAATAAAAAAATACAACCTGTCCATTGTTAATTTTCATGAGAGCAATTTTTTTGATGCTTCCTCCTTTTCCATCATAACAGCTACTGTCGTCACCATGAACATTACCTATAGTTTCTGTGTGTCTGTTTGTATGGATATATGTGTATGCGCATGGGGGGTGTCTATGTACATGGATATGTATTCGTGCATGTGTATCTATGTGTCTGCATGAGAGAGAGAGAGAGAGAAGAGGAAGAAAGAAAAAAGAAAAAAAATAACAGGAAAACTAGAATGCAGGTGAGTTCTATGGTTTCAAATGAACTTTTTTTTCTTAATTTCTAGCTAGTACTGTGGTATGGCTCAAAAAAATAATTAAGGCAAAAGCTATTTTTTCCAATTACGTGCATATATCTGTTAAAATTATAAGTTGTAAAATAAAAGCTAAATTACAGAGCAAAACAGGCAACAGAATACCTTTTTAGAGCTCAAAACTTCCATTATTTCATCCTTATCCCACAATCTACTATGCATACCAGGATCTTCAGGACATTCTCCTCGAACAATTTGCTTTCCCGTATCTCTAAGCTGATCATGCATCCACAAAGCATTGTCATTGTCAATCTTAATGAGGGATTTTCCTCTAAGAATTGCAATTGCTGCTTCAGCATGGAAGCCACATCCTTTCCATATATCAATAGCCGATTCTCTGCTCATTCTCATGCTAGCAAAGAAACATGCAATATCAAGGAAAATGCATTTGCATTCTTTATCTAGCCCATCATAACTTATCTTTAACACATCATGAAGGTCACCTGGACGGATCTGTCTTAATTTCTCCAGTGCATCTTCCCACTGATCTTTCCCTTTCTTATCAAACATAAAGGCACCAAATACTTCTAGTGCCAAAGGTAGTTGTCCTGTGAGGGTTACAATTTCTTCAGTTATATGCATGAGAGTTTCTGCAGGCTTCTCCCTTCCAAATGCATGATGGCTGAAGAGTTCAAGTGACTCTATGAGATTCAACTTTTGCACTTCATAGATCTCATGAACTTGATGCCTTGCTAAAACTTGACTATCTCTTGTGGTGATAATGATCCTACTTCCCTCATAAAACCAATCTCTCTTGCCTACTAGAGCATCAATTTGGCTTGTGTCATCAACATCATCTAGCACAACAAGAACTCGCTTCATGTGAATGCACCCTTTTATAATAAGGATTCCACCACTAACCTCTTCTACAACTTGCTCACCTTTTGGGAAAAGATCATGAAGAAGTATGTTTTGAAGGGAGACTAAACCATTGGGGTTTTTTGAAGTTTCTCTGACATTTGAAATAAAGCTACAATGCTCAAAATGAGTAACCATCTTATTATACACAGCCCTTGCCAGAGTTGTCTTGCCAATCCCACCCATCCCATGAAATACCACAATTCGGACGTCATGAGATTTAACATCTAACACCTTCATTAGCTCTTCTACACGAGAATTAATCCCAACAGGATATTTGGCCACATCTAAGGGAGTATTACTTGATATGGTCAAAACTTTTTCAACCAAATCTTTTATCAACTGTGGTTCTTGGCTGTCAAAAAAATAAATAAATAAGAAAAACATAGACATAACGGAAACAATTGAAACAAATGTTCTAATGCAGAAAAGCAAACAAAGATTTGCATTTGCTAAAATGATGGTTTCCATGATGAAAAAGATTCACTTGTTAGTAATATTTTTTTTTTGTAATAAATAAAAAAGAAACCTTATTAGGAAAATGGAAAAAGAGTACAATATAGGTGATAAGGAATCACCAACCTCCAAAAAAGAAAAAGCCCCCCCATAACCATCACCTTCAATCTCAGTGAAACAAAATTACTCCAACCAAACAAAAAAAAAAAAAACTCCCAAACCAAACTGAACAGCCCACTCACCAGATAAAGCCCACCCAACTAACTACAAAACTTAACACCTCATGCAGCTGATGCCTCCCTACAACTTAATATGCTTCAACTTAAACCATTGTAGAAAAGTTGCCCAACTATTCATCTCTTCCATTGGATTGAACAGAAAACTCTTAATGTCTCTGTTGAAATAACTTAGTTTTTTTTTAAGTTTAGTGCCACAAGGGCACCTTTGTAATTTTCTCCTTTATTTTTTATGTATGGTCGCCCAAGTATATATACCAAAATAAACTGGCACCGCCAGTTGACTTTTGCCTCTTTCAATTCTGTCTCATTTCTCTCTTTTCTCTTTTCTCTCTTCTCCCTTCTCCTTCTCTTCTCACTGTTCTGGAATCACACCATCTCAGCACCAAGAAAACATGGCATCAGAGCGCCAGATCCAATCTTAGGACCAGGGCAGCACTTCTTTCCTTTTCTGTCTATTGGTGGTCGAACCAAAGAACAAGATCTCTGGTGGACGTGTGAGGAAACTCACTGCAAGACTGTTCCTTTTGCTTGGTTGTGAGCCCAGAAACTATCAGAAAGAAAAAAATCGAATGCTGTGACTTTTTTTTTTAGTTTTTTCTTCCTCAGTTTGTGGATCGAACTGATCCTTTTTTGTACCTAGATGTATGGGTTATGTGGGTCTAATGACCTGCGGCTGGTGTGAGAGTATTTTCTCTCATTGTATGTGGATAGAGTGATCCCTTTTTTGCCCAGAAAGGTGTTATTACTTCAAAGTTACAGATCTGTAACTGCTGTGAGAGGAGATTATTTTCTTCTTCTACCCATATAGAAGCTAAGCTACTGTGTGAAAGCTGTTTTGTTGCTGGAGAGAATGGTCAGATCTGTTTTTTTGATACTCCTTACACATCTGAAATGGTGTGTGATCAGTCTGAAAGGGTTCAGTAGGGCTGAAATCTGAGAACAGTAATGGTGTGGGTCCAGCTGTGATTTCCTTGAGTGAGAACAAGTTTTTCTTTTGTGTCCAGAAGTGTAGCTGAACTGGAAACTTGATCACATTGCTGCAACCTGTTTTTGACTGTACTGTGGATCTGAAGTGAATTAAAAAACGTGTTCTCTAGCTGGTTTGTGACTGATCAGATTTAGCTTCCATGTCTTCGGAAGATTCTGGTATGTCTGGTGTTACCTCTAGTCAGAGTGGGATGAGCAGAGGTTTTGACATGAGTTTTCCCATGGCTGTGATTCCCTTTATGGCCTTAATTACCTAGAATGGTCAAGGGGAATCAAACTTTACATAACTGCAAGGGGAAAAGCAGGATATATCAATGGTAGAATTAGAGAACCCCAGTCTAGTGGTGTGGAACATGATAAGTGGGACCATGAAAACAACATGGTGATGTCATGGCTGTTATTGTCTATGCTGCCACAAGTGAGAAAGACCTTCATGTGGGCAGAAACAACTCATGAGATATGGGAGCAGGCACAATCTACATACTCCGAACAACGGCATTATGCTAAAATATATCAGTTGTAGGCTGCCTCCTCAACTTGTAAATACGGGGAGAGGAGTCTCTCCTTCTACTATTTAGACCTGACTTCTGTTGGAAGGAACTCGATCACTATCAGAATATAGATTAGAAGTGTGATGCAAATGCCAAAGCATACAAGTCTCTGGTTTCATAGCAATGAGTGTTTGCCTTTCTCCTAGGGCAGAATCCTATATATGAATCTATCAGGGTTCAGATATTGGGGGGTAAAGACCTCCCATCCGTATAAGAAGTATATGCTCTAGTGCAGTCAGAAGAGAGCAGACATAATGTGATGAACAATCCTAAGGGAGAGCATGTGGCTTTAGCAGCTAAAGGGAGTGTTGCTACGGGTGGTGGAAATTCCTTCAAGAAAAATGACTTCTAGAAGAAAGGCGATAACAAAAATAAGTTATGGTGTACACACTGTTAGAAGTTTAGGCATACTCGGGAGACATGTTCGGAGCTTCACGAGAAGCCAAAGTGGGCTCAGGAAATGAGTAAAAAGCTGGATCAGAATAAGAAGCCAGGACAGTAAGGTCAGAGAAAGTTTAATGCAACAAATTTAGCCTCTCAAGAGCCACAATCATCTACCACCACTATGAGTTCTTCTGGGACTGATTTGAGGGAAGATATCATTAAATTCTTTTCGTGACCATTTAGAGTTGTATGGGACGGCAATCTGCTAGATGGATTCTGTTTCTCCATCCTCGACTTCCTTTGCATCTACATCACGTAGCGGTAATTCTGCCACAGCTTTCCATGTGTCCTCTCATCCCTCAGACTCCCCTTGGATAATATACTTTGGAGTCTCGAACCATATGATAGGTAAGTCCAATTGTTTTCAACCTTATCACCTATTATCTGGTCGGGACAAGGTGAGACTTGTTGATGGTTCTTTCTTCACCATAACTGGTCAAGGAACCATCTCCCTTCCTCTTGAACTCACCCTCTAATGTTCTACATGTTCCTAAACTGCCCATAAATTTGTTCTCTGTTAGTAGTATAACAAATTCGTTGAACCATTCAGTAACCTTTTTTCCTTCCTCTTGTATGATATACGATTTGGTCGGGAAAGACGATTGGTAGAGGTCGTATGGAAGATGGTCTTTACATACTGGAAAATAAAGCTTATCTTGCGGTTATTGAGTCTAAGAGTCTGACTAATAAGAGTCAAGTCCTTTTATGACACATTCGTTTGGGTCATTTATCTTTTGAGTCATTGAAAGTTTGTTACCGTATTTATTTAAATCAATGTCAATTTTGGATTTCACATGTCAAACTTGTCAGTTGAGCAAACATTGTGAAAATCACTACTTCAAGATATAATAAATATGATTTTCCTTTCCATATTGTGTATTCTGATGTATGGGGACCTATTACTTTAGCAACTGAGTCTGGTTATAGATTTTCATTACATTTATTGATGATTACTCTTGATATACTTGGGTGTACCCTATGCGGTCCAAAGATGAAGTGCCAAAAATCATTAAAGATTTTCAACGCTTGATATTCACTCAGTTTCAAATGGAAATCCAAATTTTCCAATCAGACAATGCCAAAGAATATTTCCATAGTGATCGCGCGGAGTTATTTGCCTCGTACGGATCCATACATCGTAGCTCTTGCGCTAGAACCCCCTAGCAAAATGGTGTTTCTGAAAGAAAGAATCGTCATCTCCTTGAAATTGCTTGCAGGTTACTTATACACATGAATGTTCCTAAACGTTTTTGGTTTGATGCTGTGTTGTGTTCTGCCTATCTCATCAACCTATGCCATCTCGCTTGTTAGGGTACAAGGCCCCCCATCAGCTTCTTTTTCCCAAGGCTCCACTCTTCTCTATTCCTATTCGTGTGTTTGGTTGTCGTTGTTTTGTCCAGGACCTTTCTCTTACTCATGGAAAACTTGATCCTCATACCATTCCTTGTGTCTTCTTGGGTTATCCTTCTTCCCAAAAGGGCTATCGATGCTTTGACCTCGTTTCCAAGAAGTACTATGTCTTTATGGATGTGTCTTTCTTTGAAACTGATCATTTTTTCCCGGTTTATCCTTAGGGGGAGAGTAAGGTGGAGGAGAAATCAATTCAGGTTCAGGTTCTTCCTCCTTTGCCTGACCCTCCTTCATTCCGTTTTTTCGTCATTGCAAGAGCCAACTAAATTCGAGAGCTGTGGAGTAACTTGAAACCGTACCGCCAACATCATCAAATTCACTGGGGACAGATCATATCCAACCAAGTACTATCGTCCCCATTGATGTTCCTGATCCTCTTGTCATAGAAATTCCATCTGGCAATGACCTTGACATTCCTATTGCAAAAAGGAAGGGAGTTAGGTCTTGTACCACCAAGTATCCTATTACCCATTTTGTTACCTATGAGAACATCTCACCCTCCTTTCGTGCTTTCATTTCTTCCATTAATAGTGTCCCTATCCTAAAAAATGTGGCAGAAGCTCTCTTAGTACCTGAATGGACAGATGCAATGAAAGAAGAGATAAATGCTCTACATAAAAATGGCATGTGGGAATTAGTGGATCTTCCTAAGTGTAAGGAACCGGTAGGGTGCAAGTGGGTGTTCACAGTGAAACACAAAACTGATGGCATGATAGAAAAGTACAAGGCTAGGTTGGTGGAAAAAGGGTTTACCCAGGTATATGGTGTAGATTATGTAGAGACCTTTGCCCCAGTAGGCAAGATGAACTCCAATTAGAGTCCTTTTCTCCCTTGCAACAAATCTTGATTGGGATCTTCATCAGTTAGACATAAAAAATGCCTTTCTGAATGGAGACCTTGAGGAAGAGGTATACATGGTTCAACCTCCTAGCTTTAGTGTCCTAGGCAAAGAGCAAAAAGTGTGCAGATTAAAGAAGTCTTTGTATGGTTTGAAGCAATCACCGAGAGCCTGGTTCAGCAAATTTCATCTGGCTATACAGAAGATTGGCTACAAACAATGTCAGATTGACCATACTCTATTTGTGAAAAGAGGGGAAGGAAAGATTGCAGCCTTGATAGTGTATGTTGACGACATGGTGATCATAGGTGATTGGAAGGCTGAAATTCAGAGACTAAAAGATTTCTTAGCCACTCAATTTGAGGTGAAGGATTTAGGTCCCCTTCGATATTTCCTTAGAATTGAAGTGGCCCGCTCTCAAAAGGGGATCTTCATTTCTCAGAGGAAATACATC
This sequence comes from Nelumbo nucifera, assembly GCF_055504915.1. Classification (NCBI taxonomy): domain Eukaryota; kingdom Viridiplantae; phylum Streptophyta; class Magnoliopsida; order Proteales; family Nelumbonaceae; genus Nelumbo; species Nelumbo nucifera. The sequence continues at coordinate 50,387,768 of NC_142656.1, forward strand.
CTAGATCTGTTACAAGATATAGGAAAACTAGGGGCTAAGTCAACCGACTCTCCCATTGATCCAAATCACAGACTGGATGACTACTGTGGTGAAGTTGTCAAAGATGTAAAACAATTCGAGAGACTTGTGGGAAGGCTCCTGTATTTATCCATAACCAGGGCAAACATTGCTTATGCAGTAGGTGTTCTTAGTCAGTTCATACATGCCCCTAAGACCACACACTCAGAGGCAGCAGAAAGAATACTCAAATACCTGAAGAGGTTTCCTGGAGCTGGTTTGTTATACCAAAAGAATGGTCATTTGAAGATTGAAGTATATACAGATGCTGATTGGGCTGTATCAGTTGATGAAAAAAAGTCTACTAATGGGTATTGTTCCTTTGTGGGAGGAAACCTAGTCACATGGAGAAGCATGAAACAAAATATGGTGGCTAGGTCTAGTGCTGAAACTGAATATAGAGCAATGTCCCATGGGGTGGCTGAAGGCATGCAAATAAAGAATTTGAGCGAACTGGGTTTTCCATTTGATAGTCCTATGTCCTTGTATTGTGATAACAAGGCTGCCATCAATATTGCAGCCAACCCTGTTCTTCATGATAGAACTAAGCATATAAAGGTTAACAAACACTTCATTAGAGAGAAAATTGTTAATGGGGAAGTGTACACCCCATATGTGAGTTCCAAAGAGCACCTAGCAGATATATTTACAAAAGGCTTGCATCACTCGCGGCACGATAATTTATGTGACAAGTTGGGCATGATTGATATCTACGTCCTAACTTGAGGGGGAGTGTTGAAATAACTTAGTTTTATTTTAAGTTTAGTGCCGCAAGGGCACCTTTGTGATTTTCTCCTTTATTTTTTATGAATGGTCCCTGTAGTATATATACCAAAATAAACTGGTGCCACCAGTTGACTTTTGCCTCTTTCAATTCTGTCTCTCTTCTCCCTTCTCCTTCTTCTCTTCTCTCTGTTTTGGAATCACACCATCTCAGCACCAAGAAAACAGTCTCTTACTTTCTAGGTTTTCAAAAACAAAACCAACCATGTTGTTGTTGTACACCTCTTGAAGATCAGATAAGGTTCCACATAGCCTCAAGCCCCCTTTCCAAAAGATTTGGAAAAGCAACTAAAAGAGGAACAACTCAACATTTAGAATTGCAAGTACTGAACCAGAAAGAAAATCCTTGGTATGTCTACAACTTTGACCATATTGGTAATTGTCAACATAACACTCCATAATTGCTGAATCACTGAACTGAATTGCTTAGTCATTTGCCTTTTAGTGAGTAAACTATTGGAAAAGCTTCAATGTTCAAAAAGGCACGGATAACATGGATTTCAAAGCCCTCATCTGATTAATGATCTGCATTAACACAGAAGCCTAATTGGAGTTTGGATAAAGTAGGCATACTTTGAGTACAAAGAGTAAGCACAAGGTAAATTTTTTGACACCTGTCCAATGAATACCCCCAGCCTACCCTTGAAATGATTCAAAGCAGATTTCAAAGATTGGCTTGTTGGTTTATTCCAGCGTTGATGCGGAATCAAATCTCACAACCAGCACTTCCGGGAAAAAGGGGTCAAAGGAGTTATTAATGGTGCATAGCATGGTTTTCAAAATTGGACCAGACTAGACAGGACGGTTGGACTGGAAAACCCGGGAGTCGGTCAGGTGATCGATTCCATTTTACCCCAAAACCGTTATTTCGCCAAAGCCGTTGATTTGGTCAGCAAATCGCTGACTTGAGCGGTCGAATCATCCAACGGTTTTGGCCATTTTTATTTTTTTATTTTTTTGTCAGAATGGACCATCCATTCCGTTCGAACGTTAGGACTATTTGACCCGAGAACTGGACCCTTGACCCGTTCGTTGTCCGATTTGGTTTTAAAAACCTTGGTGGATAGCACCAAATACCAAAAAAGGATACGCATCCAAACATTCCAGCCACTGCCCAGAGCCTTTTTGTGGCAACCCTCCAAAGCTTAGGGAGATTATGAAAATTGGATCTCCAACAATTCATCCCGTTCTACTCCATGGTTTGGTCAACAAGGTCTCTAGTCCATAAATCAGTTAACTGGTGCATGGTAATTTCGTGCGACAATGTCTACCAATCTTCACGTTTCGTCAAAGATTTTCTGTTAGAGACCTCTTATTTTCCAGTCCATTCTTTATTTACCTTTTCAACAAGAAAGGGAAAATGCCCTAAATGAAGATCATGAACAAAAAAGGCAATACCCTATAAGCTTTTGAACCATACTTTCAATGTAAAAGGGACGGAAAACTTTTCGGTCGGAAATATTTCAGCTATTCTTTTTGCCCCTTCTTTCTTACGGAGAAATTGGGAGCCAAATTTTCCACCCCTTCTACATCTACATAGAACAAGCAACGCAAATACGAAAAAATTGAGGGGAAAAGACAGTACCAATTTCTCGAATCCCAACCGGAAATTCCACCAGCTTTCTCCATGGCTTTCTTCCATCTGAGGACCTTGTCTTTTCCAAAACGTTGCTCGAGGTTCCGGAAGTCCATCTCGAAGGGCCCGTTCTGCCGCCGGACATGAGAGGGATCGACTCGGTAAAACACCGGAAGCAAGTGTCGCCGGCGTCGCCAGCATTCAGTGATTCTGGCTAGCTCTTCCAGACACCAACTCGAAGAAGCGTAGTTCTCTGATATCACGGCGATTGACACCGCCGATTCCTTGATGGCAGTGAACACCGTCGACTTGATCTCCTCATCATCACTTTCCAACTCTTGGTCATACCAGAACGCACGGATGCCATTGGCTAGGAGCTTGTTGTAGAGACATCCGGTGAAGTTGTGTCGAGTATCGACGCCTTTGAAATTCAGGAAGACGTCCCACCGAAAGACGGGGCACTGAGTTTCCTCCTCCTGCTCCACCATTGCGCCTCCTTAGATTTCCTTCCCCCCTGTTTCTTCACTTCTAACTACCAGGTTAAACTACTGGGGTTACTCTCTCTGCTACAACTAGATTAACAAGACTAGAAGGAGAAGAAGTAAATGCAGAGTCCCCAGCAAGGGATTTGTGTGCGTCGTTCTATTGAAGCCATCCCAAACCAGCTTTGATTTGAACTAAATGGCTCAGGATCTCTTTCTGTCGTAGCTAAACACCTCTGCAACTCAGATAGGAACTTGGCCAATGAACTGAGTTCCGGCCTCTCGTTGCTTCAGGTCAACGCAACGCAGAATCCGATTTTTTTCTTTTTCCTATATTTTTTTTAATTTTTCGGGTATAATTCGATTCTTCAGCGTTTGACTTTACATGACAATAAGATATTGTCGCGTTTATCGGGACGTTCCTGATGCATTGTCCTTTTGCTGATGTATTGACGGAAAGACCCCAAAAGGCGTTGGGTAAACGATTTAAACGGTAAAACCTACCGTGATATTTCATCTAAATACCAAATATTTTCTCACAAATTGCACTTCAGACTTTTCTTGTTAGATTTACAAACGGATAAATAAAATGATTATATACTTGAATTTAATTTGGGATTAAGGCTCTGTTTGGTTCACAGGAATAGAGTCCGGAACCCAAATCGTAATGGGCTATTTCATGGTTTTCAAAACCGGACTAGACCGGACGGTTAGGCCGGAAAAAATAGGAAATTGGTCAGGTGATTGGTTTTGGTTTTCCCCCAAATTAGAAATTTGCTCAAAACTGTTAATTTTGGTCAGAAACCGCTGACTTGGCCAATTAACCGTTCGAACCGTTTTGATCATTTTTTATTTTTTTGTTAGATTGGGCTGACTGTTCGGTTTGAACGGTCAGACCATTCGACCCAGAAACTGGACATTTAACCGGTTCAACCTTTGGGTCATTTTTAAAAACTATGGGCTATTTTGATTCCAAATGTTTGGTTGGGACTTAGGTGGAATTAGAATCTCATTCCCATTCTCACACCAATGTGGTATTCCCCCATTTGAAGGAATGGTCATTCCTTGCCCCTCCTTTAGGGAATAAAATCCCATTCTTGCCGAATCCAATTTCCATTCCCATTCTTATTTGAACCAAACGGATTACGGGAATAAATCATTCAGATTCTGATTATGAAGGATTTTGATTCCAATTCCCACTACAAGTCAAACAGATCCTAGATTGATTATAAACAGATAAATAAAATGATTAGTATACTTGAATTTAATTGATTTGTAATTAATTTAAGAAAAAATTATCAGCTTCAACGTTTCAGCAGAGATCGGCTTGAGTGAGTGCAACATCCGTCCGAACGAGTTTAGCTTCAATTAGTGGAAACCCATGATTACACCCTTCAAACAACCTCTCGGAACCTTGCATTGGGAATATCTCCCCATTAAATAAAGCACATAAGAACTCAAATATTCTCAATGCAAAGCTGTAAGGGCTGTTCAAATGTGCCTTGCGCTGTAGCTGATTCAACCTTTACAGCCTTGCATTGGGAATATCTCGGTAGTTATGTGCTTTATTTCATGGGGAGATATTCCCAATGCAAGGCTATGAAGGTTGTTCGAACTGACCTTGCAGTGAAAACTTTCACCACGGATGGAGTTCTTACCTGTAAAATAATTAAAAATAATCTGAAATAAGAAGTCTAACTACAAAAGAGTACATTTTACATTCACATTGTTCGTGTATATTTAAAAAAAAAGTTTGAAAAAATTACAAAAAACAGATTTTTTTTATTTATTTAGTTTTTATAAACAAGACCCTTGTTGCTTTTTTTCAACCAATTAAGCAGAGATAATAAAGGGCAAAATAAAAATTTTAAAATAATTAAAGTCTTAAACCCATTATGTGTCAACACACATACATATATATATATATATATATATATATATATATATATATATATATATATATATAAAGTTGTAAACCATATATATTTATCCAAATCCAGGTCCAATAAGGACATTCGAATTTGACCCATCTATAATTGAATCGAAAGTAGACCCACTTCAAATTCAATCTCATATAAGAGCATGCATTATGCACGTGTTTGTAGATAAGTATATATTTATGGTATTTGAATTTAAATTTTATGACTTGTACAAAACTCAAAATACAAGTATTTATAGATAAAATTAATAATATGCTGAATTTGGATGTTGTTTCTTTAATAATTATAATGTATATAATATATATTCTGATTATTCTGTATAATATCTGATTTTTTAATTTAAATTATTAATAATATTTAATTCTAGATCCGAAAAGAGATTATTTGGTATGAATCAAATATTAACATCGGGATGTAGGCTTAATATATCCTAAGGTTGACTATAAATGAAGAAAATACAAAAGATATTAATGGATAAATTGCTTAAACTATAATTTTCTTTTAAGCCAACAAAAGGCAATTTCATTGTGTTTAGCATAATAAGCCTTTATTAGTGGTGCAACTCGGGTGGGTTGAGTCGGTTTGATAGCTATCTCAGGTCCAACTTTAAAAGGTGTAAATCTCAGACTTGCGTTTGGTCCATCCCAAGGTCAAATTCGAATTTATCAACTTAAACCTAATCCAATTTTAACCCAAATCAATTCAGGTTAGTTTTAGGCTTGGGTTAGGTTAGATTGGGTTTGGGTGGCCTAGTTGGTTTAATTTAAAGGAATTTATGAATATTTTTATATAGTCATCTTTTATTGGGCCTTGTGGCCTAATTTAAAGTAGAATTGATTGAAACTATATACAAATTTCATTTACAAATCCATATATACATGTTGCCGCACGGTTTGTTCGAGGTCAATGAGGTAAATTTATTCTTCAAGTTTCAATATTGTGCGAGGATCACGAGGTTTTGGAAGAGGTTGACCGAAGTCGAGGACAGTAAACCGAGGCGAGGACTATGGTAGCCAAGGACTACAGTAGCCAATGACTACTGGCTGGGGCGAGATCCCTGGTGACATGAGGCACTACAAGACAGAGAGTATTAGAGGCCTTGGGGTGGATACCTAAGGCAGAGGCTCCGATGCTCAAGTTAGTACAAGGTGCGAAGCTAGAGAGAATGCGAGAGTGCTCCTGGAGTATGTCCTCGGATGCACCAGATCTCCTAGAATTAATGCTTGGCAGGGGTAAATGAGTGAGTAAATGTTGGAGTTACTCTGTTTTATCCCCTTTTCAGGGGCAGTTATCTCTTATTTATACTTGAGCGTGCTGGTGGTAGGTAGAGATGAGTGCCTTGGATGAGAGCCATACGAGGTCAGACTACAGGCCCTGGTGGTACGCCGGATAGTTAAGTGATGGCTCCGTACGAGAGCAGCAAGGCTCTCGCCTACTGTGGCTGATGTTAGTAGGCATTAGTGGGCTAGGCCCTCTAGCCCTATGTGGGTTGGGCCAAGCTAACCCACACCACTTGCCCCCCACTCCCGAGACTAAGGTGAGGCCTTAGCTTCTGCCTGTAACAAGGGTGGTTGTCGAAGAGCACGGTGGAGGCGCCGAAGAAGCCAACAATCGAGGGAGAAGCACCTAAGAAGCCCACCACTCGGGAAGAGGCGTTGAAGAGGCCCGCAGAGTGGCCCGAGGCGGGAAAGAAGAGGCCTACCGTAGATGCACCGAGGGAGGAGCCCCCGCGAAAGCTTGCCAACATAGATAGGCAAGCCGAGGAGGTGGTGCGGAGGTCCGCACCTGGGGAGCGCTCGTCTGGACCTTCGTCATCCTCCCATTAGTACAGGGCACCTCCGAGAGGATTGAAGGGGCTGGAAAAACTTTCCTTCCCCAATTGCAGCTCCGAGAGGGGGACTCCATCCGCAACGAGGGGGTCAACTAGGAGTTGGTCAACGTGTCCATTCTGCCTAGGGATCACTACCGCCTTCTGCAAAGTGACCCCAAGGCTATCTACGACGAGGGCCTGTACCACTTGGCCAAGGTAAGACGTTCTTCAATGCTTCATCGTGTGTATGTTCATTTTATTTTTATTTTTTTTGTTTTCGCTGATCGGTTCTATGGCAAGCCTGTCTACATTCCATCGGCTTGGGGGACCGAACAAGGCTGGCCATGGGGGACCGAACAAAGCTAATGTGTCCATTGGATCTGCACCAATCTGGACCATTGCCTTGGGCGTCGTTTCATCTTCCGAGGGCCTGAGCTAGGTGGCACATTGCAGTTGGATGGCGGGAGAGGATTAGTTTTAGCTGTCGGATTGGATAAATCTTGGCTGTTCATTTTCCTTTAAATAGGGGCCCTGGCGGTGCCTTTCTTCTCCATTTGGACTTAGACGCCCTTGTTCTCAAGTGAACGTAGCTTCCTAACTCCCAAGTCTCCAGAGCTCCTTTGCCCCTTTCTTTCTTCGAGACACTCCATCCTTTTTAGGTAATCTCACAATGTCGTTTTCAGACTTTGGTCCCGAGTGCCATGAACTCTCGAACATTTCGGGAGGGAGCTCTCCTGCAACCCCCTTTCCCTTATCTTCCTTAGGTTCCTTAGCTGTAGTCCCCCATCGACGGGAGGTGGCCATTTTGAGGGAGAGGCTAAGCTTGGGGGGTGCCGAAGGCAGTCGCCGGGGAAATGGCTCTCCCCATGAAAGCTCCTCTTTGGCATTGCCAAGGGAGCCTGAGGGATCTCCTCTCTCTGAGGGTGATGCCGTGGAATTCGTTGCCGAACCAGTGGAGGGGAGTGTTGTCTGAAGGGTGGCTGATGCTGGCGTCCCACGTTTGGAGTTTGATAGCTCTTTAGCCGTGTGCTAGGTCAAATCACTGGCGAAGAGGTTCCATATACCTCGGTCTTACAACCTGAGGGTCCCCGACGTGCGCGATAGGCCGTGGACCCCTAAGGACGGGGAAATCTGCATCTACCAGCATTATTTAGAGTATAGTCTTAGGTTTCCCCTCCCGACCTTAATCTCCGAATTGCTGGAGTGGTACGACATCACTATCAGCTAGCTCGTACCTAATGCCCTCCGGACCGTCGTGACTATGATGGTGTGGGCTTGGCTAAGGGGAGTGGAGCTGACATTGAGAATATTCTGTGCCATGTTTGTGCTAAGGAAGCACGCTTCCAAGGCCAGCATGTACTACTTCCACCTGAGGAGAGGGAAGCCAGTGCACAACCCCTCTTCCGTTCACGGGTGGAAGGACAAGTTTTTCTACGTCTCCTACCCCAAGGGCTGGCGCTTCAGGTCCGACTGGGGGGAGGCCCATGTCGTCATCGAGAGATGTCCCCCACCGCTCTAAGACGAAGAGGCTGCAACAGTGGCTCATCTGCTTGTGACGGGGACATTCCAGGCTTAGCCTTTGGTGGAGGAGGAGGTCCCCCTAGTCTTTGCTGGGATTAGCCCAACCTCCCTCGGTAGGAGAGGTTCCGTAGTTAGTGCGTCTTCCATGTTCCTTTCTTTTTCTCTTTGCTGATGTGCTAACTACTTTCTTTTGCTGTTTCACAGAGGTGCCGATGGACGTCAAGGAGTGCTTGTTGACAAAGCAGGCTAGTGGACATACACCGAAGAGGCCTGGTGACGAGGTTGCCCCCTGCCCCGAGAAAGGGGGGGGATTTGCAAGTACCTGCTAAGGGGAAATAGACGGTGGTGGCACTGAAGAGGACGGTGGAGGTGCCGAAGAAGCCAATCACCGGGGGAGAAGTGCCTAAGAAGCCCACCACTCGGGAAGAGGTGCTGAAGAGGCTCGTGGAGGGGCTCGAAGGGGATGGCAAAACTTTCCGCCTCCAATGGCAGCTCTAAAAGGGTGACTCCATTCGCGACAAGGGGGTCAGCTAGGAGCTGGTCAGTGGGTCCATTCTGCCAAGGGATCGCGACCGCCTTCTTTAAAGCGACCCCAAGGCTATCTACAATGAGGGCCTGTACCACTTGGCCGAGGTAAGACATTCTTCAATGCTTCACTGTGTGTATGTTCATTTTATTTGTTTTTGTTTTTTTGTTTTTTGTTTTTGCTGATCGGTTTTGTGGCAGACCTATTTACACTTCGTTGGCTTGGGGGATCGAACAAGGTTGGCCATGGGCCGCGTCGATAAGGTCGAGAAGGAGAAGAAACTTCAAAAGGTAATCTTTGCTGCTAAGGAGAAGCACCAGAAGTTCCGCAAGGTGCTTATGGACAAACAATTGCTTTGGGACCACCTTGAAGTTTAGCTGCAGGAGGCACGACAAGGGCTCCAAAGAGAAAATGGAACAGGTATGGTTGGAGAATATTGCCACGGAGGCAGAGAGACAGATTGTCGAGGTCGAGAAGAGGGCTGCCAATTCCCTAAAGAGAGTTGTCGAGGCAGAGGCAAAAGTTGTTGAAGCCCTAGCTTCGGTGGAGAAGTGAAAGAAGGCAGCGACCGAGGCAGTGGAGACATAGAAGAAGTCTTCCGATTACATGGACACGTTGGTGGTCTATGGTTCATCATCTTACCTCGACGGCATAGAAGACACTAAGAAGGCATTCCTACTGGTGCTGCCGGATTTTGACATCGAGGGATTGTAGGTGATCCTCAATGCTCCTTCTGAAGACGCCATTCCTCCTCCTCCGGCCCATGATGAGGCGCAGGTGTAGACTTCCCCCCTTGTCACCGAACTCACCGGGAGGTCCTCATGGGCCAGGCCTTGCACTAGGACCCCTAAATGATGGTTGGTACTCAGGTGGGGCTCCTCCTTTCTTATTTTGTTCTGTTGTTGTAATAGTTCCGTTGTCTTTTTGTTTTTTTTGAGCGCAATAAAAAAATTTGTAAAGGCTGTACAAGATCAAAATTGAATAGCAAATGAAGTGAATGAAACCATTTTTTGTGTACACTGTGTTTTGTGTATGTTGTTTATTTCCTTCTTCTCTTTTTTCTTTTCTTCCATCTTTTTTTTTTTTATACGAGAGGTTGTTGCCCCTCTAAAACGTTGAAACCATGATACACAAGGCACATACGATTCAGCCGCAGCATTCATTTATTTGCATGCTCATCTTGGCTTGTCTGGATATTGGAAGCCGAGGCGGAGCTCCTTGGCTTCCAAATCTTCATGCTATCTCAGGCGAGGTCAAAGAGACCTTGCACTTTGGCCTAGGTCCAGGGCCGAAGTATGCTGCCGAGGTACTTAGGTGGATGAAGAGCTATAGCGGAGTCGCACCGTCGGGGTGCAACTCCTCTAACTTGTTCACCAAGTGATATCTCGAGGGAGGCCAAGGCATCCCATTGGCGAAACTGAGGGCTTTGCCTCATTTTCTTTATGCTAAGTGTAGATGGCCGAGGGGGTCACCACGTTCAGGGGTGAGGAGGTGATGAGGTGAAGTGAAGAGGAACTTTGCTTCATTCATTCATTACTTTCATCAAGAAGTTACATTCATCTATGGTACATTCGAAGGTTCTCCGAGTTCCACGTCCGAGGGACATGTCTTCCATCTAAGTTTTCTAGTCAAAATGTGCCGGGGCTGAGAGCCTGTTTGATCCGATAGGGGCCTTCCTAGTTGGGGCCTAACTTCCCTACTCCAGGTTCGGGAACCATGACCTTTCTGAGGACAAGGTCTCGCTCTCTATAGTGTCTTTCTTTCACTCTTGTGTTGTAGTAGCGGGCTACTCACTGCTAATAGGCAGTCATCCTTATTTGTGCTTGCTCTTGGGCTTCTTCCATATGAGCTCTTTGTCATTCCCGTCCTTGGTATACCCTTGGACCTGAAGCATTGGTTGGCCAATTTCCATGGGGGTCACTGCTACCGTGCCATAGGTTAGGCCGAAGGGAGTTTCTCCCATCGCTGTTCGAGGTGTGGTTTGATACGCCTAGAGGATGTTGGGTAGTTCATCGGCCCATAGGCCTTTAGCTTTATCCAACCTGGTCTTTAGCCTGTCCAAGATGGTCCTATTTGTGACTTTGGCTAGGCCATTCGTCTGGGGGTACCCCACCGAGGTGTACTATTGTCTGATGCCGAGAGAGGTGCACCATTCTTGGAATTTAGTGTCGTCGAACTGCTTCCCATTGTTTGTGACCAGCGTGTGGGGGAGGCCAAAGTGGCAAATGATGTTCTTCCAAAAGAAGCTTTGAATTGCCCGCATAGTGATAGTGGCTAGGGGTTCAACTTCCACCCATTTAGTTAAGTAATCCACAACAATGACAAGGTACTTCCAACCTCTCGTAGTCTGGGGGAAGGGGCCGAGGAGATCCATCCACCACTTGGCGAAGGGCTAGGGGTTGTTGAGGGCTAAGAGGGTGGTCACTGGTTGATGGTAGAGGTTGACATGTCTCTGACACTGATCACATTTCCGCACTAGCTCAGTCGCATCCTTATGAAGCATTGGCTAGAAGTACCCTTGCCTTAAAGTTTTCTAGGCTAGGGTCCGGCTGTCGAGGTGATTGCTGTAGATGCCTTCATGAATTTCCCAAACCACATTCTCGCCCTCCTCCCTACTGAGGCATCAGAGGTAAGGCAAGGTGAAGGACCTCCTATACAACTTTCCCTCTAGCAAAGTGTAGTGCACTACTTGTTGTTGGAGTTTTCGGGCTTCGTTCCTGCCATTGGGTACCCTTTCTATTAGTAGGAAGTTGATGATAGGATCCATCCAAGATGGTTCAGATTCCACGAGTAAGATTTGGATCTCTTCTATGGAGGGCCGGGCTAGTCTTTCCATGCGAACAGTGCGGCTGAGGGCCGCCTCCGAGGTGTTCGCCAACTTGGAGAGGGCATCGACTCGAGAGTTCTCAGCTCGTGGGACTTGCTGCAAAGAGAAGCGTTGGAAGTGGCAGGCTAACTCTTGAACTATGGCGAGGTACTTAGCCATGCTTTATTCTCTAGCCTCATACTCACCGTTGACTTGGTTCACCACCGGTTGAGTTGCTGAGGACTTCTACGTGCTTAGAGCTGAGGTCTTGGGTGAGATGCAACCCCGCTAAGAGGGCTTCATTGTTGGATGCAAGGAACTCAAATATCAATGCATACCCTTTGATAGCATTGTCGGGGGTGAGGAGAATGCGGCCCACAACAAGTCTCCACATGGGGGGGACCTCCTCGGCTGATTGTGCTTCTTTTGGCTCTTCTTCTCAAGGTCGGCCGAGGGGCCTGCTGAATGTGCTTTGATCGTGGGTCTCGGCTGGTACTGTATGTAAAACTCTGACAATTCTATTGCCCACTTGATCAGGCATCCCGAAGTCTCTGGCTTGGCAAGTATGGCCCTAAGGGGCTGATTTGTTAGGACTACTATGGAGTGGGCTTGGAAATACGGCCTGAGCTTTCTAGTCGAGGTGACGAGGGCATAAGCTAGCTTTTCCACTTTCGGGTACTGGGTCTCAGCGCCGCTGAGGATCTTGCTGACATGGTATACCAACCTCTGAACTCCATCATCTTTCACCAGGACTAAGCTGACGGCCTCATCCCCGGCTGACAGGTACAAATACAGGGTTTCTCGTGACACCGACCGGGCAAGGAGCAGAAGTGAGGTGAGGTACAATTTAAGCTCATCAAAGGCATGTTGGCATTCCTCCGTCCACTGGAAATCTTTCAGCTTCTTGATAGTAAGGAAGAAGGAAAGGCAGCAATTTGCCAATTTTGACATGAAGCGGTTGAGGGTGGCTATTCTATTGGTGAGCCTCTGAGTCTCCTTCACTGACCAAGGAGGTGCCATGTCTAGTATGGCTTGTACCTTGCTTGGGTTGGCCTCAATGCCCCTTTGAGTGACGACAAAGCATAAGAATTTCCCTGAGGTAACCCCGAAGGCGCACTTGCTCGGATTGAGCTTCATGTTGAACTTATGCAGAGTACCAAAGGTCTCTACTAAGTTTGAGGTGTAAGCTTCAACTTTTAGGCTCTTCACTACCATGTCGTCCACGTAGGCTTCGACGTTCCTCCCCATCTAATTCTTGAAAATCTTGTTGACAAGGCACTAGTAAGTGAACCCTACATTTTTTAGACTGAACGACATCACTTTGTAGCAATAATTGCCATGCTTAGTGATGAAAAATGTCTTCTCCTCGTCATCGGTGTGCATCTGGATCTGGTTATACCTAGAGAAGGCATCCATGAAGCTGAATAGTTCATACCTTGTAGTGGCGTCGACGAGGTGGTCTATCATTGGCAAAGAAAAACTGTCTTTCGGGCAGGATTGGTTAAGGTCTATGAAGTCAATATAGATACACCATTTCCCATTAGGTTTCCTTACCAAAACCACATTAGATAGCTAGTTAGGGTAATGTACCTCACGGATGAAGCCGGTGTCGAGTAGCTTGTCAACTTCCCCTCTTATAGCCTTCCATCATTCTAGTGCAAAGTTCCTCTTCTTTTGCCGAACTGGCTTAGAGCTCGGGTCCACACTCAGCCTGTGAGTAATGACTGAAGGGTTAATTCCGAGCATATCAGTGGCGGACCGAGCAAAGATGTCGGCATTAGTTCTGAGGAAACTTACCAGTTCAAATAGGCGTTCAGGGGGGAGGTTGGACCCGACGCGAACTGTTCTCTCCGGGGCTGACTCGTCTAGGGGAACCGAGACGTGGTCCTCGGCTCGTTGGTTCTTCCCAGGGGTCAAGGCCCTCCAATGATAAGGCCTCCTTATTTTTTCCTTTTAGCTCCGCAACGTAGCATTGGCAGGCGATCTGTTGGTTCCCATGAACGATTCTGACGCCGTGCTCAGTGGGAAACTTAAGGGCTAGGTGATAAGAAGACATGGCTGCCCCTAGTTCATGAAGGGTGGGTCTTCCTATTATTGTGTTATAGGGAGTGGCAACCCTCACCACTAGGAAATCATGCATCCAAGTCACTTGGTGTGGTGCTGTCCCCACCGTGATGGGCAGGGTAATCTTTCCTTCTAGCCTGGTGATGCTGTTGGAGAAGCCGACGAGAGGAGCGTCAGCTGGCTGGAGCCTCTCTGGCGCGAGCTTCATTCTCTCATAGGTGTCATAGAAAATGATGTCAGCTGATGAGCCACTATCCACTAAAATCTTCTTCACCATGAAATTGGAGATGATGGCTACGACCACGAGGGCATCGTCGTGGGGGACAGTAACCACCTCTAGGTCCTCGTTAGTGAAGACGAGGGCATGTGAACATCTTAACCTCTGTGGAGTGTCTAGGTATTTCTGCTTCTTCGGGGTAGGTTCTTGGATGTTGGGCTGCTTGGCGTAGGCTTTTTGAGTCGAAGCTGAGGCTCCACCCAAGGTCATGCCCCCGGTGATGACGTCAATGATGCCTGCCACTTTCTGGTGTTGGTGCTACCACTGTTGTTGGGATGATGAGGCGCTGGCCTCTCCTTCCACAAACTGCTTGAGGTGTCCTCGGCGAATGAGGGGCTCTGTTTCATTCTTTATATTGTGGCAGTCCTTGGTATCGTGTCTAGTGCCACAGTGGTACTTGTAGTACTTCATAGGGTTCCCCCTCTTGGGGTTCTGCTTCAACTTAGTTGGCCACTTCACAAACTTCTCTTCCCCTATCTACATCAAAATCTGGGTGCGGGTTGAGTTGAGGAGCGTGTAGTCCTTGTAGGCCAGGGTGGCGGGCTTCTTGTTGTCTTTGCCACCATTGTTGCTAGGGTGGTGTTGGTCTCCACTTTTCCTCTTCTTCTCTGGGGGCCCATCGTGGTGCTCGGCTGCCCTTGCTTGGTTGTCCCCGGCCGAAGCCTCTTCGTCTACGATGTATTTCTGGGCCTTCTTGAGGAATTCGAGTTTGGTCTTCGGCAGGGTCTTGGAAACCAAGCACTTGAGATCTGAGTCGGGGCAGAGTTTGTTGATGGCCACGTGCATGGAGACCATAGGGTAAGGTCTCAAACTTCGAGCTCTTCTTTCTTGAAGCGGTTGATATAAGACCACAAGCTTTCGCTCGACTCCTATTTGAGCGACATGACAGAGACTACACTCTTTTGGCATTGTTTGCTACTAATGACGCGGGTGAGGAACATGGTTGTAAATTGCTCCCATGAGCTGATTGATCGAGGAGGAAGACTGGAGAGCCAACGACGAGTGGCTCCCTTGAATGTAGCCTGGAAGGTCCGGTATGTCAAGGCGTCGGAATAACTGTACAGTATCATGAGCGCTCTGAAACTCTCCAGGTGGCCATCGGGGTCAGTGCTTCCGTTGTACGTCTCCAGTGTGGGAGCCTTGAAGTGTGGGGGAGAGGCTCCATGATGATTTCTTGGGTGAATGTGTCCATGCGGCCGACGGAGCTGTTGTAACTGGTTGAGGCATCGACTCGACTTTCCTTAACTTGGTAGAGCTCATCCTTGACAGCCTCAATCTCGGCTCGCAGCTCGGTGATCCTTGGGTCGGCACGGGCGTGGGGCCTGCTCTTGTCTTCGTAGTCCCGATGGGTGTCAGCTAGGACTTCTGAATATTCCGAGGCAGGGTCGTGCACTATTCTACGGGCATGACGATAATTCAGAACATCCCTGAGGTCTAAGACGGGAGGTGAAGTGGGATGGTGTCGACTCTCGCCTCGGGAGCGAACTCTAGGGCAGCCGAACTGCCTGCCATCATCTAGGGGGGCCTCCTTACGACAACGGTGGTGCTGCTCCGAAGATTGATGACTATCTTTGGACTAAGTGAGTGCATTCTCCCTTTGGCTTGGAGGACAGACATTCCTTCAAGGTGAGTCCAGGAGGTGGTTATTGCTCGATTCTGATGGTTCGGCCAGCGGTGTGAGAGGCCTTGAGGTGGATGCCCGATGCGGAGGCTCCGATGCTCAAGTTAGTACGAGGTGCGAAGTTGGGGAGAATCCGAGAATGCTCTTGGAGTAAGTCCTCAGATGCACCGGATCTCCTAGAATTAATGCTTGGCAGGTAATGTGCGCGTGGGAAGTAAATGTCGGAGTTACTCTGTTCTAGCCCCTTTTCAAGGGCAGTTACCTGTTATTTATACTCGAGCGTGCTGGTGGTAGGTAGAGATCAGTGCCTCGGATGAGAGCTGTATGAGGTCAGACTATAGGCCCTGGCAGTACACCGGATAGTTAAGTGATTGGCTCCATAAGAGGGCAGCAGGGCTCTCGCCTACTGTGGCTAACGTTAGCAGGTGTTAGTGGGCTGGGCCCTGTAGCCCTATGTGGGCTAGGCCAAGCTAACCCACATCAATACATATTTTATATATGGGAAAATCTGACACTAGAAAGACAGTACCAGAAGAGTTTTGAGCAACCAAAGCCTACTCATGAATTTTGATAAATTCCACTTGATTTCTTAACATGTTTATGATATTGGTCAGAAATTTTTTGGATATCATATCTTTCCAATATCATAGATGAACATTTCATACATGATAGTTGGTACCTGTGTGATGCATGGGATTTTTTAACTGAATTGAAAATAAGAGTTGTTAGATTCTTAAATATATTATAATAAAATAGGCTTTCAATGGCAGATATTCCGCCACTATACCTCTATAGCGGCAGATCTCCGATGAATTGTGTTGGGCCGCCAAGTGTGGCATCGGTATAAGTTATAGCGGCGGATATAGAAACCGCCGCTATAAATAACCAATAGTGGCGGATAAATTTATTTTTGCGACACTTGCATCTGCCACTAAAAGGTTGTCTCATTCTCCGTTACAAGTATATAACTTTATAACTTGGCATATAGCGACAGATAATCCGCTGCTATAAATAATTTGCGACAAATAGCAGCAGATATATTTTTTCATATAGCGACAAATAAATTTGCTGCAATAGATCTACACCACTAGATATATTCGCTATAAGCCTACATTTTAATATATAATGGCGGATATATCCACCGCTAATGTGTCCAATCTGTGTAGCATAATTACATATGAAACCTACTCAATTTTAATATTACACCAAATTTGAGACTAAAGTTTTAAACAAAATTATTATATTAATTAAAGATAAAGGTACATTGACTTCCATACATTAATGTTATAAAAAAATGTCAAATTCTTATTACATATAATAATAAGTACAAAAAATGTAAAATATTGATCTCCAATATTTTCGACCATGCCTTCTATCACTATTGTATTGGTCAACCTGAAACCAAATATAAAAATCAAATTGTGCATTATATACATTAAATTGAAAGACAATACCAAAACAAGAAAATGAAAAGGAATAAAGAGGGCAAGTAAATATCTTAAGGCCAGTTTCATGGAGGACAAGGTAATTTTTCAAGGATTAGGATAAGATCACCCTCATTAGATGAGTAGTGTAATAGTATCATGCATCCCTCTCTACATATTTCTTAATCTATGTTCCCATTACTATCTATTGAAGCTAAACAACTTGAAAATCATAAGTGGGACTTCTCATGTAATGGGTGGAAGGATTAGTTTAAATGCCATCAGGTTAACTGGATCCATAAGGTGTGTGAACTAAAAGTAAACTAGTAGATACCACTCTCCTCAAATAATGGTTTTGGCAACTAAATGAGCATTTGGACACCTACGGAGGCAAGTCAACTTAAACAAATATGGTCACAAGGAATACCAGGATCCAGGGGAAGCCACTGCTTCATATGAAGGTATCAGACGTAAAACTTGTAATGGGTTTACCAAGTGATTAAATTGTTAGTTGTATTAGTAGATTTGATTAGAAAAAAATGATTCTGAATTATATTCTAATTCTAATCCTAGTTCTATCTCCTTCACATCCATTTTTTTTTTCAGTTTTTGCCTCTGCTAGCAGCCATGTGAATGTTTACCAAGTGAAATAAAACATCCCTTTAGAAAACATCCATTTCTTCACACTTTGTGTGTGTATTTTTAAACATTTTCCATCTGAATCTATAAGTTATTTTCATGCCTCCAATACAACCTTGCAAACTCTCTGGCATCCTTATCTAACAGCTTTGCTCAGCTCCTCTAAAACCTTGTGCCAACACTAGGAAACAACCAATGCCCCATTGAATGTTTTTATCCTTCAACCTTAGCAGCATGAAATATGTTGTTAAATGAATTCCATCGCAATGCCCCATTGAATGTCCTTATCCTTAATCAAACCATATAAAAGAACTAAAGGGACCAACTACTTGTACAATCAAGTTATAATTTTCTATCAAGTTGGTATAAATTTTATAGTCAAGAATTTCTTGTGAACTTTTATCAAATTGATTTAATGTTTTTGAACATACCAAGTTGGTCTCATGTTCTTTTATACAATCTAATTAATATCATATAAGTGTGTAAGAAATAATAAAAGAAAAACGAGAGTGGGAACAAGAGAGAGAAACTGAGGGAGAACGATAGAAATTAAGGGAGAAGGAAAGATTGAGGGAGAATGATAGGTAGAGAGAGAAATTGACTGAGAGAACATAAATTTAGAAACCAAAAACCACTTTTATTTATTTTCAAATCACACAATCATTTAGCAAAGAGAGACGATTGTGAGAATGAGAGAGAGAGAGAGAGAAAGACTAAAAACCCTTTTTTATTTTCCAATCACCCAACATTAAAGGGTAATTTCAGTGTAAGTCTTTTGTTGTGTCCTACAAGGATTAAGAGTCCCATGTTGGTAACAACCACACATAAGCCTCTGATGACATGGTGGGATTTTATAATTTGAAATGTATATCCGATTGTTAGAGTTTTGTTGGTTTCTGGACCAACCTATAGCCTAATTTTAAATGTACAACGGACTCTGACTATAATTTTCCTTAATTTAAAACTAATCCAAAAGCAAAGTTATTTTCTTATCTAGATGGTGGGTGAATGATCCAACTTTTCAAAGAAACCCATGATGTCATAATTGAATATAAATATTTAAAAAAGATAGAACACCGAAAATGAAAATGTATAAAATTTTGTTGAAAACATTTGAGAACATTTCTAATGTTATAAATTTATCATATTAAATAAAAATAATTATTAAAATAAAATTTATTTTTATTTTATGATAGAAATGGAATACAATATTTAATAATAATAATAATAATAATAATAATAATAATAATAATAATAATAATAATAATAATAATAATAATAATAATAATTGTTATTTGCTACAAACATTTAAGTTTATTTTTAATCATATTGTTACTTTTCTTGATTTTCAATTTCTATCTTAATTATGAGATATCTAAAATTCAATTAATTAATATGGAGAAAATTTTTTCACTTACAACACATGTGCTTAATTACTAGCCCTAATGAGATTAGAACCAAGAATTGACAAGTACACCATTATCTTCCTAAGAATTTATTCATTCAAACCAATTGAGTTACTTAGGTCCCATTTGGGTATTCTTATTTGGAGAATCGATTATGGCAATTCTCTCGATGAGAAAGTCATTTGGTTGAGGCGTTTCTCCAAAATAGTTCTATCTTAGAATAGAATTTCACATTTTTTGGCCTATTTCAAATAAGTGAAAAGCTTTTAACTTCTTGATGAATTCTCACTTGAGACGATACTCACTACATTTTTTTTCATTTTTTAAGTTTGCAAATACCATGCTCAAGGTTAAAAGTATCGAAAATGCAAGGAGTATCAAAAAGACAACTTTAGGAATAATTAACTAATTAATTCCAATATTTTAAAAACCGACCCAAAGGCCAAACCGTTTTTGCCTTTGGCTTGCAGGTCACTAGTTCGACCATCTGGGTCAAATAAATATGTATTTTATCAATCAATAATATATAATTATGTTTTACATGTAATATATATATATATATGTATGTATGTATGTATGTATGTATGTATGTATGTATGTATGTATGTATGTATGTATGTATGTATGTATGTATGTATGTATGTATGTATGTATGTATTATTTTTATATTTAATTTATTTTTTTTAATTTTGTTTAAAATTTTTCATTTATAAAAATATTAAAAATTGCAATTCAAGGCCAAAAAGGTATTTTTGGCAAAAATGGTGGGAAAAAGGGCTTATGTTGCTTGGGATGCACAGGTTTTGAAAAGTTACCTAAAATAAAAAAAAATCACCTCAATCGGATACCAGAGTGCAATGTTATGGCCTCTCGAAGTTTGCATATAGCGGTGTTAACGGTATTCGAAAATCCGATTTCGAATTCAAGATTCGACATAATCGAATTGAATTTCTAACCGATCGAATTTGAATATCCTATTCATACTGAATAGCTAATCAGATTCGAATTCGGATATGACCTGATTCGATTCAATAAATATCCGAATTCTATCAATTATTTAATTCTTATAAATATATATAAAATTTTTAAAATGTTTTATATAATTTATATATAATAATTAAATTATATAAATAATTTACATATTTATATACTTTATATAAATAAAATATTTATTTTATATATTTATGAATTACCTAAAATAATTAATTAGTCGAATTCAAATCAATTCGAATATTAATTTTCAATATTCGTCAAATATCAAATCAAATTCAAATATTACCTAATCCGATTCGAATTCGATTCGTTTACACCCCTATTTGCATACACATTTAGTGTGCAACCTATGACTCGGTCACCGAATTGAATGGGTTAGTGGTCCAACCATCTGGTTTTGACCGTCCATTGCTTTTACTAAAACTGGAATCTTGACTAGGTGATGATTCGAGCCATTCAACCAACCAGATCAACGGTGGATTGAAAACAAGGATTAACCCATATTTTGGGGTTGGGCTTGGGTTAGGTTTGTATTAAATTACTAATCCAGGACAAGGCTCGAGTCCTACTCTAAAAATTAAATAGCCGAAGTTGCACCTCTAGTCCAAAAAAAATTGATGAATTTTCCTGGTCACCAAGTTTGTCATTGGAGAATGTAATGTTCAGAGAATTGGACCGGGCATAGAATTGGAGAAGGGAGAGGTTCACGGGTCAAAGGTTCAACTGGGACTGATTTACCAGTTTTCCGGTTCAACTGGTCGGTCAACCGGTTTTCAATGAGTTTTGAGCAAGTCCGATTATTAGGATGTGATCAAATCGGTCATGGCCCCAGGTCACGGTTCAACCGGTTCAACCGGCCGCACCGGTCCGGTTTTCTAAACACCGGGAGAAACTTCAGTCATTTATCTTGCAAAAAGTCGGAAGGGTTTATCCATCTCTCGTTCAGTCGTTACTTTTGCACAACTTTTTGAAAAATAGAATCCATCTCCCGTTACTTTTTGCAGAACCTTTTAAAAGAGACGTATTAGAAAGCAGTTGCTGGTTAGTAGTGTAGCTCGACTTAGGAACATCTCCCTTCTCCTTCATAGCGATATCTTCTCAATGTACAATTGTGATGGATGTTGGGACCGCCGTCGGTACCCTGTCTTGCTCCTCACGTTATAATAATGTGTTTCTGAGTGCTCTCTCTCTCTCTCTCTATTCTTCTTTTCCTCTTTTCCTCTTCCCTTAGTTTTTCTCTGCAAATCACAATAACAAGAGGCAGGGACCGAACAGGACACGATCCAGTCATCCCCCTTCTCCTTTCTCTTCTTCTCGTACTCCTCCCTTCCTCTTATTCTCTTATTCTCTTCCTCAACTCAGCGCTACATTAGATCTGCAACCTCTCCATTAGCCCAAACAATTCTCCATCGTCCCGTTTCCTGTCTCACAGACCATTAAAGCTTATCACTGTATTTTCTCTCCTTCAAACCGACAGCTATCTATAAATTTCAAGTAATAAAAATTTATTTTATTATTATTATTTTTATTTGTATACATTTTTTGGGAGTAAAAAATAATTTTTTTGATATAAATATGAATTTGAAAGATTATTTATTTTATTAATATCTATAAAATATAAATTTTGAATATTATTCTTTTTCATTTTCGGTTGGAGTTATTGAACGTAAATATATCATATTTGTTTGGGTTGCTTGTGGACATTATCCTTGACTCTCTTATGTTGTTTTTATTCTCCCGAAACTCTCTCTCTCTCTCTCTCATTTCGTCGACTAGCTATCTCTATCTCTTCTGGCCGCCACAGTGTCTCTCTTTCTTTTTCTTCTCTCAAAAGCCGCACATATACAGAAGGTAGCACCGACTGAGTCTCTCTCACGTCGCCGCCACACCACCACTCCCCCTTTCTCACTTCATTTTCAGATCTACGGTAGGTGGACGCTGCACCACCCTTTTATTGCATTCAGATCTTGAAGCTCGTCGCCACACCACCACCCTCTCTCTGTCGCTCAGATCTACCTTTAAAGTTCGCCGTCGCACCACCACTCTTCCTCTCTTGCCGACTCAAATCTCTGGTTCCAAGATTTGAAAGAACGAAGACTATGATAAAAAATTTCAGCGACTTTTTGTGTTTTAAAATATTTGCAGTCTCTTGTAAATTATTGCAACTTGAATCTTTAATATAAATCCATTAAGTGTTCTACCAATTTGCGAAAATATTTTTGTTTTAGCTTTGAAATATTTTTTGAAAATTTGGTTCAATATTCGGTGGCTGCAATGCCGATTTTTGTTTGAATTTCTTTTTGAAAAATGTTATCATTTTATTAGTTTGTTTGCAATTATCTATGTATTATTTAATAGAATTTGATGATGATGATAATGATGTAAATTTTAGAAATTATTATTGTTTTTGTTTTATTATTTTATTAATTATTTAATAGAATTTTTGCAAAATAAATGATAAAAGTTTGGTAAATTTGCAAATTCAATTACGATTAGAAAAATATGACCAAATCAGTGAACCGGACAAAAATTAAAGATTACTGTCAAGAGATTGGCACCTAAGATTATTGTCAAGAGATTTGGCACCCATTGAGAGTTGATCCTCAAAAACCCAGCGGATAATGGAGTAAACAACAATTCTTCAAACATTTGAAGACCTTGGATTTATAAATAATTGGGACTATTAGAAGAGTTCTGTTGATTAATTGTACAACTCTCCCATTCTACTTCTTTTAATAAGAAATAACAAAGAAGTGGTATTGCTGAAGAGTTCCATTGATTTAGTTACATATATATTTAACTATTTCTCCCAATCCAATCTTCTTTCCATCTCTTAAAATCTCGTAAAACTTTTTAATCTTTAATATTAACCTAATTTTCAT
Source organism: Nelumbo nucifera (assembly GCF_055504915.1). Lineage (NCBI taxonomy): Eukaryota > Viridiplantae > Streptophyta > Magnoliopsida > Proteales > Nelumbonaceae > Nelumbo > Nelumbo nucifera. The sequence continues at coordinate 50,410,575 of NC_142656.1, forward strand.
TAAAATTTGTGAATAAAATATCTTTTAGCATCTCTTAATCTTAATTTTAAGGGTATAATACTGAGAATTAAGTACTAATGTTCCGAAAAACCCTCATCTCTCTCTCCCTTTAATTCTGAAATCACAAGAAGCTTAATTGAGGATAAGCTTTCACAGATTTAGAGTTCCAGCCTCAATGAATTCGAATTCAGAATACCCAGAATGCATGATGAAGTTAATATATGAACTACCTATCAATAACAAAAGGCTAACAACACAGGTTGAGCAATTTCTTTGATTTAGCATTGATTGAGCTAAACAGTAGTTGTTTTAGAGCTCGGGAATGACGCTTTTGAGATTTCAGAGACCAAGAGAGAGACTTGAGATTGCTCCTTAACGTGAGAGAGTGAATACTTAAAAGGTATGGAGAAATGAAGCGGTTTTAGGCAAGTTTTAATATGATATGTTGAGTTTTTCTCAAGTTCTTATGGGAATGGTTGGGGATTCAAGTTAGGGATCTCTTTTTCAATCGCTCTTGAAGCTCAAAATCTACCCTATTTATAGTGAAGGCAGGGATGGACCTAAACTGAACTCATTGTGTCTAGGGTTCCAAACAAAGCTGGAACATGCTAGAGGGCTCACAAATGTAAGTCTTTTACACTTTTACGAAGGATCTTTGAAGGTTCAACCAGTCAATCCAAATTTTTTCATGATTTTTTGGGGTTTTTCATGCCCAAGTGGGTGATTTTTGAACCTGTTCATGTCAAGTTCGAATTTGATTTGTCAGTGGTAAAAAATGTAAATTTGAAGTGACTGTAATCCAGGTGCAAATCGGGTGACTGGGCCCGGTTTATAGTTAATCCAGGTGCAACCCTAATATTTAGGCCTAAAGCCTAAGCCTGGACTGTGCTTGAGATCAGGCCTGATCTTTTTAACCTGAGCTTGACCTGTGTTGTATCCATACTTTGAATACATATGCATGCATTTATGTAAATATGTATGCATATATGTATGTACATATACATATTAGTGGGGACCCGTGCGATGCATGAAAAAATCTAAAAGATTGAATAATTTTATTTACTATTAATTAATTAATAATCATAATTTGCTTTTAATTAACTAAAAGCATACAAAGTTATTGTTAATATTTAAAATTTTAATAGTCGTATTTTCATTTAATGTTGATCTATAGAAAATAATTATCATTAATTTAATATAAAAAAATATTTCTTAATAATTTTAATTTTATTAATCATTTGTAGTAATTTTAATAATTGTTATTATTTTCATTATTTTAAATGAAAAATTGATTGACTATAAATAAATAAAAATAAGTACAAAAGCTAGCATTTTTATTAATTTCACTAATAACTAACAATTATATAGGAATGGAAACGGAGTGGGGGCACCTCATCCCTGTCCCTGTCCCTGCCCCATAGTCAAGACACTCTACCACACCCCCGCCTAGTCCCTAGTGTCAAGTAGGTTTAGGGCAAGGCACCCATTCCTCGTATTCAATGTTGGGTGAGTTAAGGGCAAGGCACCAACTCTTCATTAGGGACGGGGAATCCTCAAATTTCCCCACCTTTTCCTCAATGTTGGACGAGTTCAGGGCAAGGCACCCACTCATCAACAAGGATGGGGAATCCTTGAATTTTTCTATCGGGTGGGTTCAAGGCATAACACCACTCCCCGTCAACCCAATATTCAATTTGATGACAAAATGATCAAAAAGATATATTGAGTATCAACCACATGGTAAATTTCTAAAAGTATACTAAATTGTCTTCAATTTTTAAAAATGTAATTTTATGAAAATTTTGGAAAATTTATTACATTTGTGTAATTTTGAAGAATTATTCAAATTTATTTTTAAATTGTTATTAAATAATTTATTTTCCTTTTAAATGGTTTACTTATAAAATTAAACAAATTCATCTTATATTTTATAATATAAACAAATCAATAATTTCCTTTTTCCAGTATTATACTAATTTATCTTAATAATTTGTGTAATTATTGGTTCAAGTTATAGTTTTCTCTTTCCCATACTCATTTATCTTTAATATTTTTCAATAATTTACAATAAAAATTACATTATTTTTCAATAGTAAATTTAACAAATTTTCCTAAAATTTCCAAAATATTCCAATAATTTTCAATAATTATTTAATACATTTTAAATAAACTTTCAAAAATGTAGTTTTATGAAAATTCTTTGAAAAATTTATTACATTTGTGTGAGTATGGAGATTTATTGAAAATTATTTTAAATTGTTATTAAATAGTTACTTTTATTAGGTAGCTTACTAACAAAATTATACTAATTTATCTTTTATTTTCCTGTATAACTTAATTAATAATTTCATTTTTCAACATTATAATATTTTATTCCTCCATCTGCATTTGGTTATTATAGAAATTAGTTAAAGTGTTTTCAATTTCTATAAAATGTTGTTAATTTACATGAATATAATAGTTTTTACCCAAAATACTTTAAAAAGTCATGATGAGTTAATTAATTAATAACAATATTTATTAATTTTTGGTAATTTACTAATTATATTTATTAAACTTTGATAATAACACTATTTAATACTCATTGAATATGAATTGGATTAAATATTAACTGTATTTAATATTCATTGAATATGAATATTTTAAATGAGAAAGACCGGATATAGATTGGAGGGAGAGATTTTTGGAATTGACTGGAGAGTGGGGTAACATGATACCTTCCCAATGGCTTAGAGGACATACCTTAGAAGAGAGATTCTAAGAATATTTTTATCTACTTGGTGTGGACCGTCTTGCTATATATATATATATATAGATAGATGTATACAAATATGTGTGTATATAAGTAAATATATATATATATGAGTACCAAAGAAAAAGTAAATACATGGGTACATTCTATAATGTTGGGCCGACCTTGGGTTGGGATAAGGTTGGACAAGGCTCGAGTCGGGTTTGGGCTAATAAAGGGCTAGACTCGGGTCCAATCCTAAAAATAAAAAAAACAAGAGTCTTGGACCGAATCCAACTTGAGAGACAACAAAAGTTTTAGTGTGGCAACATAAAGGTCACATATTTTGCAGTTCATCCTATTTTTTTAAATTACAAATGATCAACTTGATACTATATTTGCTAATCCTTTGTTAAATCTAAATTACGGTCCAAGCTACATGTCTTTTAAGTTCATTTTTTTTTCTTGAGCATCTTCCTCCAACTGACTCAGTAGACAAAGTACCCATTTGAGAGAATGTTAACACAGCTATTCATGGTTTTTTAAGATGGGTTTGACATGAAAATGCTAGAAGTTATGTTTGGTGAAAAACCCGAAATCCAAAACCACATCCTTTACCGCCCCTTGGTATGGAAAATTGTCTGTACATAGTTACATACTAATAGTAATCTGCTGCACCATTTACAAAAAATGGGAAGGATACAGAATGGTGTGCAAAGGGTTTGAGCAAATTGAAAATGATCTCACCGATGCTTTTAGGTCAGATGAGGTGTTTATATTTATATTGAACTTTACAATGGTGTGGTGATAACACGGATACACGAGATTTGAAATACAAATTTAAAATACAAGTAAAACAGATATGGATATAGCTATCTGATCGGTCAAGGATTTGGTTGACCGAAGTGATAATTATCATAATAGATTGCTATTAATTTGATTTCTGTATCAAGGGTAAGAAGGATGTGAAATTCCCAGCATGCTTTCGTCCAGTGAAGCTAGTTTTAGGTGATGTTTGGCATTGATGATGTTGTTGTATCGGAGAGCCATGTTAGTGTTAGAGGAATCGGTGTTGATATTTTTATTTAGTTGGTCGATTTTGGTGATTTTCAGGAAATAGATCAAAAATCAATTATTGAAATCAGCCCATTTTATTAGGGATCATTTTTTTTTAGTGATTTCTTGATTTTTAGTTGATTCTAATTTTTTGAGGATGATATAACATCTAACATAGCATTCAATAATAACTCTAATACAAAAATAATCGGCCCTTGAAAATCAGTACCGAAAAAATAAAAAAAAAATCAGCTTATATGGTCTAAATGATACCAAACAATAATTTTTCTGAATAATCAGCAAGAAGGATTCATCATCCATGCCAAACATCACCTTAGTAAATTCAAAGCAGCTAACTCAAAGTTGAAACCCTTCCAAACGGGCCCAAAGATGATTACTAAGATTCAGTGGTGCAAGAGTTTGAAACGTGCTGGCTGGCCTTTTATTGTTTGTTTGTTAATGTTAATCATGATAGTAAGCATAATTACATAATTACAAAAGATAAAGTTAGATTGAAACCACCGAAGAAGATTCACTCAAAACCCACTCTTGTATATGCTGAGTGAAAGTAATGATTATGGAAGAGAAATGGCCCCATTACTTCCGAGCAAAGAACAAGGAAGAAACTCCAAGGATGAGGATGAGCGTCAGGAGCTATTAGCTTCTATGAAACAGAAGTTGCGTCTTACAAATGATAATATCTTTGTAGCCTCTCTCATCAGTATCTACAGAATACTGAAGGCACTTGGAGAAATCAATGAGAAGGTTTATGTCCCTCAGACATAAGGTTCAAAGTATTGTTATGTATTCGTTCGTATCGGCTGATACGTATCATTTTAGGACTCTTTCGATATGTCCCTACAGTGCGTGTATCAAAAGTCTGATCGATTAAGGAGATGGAGAGGTTTTAGACCAACTTTCCTGAACCAGTTTTAAAAAAAAGAAATACAAAAAAGAATAAAAAAACAAGTATCAAAATGTCTGATACACATTGATATTTTGAACCTTGCTCACACAGTTTCAATTGGCCTCTTTCATTGTAGTAGTGCAAACCTACAAGGTATGGAAGAATATAAACAATTATATCTTAAACGCATTCTGCGTCGTATACTACCAACTGGGGAACAACCTTGGATAAGTGCGTCGAACTCTTGAAGGAAAACGAAGAAAAAGCTCGAAGGTGCCATTCCAAACCAATAGAACTCAGCAGTGAAGAGTTTGTAACATACTATGAGAAGCAGTGTAATCAACAAGGACATATCATAAGTTATGTATGTATTGGGAGATCTATTCTCATATAGGAATGTAAATATTCTAGCATGTATTTTTAGGAAGCTGCATGTATTTAGGAAGCTTTCTTTTCTTTCGCTAGCTATAATTAAGACGTCTTTAGCTAGTTGTAATTAGCAGTTTCCTAGATTTTTTTGGCCAGCTGTAATGAGTAGTTTCCAACTACAACTGAATCTCCTAAATTCAGACGTTAGGAATTGTTTATATATATACGTTGTATCTTGCATAATGGAAGACACAGAATTTCCACAAATTTTCTCATGGTATTAGAGCCACTATAGCTCATCGACTAGCGAACCAGAAGGCGTATCGACAGATTTTCCACCATGTCCGGTGGAGATGAAGATAGCAAAAAAGGTGCAGGGAAGGACATGGCCATCTTCTCGCCATACTACTTGCATCCGTCTGACAATCCTGGAATGATTATCTCACCTGTCCAATTGAAAGGTGAGAACTATGAGGAATGGGCGAGATCTATGAGAAACGCCCTCAGAGCAAAGAGAAAGCTTGGGTTCATTGATGGAACATTGTGTAAACCAACAGATGACTCGACCGGCATCGAAGATTGGTGATGGTGAACTTAATGCTGGTTGCATGGATTTTTAATACTATCGAACCAACCTTGCGATCTACTATATCGTATACGGAGAGCATGAAAGATTTGTGGGAGGATCTGCGACAGAGATTTTCTATCGGGAATGGACCTCAGGTCCATCAATTGAAGGCTGATTTGGCTGCTTGTAAACAACAAGGACAAGCAGTGATGGCTTACTACGAGAAGCTGAAGGTCATGTGGGATGAACTGGTAGATTATGATCCAATACCCGCATGTCGTTGTGGCAGTTGCAAATGCAATATTGAGACCGTACTTGAAAAGAAGTGAGAAGAAGAGAGGGTACATCAGTTCTTGATGGGCCTTGACGATACAAAGTATGGCACTGTGCGATCGAATATTTTGAGCATGGAGCCGTTGTCGAGTTTGAACCATGTCTATGCAATTGTCATTCAAGAGGAAAGGCATCAATATATAGGCAAGAACAAAGAAGAACAAAGTGATGCCGTGGGATTTGCGGTACATATGGGTGCTGGTGCGAAAGTAGCTGCTGCATGTACGAAGGATAAAAACGTGAGCTGTACACACTGTGGAAAATCTGGACATGAAGCAAAGGACTGCTTTCAGGTCATCGGATATCCAAAATGATGGGGAGATAGACCACGCTCAACCGGGAAAGGAGTAGGTCGTGGGTGAGGTGGTTCGAGCATGGGTGCCGGTAGACGTGGACGAGGGAGCAATGCAAGAGCAAACGCTGCCCAAGCAATGGCGAGTGAGACTGGAGGACAGAAGGCTGGAACCACGAATGGTCATGATCATAGCAGATTTCTTGGGCTGAGTGGAGATCAATGGACAACACTTCTTAATATTCTGAATTCCATAAATCTGGTGGAATAAAAAGACTTTATGGTAAGAAAAATTCTACTGATTGGATAATTGATTCCGGGGCGTTGCACCATATGACTGGAGAAATTAATTTTTGATGTTCGGAATATTACATCGTGTCTAGTGGGACTTCCCAATGGGAAGCAAACCACTGTAGTGAAGGAAGGGACTTTACATTTGGGTGGAAATATTTATTTACATCATGTGCTTTTCGTACCAAGAATGAACTGCACCCTTATTTTTGTAGCAAAATTATTGCAGGAGATGAATTGTACTGTCACTTTTACTAACAAGCTGTGTGTGATACAAGACCAAGCCTCGAGGATTCTGATTGGAGCGGGTGAGCAGTGTGATGGAGTCTATCATTTTAGAGGAGCAACACCGGCTCGGGCGAATAGAACAAATGGAATGAATAAATGTGAGTTATGGCATCACAGATTAGGGCATTCGTCTAAACATATATTATCTTTTCTTCCTAAAGTAGATAAATTAAATAGTAGAACTGAAGGAGATAAGCCATGTGATGTTTGTTACAAAGCAAAACAAACTAGGGAAATTTTTCCTAAAAGTAAATATAAAGCTGATGATTGTTTTTCTCTAATCCATTGTGATACATGGGGTGCTTATAAAGTACCTGCCTCTTGTGGTGCCATTTACTTTCTAACCATTGTTGATGATTAATCTCGTGCTGTGTGGGTTTACTTGTTACTTGAAAAAAGTGAAGTAGCACATATTATTGAGAACTTTTGTGCCATGGCAGAACGTCAATTTGGCAAGCAAGTCAGGACTGTTCGAAGTGATAATGAAACAAAATTTAAAAGCTTGAAATCATACTTTGAGACTCATGGCATTCTTCATCAAACTTCGTGTGTTGAGACACCTCAACAAAATGGTCGGGTGGAGAGAAAACACAGGCATATTTTGAATGTTGCGAGAGCATTGAGATTTCAAGCTGGTTTGCCCATTTGTTTTTGGGGGGAGTGTGTCTTAACCGCCGGATACTTAATAAACAGGACACATTTTTCTGTACTTGGCGGGAAGACTCTGTATGAGGTACTGTTTGGGATGCCACCTCAATATGAGCAAATGGGAATATTTGGCTGTCTTTGCTATGCTCATTGGAGTCCTCGAGACAATGATAAGTTCGGAGAGAGGAGTAGGAAGTGTGTTTTTGTAGGTTATCCCTGCGGAAAGAAAGGTTGGCACGTATATGATGTTGAAAGAAGTGAATATTTTGTCTCCCGTGATGTAGTCTTCCATGAAAATGTATTTCCATATGCCGCTAATTTAGAAGTAACTTTGGAAAACAACCCTGGCCCAGCCATTGCACCAGTTGATGCCGTGGTTGATGATGATGATTTTCACAACCATAGAGGAAATAAAGACAGGGGGAGTGACGAAGACGATATTTGTGTGAATGATAGGGGGAGCCTTGAAAATAATGATGATGGAAAAGAGGAGGAGGAAGGAGATGGAGGGGGTGTGCAGGAAGTGGAAATTAATGGTGATGAGGACAAAATTAGTGTGGATCCAACACCACAAACAACACCAGAGGAGCAACTTGGCAGGGGACATCGACATCGCATGCCGTCTGTTTTGTTAAAGCCCAACATGACCTACACTGCTCGATGTTTGAAAGACCCCATTCACACAAGCCAACTATTGTTAGACAGTTTTGTATGCCCTTAGCTTCAATCATTTTGATGTACTTTTGTTATTTAGTGGAAATAAATAAAGTGCATGTTTGATTCATGTTGTTTGGTTTAATTCTGTGTAAAACCCTAAAACTGGACATTTGTAGAGACTCATGTTAGTTTTAAATGTTCACAGCCGTTGGATAAGTCTGGGGAGATTTATCCTGCCAAGGCTGATACTGGTGTGCCACTAAGTGTTGGGATGGCCTGTCTCAGCCATCAGGGTAAGACCCGAGGCACATACAGCATGGGATTACTTGAATCCTTGAACCGGACCAGATTTCCAGTCTTGCCCTGGACCTTGGAGATAGATGGGCAAAACTGGAAAGTTACACCTGACCCCTAGACTCGATTATGACACTTCACTAGGTGCTGGATCAGGCTGCCTTTGATATGCCAATCAGTGAGATCCTTAGTGGGGATCAAAACCTGGGTATGTTGGGGCAGTTTGAGAATTCATCTGAGTGGGTGGTCATAGTGACAGAATCAGCCACTTTGTCGGACAAAGGGTAATGATCGGGAATGCACTCTCTCTGATGGAAACCAAACTGCCGGCAGTTGATTTCAATCGTTGGAATTTTGTTTTTGCAAAATTAATATATTTACATATATATGTACGGTTTCAAAATGTTTGCAAATGGTTTTAATTCCCGGGATCCATGTGAGAGGAGAGTGCGGCACTGTTCCTTGCAGCCGAGGGAGAGGTCCTCTCTTGTCGGGCAGTGCTTGATCTTTAAGGGCTGAGAGGTTAAGTGTAAGACCATTTAGGATAATACCTGATGGGCTAATCTTGCACCTGCCCACAGTCCCTGGGTTTTTATAAGATGGCTTGGCCCAGGGACCACTTAATGTAAGTGTTGGGCCCATAGGGTTCATACGATGGACTCAAGGGGTTCATTGAGATTTTCAATGAATTTGGCTGGGCCTTGTATTAAAGGCTGGGCCGAACCCATGTGGCTGGTGTGTAGATCAATGCTTGGGTCCCACGCCATACAAAGAAGCCCAACTGGGCAGCAGATTGGAAACTAATTAAACACTGAATACTTAATGGGCCAAAAGCCCATTTCGAAGTGGGCTGATATGATCACCCATCAATGGGGCGAATTTGAGATTGAAGTTAGCAAAAAGGATTGGGCTCTTAGCCTTATCCACTCTTAGAGACCAAATTCAAATCAGATTTGAATCTGGTAACCTCCTGATAAGATCAGGAGTAAGCTAACTCTATCTGGGAAAGGGATTAAGATTATCCCCTATCCAAATACTGATTTGGATTGGGATAACTCCTAATTAGGAGATTTCTTAATCAAGAAGAAAAGAGAGGAGATTTTCGAATGAACCAAGAGAGGGAAATCAGATTTCGATCCAAGAGGTTCTGGTAAGCAAGAAAGGTTCCTGCGAATTGAGATTAGATCTCATTCTCTCCAGAAAAGAAAACAGTTCAGCCTTTTCGTTTCTGGAAATCTCCTCCTGCCGCCGCCATCTGCATTGTTGCAAGATTTGATCTTTGCAGAAAAGAAAGTCAAGAAACCAGTTCTTGACATCAGTCTTGCAAGAAAGACTGAAAGAATTCAGTGTTTAGTACATCCAGGGGATTCTTGTGAAGGATCCAGTGTGTAGGACGCACCCTGCTGGTTCTGTTCCATCCACAGCTGTGTCATCTTCAGCAGGGACAGATCTTGGAGCATTCTTTGGGCGTGAACACCAACTTTGGGAGATACTGCTTCTCCGGATCAGGTATAATCCTCCCATTTATCTTTTGGTACAGATCTGGTTTGATTAGGGTTCAAGTAGATCCTTGAATATTGTATTCTAAATTCAGGGAATATGATTCCCAGTTGGGAGAAGGTAGGAAATTTTTGAAATTCGCCCCACCCATTCCGCAACCTTTATGGCGTCCATTAGATGGATCCTACCATTCTTTCAACTATAAATCAAAGTCCTCAGGTACGACTCCCTATCCCATAGCGAATTATGTGACATGTACTAACTTCTCTGCTAGACATCAAGCTTTCTTAGCTGCAGTTACTGTAGGAGCCGAGCCCACCATATTTTCTGAGGCAATAAAAAGTGAGAAATGGAGAGAAGCTATGAGGAAGGAAATCCAGGCTCTGGAGGATAATGGTACTTGGACATTGGAGACTCTACCTCCCGGGAAAAAGGCAATAGGGAGTAAATGGGTTTATAAGATCAAATATAATTCGGATGGGACGGTTGAATGGCATAAGGAACGCCTAGTTATTCTCGGGAATAGACAGGTTGAGGGGTTTGATTACAATGAGACTTTTGCTCTTGTGGCCAAAATGACGACAATTCGAACCTTTTTAGCCGTGGCATCCGCTAGGAACTGGAGTTGCATCAGATGGATGTACATAATGCATTCTTGCATGGGGATTTGAATGAGGAGGTATACATGCAGTTGCCTCCAGGCTTTACATCTAAGGATCGAACAAGAGTGTGCAAACTAAAGAAATCTCTCTATGGATTATGTCAAGCTCCTAGATGTTGGTTTTTGAAGTTAACAACGACCTTGATACAATTCATGTTTGTTCAATTATATCCTGACTACTCTTTGTTCACCTATTTCAAACACAATGTTTGTTTGCACGTGCTGATATATGTTGATGACTTGATTGTTGGGGGAAATGATACTGTAGCCATTATGAAATTCAAAGAGTATCTCAATCGATGCTTCCATATGAAAGATCTGGGTTCACTCAAATATTTCGTAAGTATTGAAGTAGCTCGTGACCCTGAGGGAATATTTTTGTCTCAACGGAAGTATGCCCTGGACATCATCTCGGGATGTAGACTATTGGGAGCCAAACCAACATCCGTGCCCATTGAACAGAATCATCATCTTGCATTGGCAGAGGGCGCTCTAGTGGAAAATCCGAATCAGTATCGACGATTAGTGGGACGGTGGATATACTTAACCATCACACGACCCGAACTGTGTTATTGTGTTCATATCCTAGCTCAGTTCATGCAAAGTCCACGGTAAGAACATTGGGAGGCAGCTTTGCGAGTAGTGCTATATATGAAAGGATATCCTAGACAAGGTATATTGTTATGTTCTGATAGCGATATGCGTCTGTATACTTATTGCGACTTTGATTGGGCAAGCTGCCCGTTAACGTGGCGTTCGTTGACTGGCTATTTTGTCATGTTGGGGCAGTCACCGGTTTCTTGGAAAACGAAAAAACAACATACTGTGTTGCGCTCCTCTGCAGAAGCAGAATATCGTTCGATGGTTGCGACAAGATGTGAGTTGAAGTGGATGAAGAAACTTCTATTGTCCTTGGGGGCGGTGCATGATGAACCTGCGCGACTGTATTGTGATAATCAGGCAACTCTGCATATAACCACAAATCCAGTGTTTCACGAGAGAACAAAGCATATTGAAGTCGACTGTCATTTTGCTCGAGATGAGATACGGCGTGGGAACATTGCTACTTGCCTTGTTCGAACCACAGAATAGTTGGCTGACATCTTGACGAAGGCATTTGGAAAAGAGAAATTCGCATATTTCCTTGGCAAATTGGGCATTCAAAATCTTCATGCACCAATTTGTGGGGGAGTATTGGGAGATTTATTCTCATATAGGAATGTAAATATTTTAGCATGTATTTTTAGGAAGCTGCATGTATTTATACATAGGAAGCTTTCTTTTCTTTCGCTAGCTGTAATTAAGACGTCTTTAACTAGTTATAATTAGCAGTTTCCTAGATTTCTTTGGCCAGCTGTAATGAGTAGTTTCCTACTACAACTGAATCTCCTAAATTCAGACGTAGGAATTGTATATATATACGTTGTATCTTGCATAATGGAACACACAGAATTTTCCACAAATTTGCTGACCCAGACCCAATATTCAATCAAAATTGGATGCTCCCAAAAATATTATACGACATGTTATTACTTGAAAATCAACTTCCATTCTTTATCCTCATCTTATTATTTGAAAACACCACCATTACTGACATTAAACCAATCTCACTCGGGAGACTTGTCAATGAGTTCTTTCAGAACATAATTCCGATCCAAGATATTGATAACGTCCAAGGCAGCAAGCATATACTTCATCTACTCCGCCAATTTATGTGTCGTTTATCAAATTTGGAAAACGTAGCAACGAACATTCGAGACCCCAAGTCTGTGACAGAACTCCGAGAAGCTGGAGTCAAGTTCAAGAAGAAGGAGAACACTGATGGCTTCTTAAATATAAGCTTCACAGATGGTGTACTAGAAATCCAGAATTTACATGTTCAGAGCTACACCGAATGCCTATTTCGAAACTTGATAGCATTTGAGCAGTGCTACCATTTTTGTACTGGTCGGATGTCTTATGCTTTCCTTATGGATAACCTCATCAACACTCTAGAGGATGTCCAGTATCTCAACAAGAAAGGAATAGTTACGCATGTGATGGACAGACATGAAGAGGTAACAGTTCTGTTCAACAATCTTAGCAAAGGAGCTTTCCTTCCTCACTTTTACTACGCTGACTTCTACAGACAGGTTAATGAGCATTTCGAGAATCGTTGGAATGTCTGTAGAGCAATTCTCCAACGAAAACATTTTAAGAATCCGTTCACGGTGGTTTCACTCATTGCTGCAGCTCTACTTTTTCTCACTTTAGTTGAATAGCTCTATCTGGGTGCGTGTGTATCCATGCATAATTACAAGTCAATGATCTACCTTCAGGTTCTCCTTATTTCAATTTGATTCTGTTTGTCACCTATGTGTGATTAGGCCCATTAGGGCGCAATTCGGGCATGGTTGGGTATGACAGTCTGGGTTGAGGTCAACCCAAGCCCAACTTCAGACAAGGGAACCTCAACCGAGTACTCAACCTGATGAGTACAAATAACCTATGCCCATTGTTTTCAAAACCGACTCAGTTTTCCCAACGGGTCACGGGTCATGGGTCACCTGTTCGATCGGGTGGCCGAATTGATGTCATCATTAAAATAGCAAAAAGTTATATATATATATACAAATATCTAGAAAATGATAAAATTATAAATAGTTAAATAAATGTCTGAAATATCTTAAAACTTATAAAAATGCCTAATATTTATGAAAACATATATATCCGAAAATGCAAACAAAATATGAGAAAAACTGAAAAAAATGTAAAAAGAGAAGGGGGGCTCGAGTTGGGACTTTTGGGGAATTTTTCAAAATTTTAAACCTAAAAATTGGACTAACAAGTATAGGTCGACAGTTTAACTTGTCATTGACCCACTTACTGGGTCGCCGGTTTGACGGTTCAACCATCCGGGTTGTTCAACGGTTCAAGTCAATGGTTTTTTAACAAAGCCTAAGTTTTATGAGAACTGAACCCAGAAATTTAATCAGATGACGGTTTGAACGGTTCAACTGCCTGGGTCAATGACAAGTTAAAAACCATGCCTGTACCCAACCCTTTTCCACATAGCCAATCTTAGATAATCAACATAAGCAATTACTAGCTAGATTGTTTCAGCAACTAATAAAATCCATTTCAATAGGTGCAACTTGGGCGGGTCCAACCTGAGCCCAAACTGACCCAACCTGCTGCAATTTTATACAGTTTGGGTTTGGATTTTCGGTCCTTAGGACGAATCTGGGCCTACGAGTTAAATTTTTTATTTTTCAAAAGCAGCATTTGGGCCTTAAGTTTAAGTTTTAGGGTCAGGCCTAGGTTGAGTTTTAAATCCAACCCAGCCTGCATGCCTTACACCCAAATAGGCCATGATGTCATAGTTTATTAATAAAACTTAAAAAAATAGAAGTGAATAAAAAAAAATAGAAAATTGTAAAAAGTTGGACATGCCTCTAATATTTTGTCTTAATCATATTAAAGAAAAATAAATGAGACAATTGTTTTTATTGAAAATGGAATGAAATACAAAATTTAAAATCAACTAAAAAATGGAATTGTTTTTCCTATTTTGAGGTGGGTCAACAATTCAACTTCTGGGTCAAATGTGTCAACATTTGATGCCATTATTAAATAATAAAAATTAAAAAAAGATTAAAACACAAAAAATGAAAAGATACGTAAATTTTTCAAAAAAAAAAACATTTGGGCACATATCTAATACTGTAAATTCATCATATTAAACAAAAATAAGTGTAATAAACATGAATTATTTTTGTGCACAGAAACATAAAAAGTTGTGGGAAAAATTGAACATTATTATTGTTATCTATACTACTTAAAAAAGCACGAATATCCTCTGAATATTTCTGGAATTTTTAGAGGAAAAATTTTCCCCGTGCATATATGCATTTATTGATATATGATTGAGGGCAAAAAAGTAAATTGTGAAAACACCGAGTATTTAAGTTACAATCAATCTGTTTTTTTTTCAGAGGGCAAATTTTACCCCTGCATGTATGCATTTATTGGTATATGATTGAGGGCAAAAAAGTAAATTGTGAAAACACTACGTATTAAAACTAATATGAAAACACTGAGTACTTAAGTTACAGTCGATTGAAAATACTGGGTAATTAACTTTTCGTTTAGCACCGAGTATTTAAGTTACAATCGATTGAAAACATGGGTAATTAACTTTCCGTTTAGATTGTTTTTATTGCATAAAGTTTAGATTGTTTTTAATGCATATTGTAAGTGGAGATGATTTGCAGGCCTGCAACACTCATTCCAGTTGAATGAAGGCATTAAAGTATTCATTCGAGCTCAATCAAACCAAGATCGTGTTTTTTGCAACTGCAATTCAGCAATTTATTATGGGTCGAAGCAAGCAATCTTGCATTTATTATTGGAAAATTATTGGTCGATTAGTTAATTAATAACCAGCAATTTATTATTGGTCGATTAATTAATTAATAACCAGGTCGATTGGTCGATCTGGTGTGTTTTGTCTGTTTGTGTTCGTAATCCAACGACGATGGTCATCTTCATATTCATAACCGAACCATTGCTCATACATCTCTTAGAACGGTAGAACGGACTAATAAACATCTACAATTAAAAGGTTCACAGATGAACTCTATAAATACAGATTATTGGAAAGTGATTCTGATAGAACATAAAAAGCACTGAAGGAAGAAGAGGTGAGATTCTTTGATGTTTCTGAACTTTCTCAATTTTAATTTTCAATCTTCGATTCCACTATAGTGTATATAGTGTGATGAAATTAGGAATTCCTTAGTTTTTTCATTGTAGGCTTGGACATTGTTTCTTTTGTCAAAGCTCATTTTATTGGTTGGTTCTGTCAAATTGTTTATGGATTTATCGGTTAAATCCTTCGTATATCTGCCTAATCCATTGAAGGTTGGACTTTTTTTTTCCTTAAAGGATGGGTGTTTAATCCTTGTGTCTCTTTTCCTATTCCATCTGATATCTGTGGCTGATCCATGCATTGTAATGGACAAAAACCTCTGAATTGTGGTCCTACCTTGGAATCAACAGATAGTGATGGCCAGAAATGGATTGGCAATGTTGGTCCAAGTTCGCATGTTAGATGACCAACACATTAACCTCTAGTGCTGCCACTTAAGGCCTTTCACAGTAAGGATATTCTGCTGAGAATTACTTACACTTCCCCTGTTCCATCCATCCCCGAATTATTTTATTTTATTTTTTTCCAATTTCATGTAACGTTGCGTACTGCATATTTTTTCCTTATTACATCTAAAATAACAAAATTTACTTAAAAGTTATATGTATGAGTCAGTTTCAGTGTATGCATGGTTTTTTTGGTTTGATTTAATTTGATTGCAGAAATAATGGTTGCATCATACGAAGGCCTTTTGCGGAAGTGCTTCCTTAAGTTGTTCACCTTGGTCTTTTGTATAATCTCCCCATAAAGTCAACATCACAAGAGTTGAACTGTAAAAAATGTTTAAAGAATATTAATTAATGATTTATTTTTTTAAATGATAATATAATTTAAAATTTATTTGAATAATACGAAGCACTGGCTATAGTGATTTCTCGCTTCACAGAAAAGCCATCTTTATATCTGAATTGATGTATATTTCCAACTTCAATGACTATGGCAATAACATCTACAAAACAACAAAATGTGAGGTTAATAAGAATGTATATTTTTATTTAGTTTCTATGATAACATTATGATGAAATTGACATTGACTTACCAATTAATTCCTTTGTACTAATGTACTTATTTATGTCCTTAAGCTCATTGAATTTATAATTTATCCTGGATATACTCACTTCAACTTCTGCTTCTGTAATTGTTGTTGTCTCGTTGATGCAAAGCTTATAACTTTTATGTACATTTTTGTACAATGGGTTGATGATTTTCAATTGACCATTTCTAATGAAATATGTCCTTTGAGGGGGTAGCTTGTCTATAAACTTATCTACCACTGAGTTGAATAATACTCATTGAATTTGTGTTTCCTACAATATAAGATAATAATTATTTGTTGAATATAAGTTATACTCAAGATAAGTAAGGAGAAATGATTTTTTTCATACCTCATCATCAACTAGTATAACGTCTTTTTCCACTTCCCCGTTGATTATTATAAGTTTCAATATTCGCTCGATGTATTAATAATACTTTTATGGTTCATTCAATTTCTTCTGTGCTTAAGGAATTGATGTACATGAACTTTTGGTGAAATGGTAAGATCTTGGATTGACCAGCATAAAGACATGGGGTCAAATGACTCAAATCTCATCTTGTATAAAATATGTCAATATGTTTTTATAATGACCTTATAAGGTTCCCTTTAAGGTTAAGTAGGGAGCTTCCCTATATAACCTACCCTATTTTTTAGTAACATGGAGTAATTTTTGGACAATCCAGACTGTACATCAGATAGGAAACCCTTTGGATTGATCATGTGTTATACTGTTGCCTACGTCACTCCTATTCCCATTTTAGATTAGAATTTTCTTAATAGCTTGCTATAGAATGCAACAATGTTTTTTAAAGCCGAACCCTTTAGATCTCCAAACTACATAATAGTAAAGTATTTCCATTCTTGCCACATCATTCCTATTCAAAAGAGTTCAATTGAACTTAAATGGAACTAATTATGCCAGAAAGAAAGCACCTTTACCTATTTTGATTGGATGAAACAAGATGCTCAAATTAAAACTTGGTTGTGGAACTCTGTGCAACTGAAGACTAATTACATTGTGTACTCAGTAACAAAAATACTCATAAAATCAAAGTAAGGGCCAAATCACTGCTCATGTCATTGATCACATATTTATAGAACAAGAAGAAGTAGAAAAAGAGAGAGAACAAAAATTGCAAATCCTTCCTATTGAATGTATTTATTCTTCTTGGTCTTCAGACAGAAAATCTAATTTTCTCCAACGGAGCAGTTTTCTTCTTCGGGGTCTTCATCTTCATCGGTGACATTTGTTGGAACAACCTTATTCAGCTTCTTCACTAGTTTAGAAATTTCATTCTGCAAAATTTGACTTTCAGTTTCAAGGCTTTTACACTTCCAACGTAAATATTCCAAGTCCTCAAAGTTGACATCCTTTATTGTTATACTGAATTGATCTGTAATTTTTTTAATTGCTTTATAGGAGGCATCTTGTTCGGTCTCTTTCTTTGAACTTGCTAATTTTCCAAAAAACTTCCAACTCTCTCCACCAATATTAAGAGTAATTACGGCTCTAAATTTCCGCTCTACAAACTCAACTACAACTCTTGCGGGTGGCAAGCCCATTCTCAAACTCAATTCGTTAAGGACATTTTTAAAGGAAATTGAATATTCATTCCTTACTGCCATAGTTTCTGCAACAAACAAATCACTATCCCTTTAATCCTGATGGAGGTAGGAGTCTAGGTCTCTACAACAATCTCTTTCTAACAATTTTGTGGTATGGGTTGGGATTAGGCCTGTTCATGGGCTGGGTGGCCCGATGGCCCAGTCCGACCTCCGGATGGGCTTGAACAGGCTTTTTGGCCTGTGACCCACATAAAATTCAAACCGGGCTCGGGCTTTGCCAAAATAGCCCGGCCCAGCCCATGAACAGGTCTGGTGGGGATTGTTGTAAGACTTACTACCTAAGCCAAGGTTGCAGTGAAGAGATAAACAATTATGTAGACCAAGTCAAGCATTCTAGAATGTCTACGTTTGTGGGGAACAAGTAAACTAAATAAAGCATTCAAGAAGGCCTACGTACCACCAAAAATATGCAAACCAAAACCAGAGAAACATGCAACCAAAACACATAGTTAAAAAAAATATGCAACCACAAAAACGTCCTCATAAGTATAAAATCCATCCACCAAGAGCTCCCACCTCAGAAGGCACAAACTCAAAAGAGACAAAGGTAGCTTAGATGCATAGACAAAGTGACGCAGCGTGGAAGCAATGAGAACTGGAGCTGGCTATGCAAGCACCGGGCGTTCACTAGCACCTAGCGAATAACACGATTTCTCTAGGAGAGAGAAAAGGTGGCGAAAATAGGAAGAAGAGAACTTGAAGAAATTCTGAAATCTGAAGTATGAAATTGATGAATAGTTTTGGGAAAATAGCAATATTTATAATACATTTGGGAATTGTAAAAGAACTAGGAAAGAACATGAATCTTGATCTTGATCTTGATCTTCTTGGGCTGTCTTGATAAGGTCAAACCCTCTTGGAATTCTTGGGCTTGATCTTCCACCGTCCGATCTCCCTTGATCTTCTCCATGCATGAATCTTGGATTATCTAGAATTCTTGAATTCTTGATGGATCTTGAATTCTTGAATTTTGATAATTCTTGAATTCTTGAATTATCTTGGGATAATCTTGAATTCTTGAATTATCTTGGAAGAGTCTTGATAAGCTTGGATTCTTGATAAGTCTTGGAGTCTTGGAAGAGTCTTGATGGATCTTGAATTATCCTTCCTTGGCTTATCTTGGACTCTTGGCCTTATCCTAGGAGCTGCCGCCCCTAGGAGTGAGATGGGCCTTGGGATGGGCCTCCATCATTCTCCCCCACTTGGAGAGGACTCGACCCCGAGTCGTGACGAGGATAAGCAAGTGTTATCTCTGGCAGGTACCGGTGAAGGTTAGCAACGTTAAAGGTCTTGGATATACCCATATGATCTGGTAGGTCCACTATATAGGCATTATCATTAATCTTCTTCACAATCTTGTATGGACCATACTTCCGAGGCTTCAACTTGTTGTAGGTACCTACGGGAATTCTTTCCTTCCATAAGAAGACCATAACCTCATCACCTACATCAAACACTTGAGGTCGGTGGTGCTTGTCTGCAGCCATCTTGTACTTGGCGTTGGATTGCTCTAGCTTCTGCTTCACGGCGTCTTAGACGGACCGGATTTGTTCTGCCATCTGCTCTGCTGAGATACTGGCGCTGGGTACCTTGGGTAGTTTCACTAAATCCAGTGCATGGTTAGGGACCTTCATGTACATGATGGAGAATGGGGATCTGCCTGTAGAATTATGCACTGCATTGTTATAGGCAAACTCAGCCTAGGCTATGGCGAAATCCCACTGTTTCGGCCGTTCCTGGCATATGCTGCGAATTAAATTCCCTAAGGTTCGATTTACCACTTCTGTTTGTCCATCTGTCTGCGGATGGGCTGTACTGCTGAAATTAAGTGATGAATCGAACAACCTCCACAGGGTCATCCAAAAGTGACTGAGGAACCGTGTGTCACGATCTGAAGTGACGGTCTTGGGTACCCCATGTAAGCGAACAATCTCCCTAAAAAATAACTTGGCTGTTGCGGATGCATCTGCTGTTTTCTTGCATGGGAGGAAGTGAGCCATTTTTGAGAACCTATCAACCACCACGAAGACGAAGTCCATGTTCCTCTGGGTCTTTGGCAAGCCTAGCACAAAGTCCATGGACAAGTCTTCCCATATAGCAGTAGGAACGGGTAGGGGCATGTAGAGACTTGTGTTATGGGTTTGTCCATTGGATGTCTGACAAACATAGCACCTGCTTACGATGGTAGAGACGTCCCTTCTCAATTTCGGCCAGTAATATCGCCCCTTAACAGCTTCTATTGTTTTGTCCCTTCCCAAGTGTCCTGCTGGTCCACCCCCATGCAAATCCCTGATGATCTTTTCACGGAGGGAGGTGCAGGGGATACACAACTGTTCCCCTTTCATAAGGAACCCGTCATAAATAAAGAAGTCTTTTGCTGACTGCTTATTCACACATTTCTCCCATACCTGTTGGAAGTCTTCATCTTGGGCATATAAGTCTCTTAGGCACTCAAAACCCACAATCTCAACGCTGAGGGTTTTGATGAGAGTTACACGCCTACTAAGTGCATCAGCCACTGTATTTTGCTGTCCTGTCTTATACACAATTTTATATGGGAACTTGTCTAGAAAAGCAGACCATCTGGCATGTAAATCACTCCTTAATTGCTTTTGCCCACTAAGATATTTTAGGGCTTGGTGGTCAGTATAGAGAACAAATTCTTTTGCAATTAAATAGTGTTCCCATGTTTTCAAGGCTCTTATCACAGCATAAAATTCCTTGTCATAGGTAGACCACTTTCTCCTGGCTTCACATAATTTTTCACTAAAGAAAGCAATGGGCCTTTTCTCTTGGGACAATACAGCCCCTATGCCAACTCCACTAGCATCACATTCAACTTCAAATAATTTGTTGAAGTCTGGTAAGGCAAGAACAAGAGCAGTACATAACCTTTCTTTTATAAGAGCAAAACTTTTCTCTTGTTCTTCCCCCCATTGAAATTTCCCCTTTTTCAAGCATTCAGTAATGGGAGCCATGATACTACTAAAATTCTTAATAAAACGCCTATAGAAGGTTGCCAATCCATGAAATCGCCTGACATCTGTGACAGTGGATGGGGTCGGTCCCTCCCTAATGGCTTTCACCTTTTCCTCATCTACTTTCACACCATCATTGCTTATAATAAATCCCAAGAATAATAAATTATCATTCATAAAGATGCATTTCTTCAAATTAGCATATAATTTATTTTCCCTCAATGTTTTCAGGACCTCCCTTATATGTTCCACATGCTCAGTGATAGATTTAGTGTATATCAAAATATCATCAAAATAGACTACCACAAATTTACCAATGAAGGGGCGCAATACCTGGTTCATCAGCCTCATGAAAGTGCTGGGTGCGTTGGTTAGTCCAAAGGGCATGACCAACCACTCGAACAAGCCATCTCTAGTCTTGAAGGCTGTCTTCCAATCATCTCCGGGACGGATCCTGATTTGATGATATCCACTCCTGAGATTTATTTTTGAGAAAACTACAGCTCCGCTTAGTTGGTCCAGCATGTCGTCCAGCCTAGGGATGGGAAATTTGTACCCAATGGTGATCTTGTTAATGGCCCTGCTGTCGACACACATTCTCCAACTGCCATCCTTTTTAGGTGTTAATAAGGCAGGTACTGCACAAGGACTCATGCTGATTTGAATGTGTCCCTTTTTCAATAATTCTTCTACCTTTTCTCGTAAAATTTCATTCTCCTTGGGACTCATCCTATAATGTGGGAGGTTATGTAGACTAGCACTTGGAACAAAATCAATATGGTGCTGTATATCTCTCATGGGAGGGAGTTCATTTGGTAACTCCTCTGAAACTACATCATTAAATTCATCCAGTGGTCCCTATATTTCAGCTGGAATTGTGTTTTTATCATTAACATCTTCTCCTTTTACGACTAACAAATGTATCTCATGAGTATCCTTACATTCTTTAACAAATTCAGCATGATGATGGGTGATGGTAAGGAAATTTTTCTCATGTGCCTTTGGAGTATTTGTAATATTTTTTTCTGCTATGGGTAACAAAGTATAACGCATACCTTCTTTTTCAAGTTGGTAGGTATTCTTCCTACCCATGTGCCTTGCATCTGTATCAAATTGCCAAGGCCTCCCTAACAAAATATGGCAAGCATCCATATCTACAATATCACAATATGCTTCATCATGGTACTTACCAATTGAAAAAGGTACCTTGCAGCGTTCTTCCACTCGTACGCCGCCTCCTTCCTTGATCCACCCAATTGTGTATGGGTTGGGATGTTTTTCAGGAATCAGCTGTAACTGTTGGATGACATCCTTGCAAATAATATTTTCCTGACTACCACTGTCAATAATTAAATTAAATAATTTTCCCTTGACAATACATCTGGTACGAAATAATCTGTGCCTTTGAGAAGTATCCTTATTTTTCTGGGACAACATTAATTTTCTTACCACACAAGTATACTCCTCATGTTCATATGGACCCTCTTCATCCTCCCCATCAGGTCCACAATATACTTCTTCCTCCTCCCTTTCTACCATATTAATTGCCTTCCTCCTGGGACAGTCACTGGATCTATGTCCAACCTCATTACATTTAAAACATTTAATAGGAGCAGGCCTTGCATAAGGGTTACTAGGTTTAGGAGGGTTGGAAGGATTACCTCGAGTATGTCCTCCTGTAGTAGCCTTACCGGCGTTACTTGTACTTGCCGGGTGAGAAGGTTGTACTGTCGGAACTGATTTGTTCCTGTCGACAGTTGCCGGTCTGTTGTCGCTCCCGCTGTACCGGCGATAATTATCATTGTGTGCCTTGTCCTGGAACATTAATTCTGCTTTCAAGGCTAGGTTCCTTGCTTCCTGCACACTAAGAACCATCTGTACACCAATTTTATCTCTGATAGACGGTCTTAAACCGCTTAGATAACGGGTTGCCTGCTGGTTATCACTTTCAGATAATTGATTTCTTTCAGCTAATCTCAAAAATTCAGATGTATATTCATTAACACTACGAGAACCCTGCGCGCACCTCTGATAAGATTCAAACATATATTGTTCATAGTCAGGAGGTAAAAATCTACCTCCGATTAATTGTTTCATGCGCCTCCAGGTTCGAACAGGACCCCTTCCTTCTCTCATCCGGGTCTTTTCTGTGATCCAATCCAAAAGTCCCTCTATACCAAGATCTCCACTAAAAGTAGGAATATCTACTTGGAGTTTAAATTCATCATTATTCCTACGGGGGTTGAAATTATCTTGATTGTGCCAATTTCTATCGTTTTTGTCGTTGCCGGGAAGAACTGGAGCACCACCAAATTCGAAATCGTCATCACTGTCGTCGTCAAGAACTGGGCATCGGGACGCAGTAGCGACAGGTGGTCTGTCGTGGTCGTCTCCTACGATCTGCTGTGGATTTTCCCGGATTCGTGGGACAACCTCCCGTAACAAGGTTTGCAGTTGTTCAGTCACCTCTGCCAACTGCTGTTCGATGTTACGTGTGGCTGTACGCTGCTCTTCGATTGCTCTCCAAACAGCTGGGAACCCCTGATCTCCGTCACGGGGTGGGTTGCGACTGCTACCATTTGGGTTGGACATGACTGGGCGAATTCCCTGCTCTGATACCACCTGACGCAGCGTGGAAGCAATGAGAACCGGAGCTGGCTATGCAAGCACCGGGCGTTCGCTAGCACCTAGCGAATAACACGATTTCTCTAGGAGAGAGAAAAGGTGGCGAAAATAGGAAGAAGAGAACTTGAAGAAATTCTGAAATCTGAAGTATGAAATTGATGAATAGCTTTGGGAAAATAGCAGTATTTATAATACATTTGGGAATTGTAAAAGAACTAGGAAAGAACATGAATCTTGATCTTCTTGGGCTGTCTTGATAAGGTCGAATCCTCTTGGAATTCTTGGGCTTGATCTTCCACCGTCCGATCTCCCTTGATCTTCTCCATGCATGAATCTTGGATTATCTAGAATTCTTGAATTCTTGATGGATCTTAAATTCTTGAATTTTGATAATTCTTGAATTTTTGAATTATCTTGGGATAATCTTGAATTCTTGAATTATCTTGGAAGAGTCTTGATAAGCTTGGATTCTTGATAAGTCTTGGAGTCTTGGAAGAGTCTTGATGGATCTTGAATTATCCTTCCTTGGTTTATCTTGGACTCTTGGCCTTATCCTAGGAGCTGCCGCCCCTAGGAGTGAGATGGGCCTTGGGATGGGCTTCCATCACAAAGACACCTTAGATGCAGGGAAGCCGTCAACTCTGTCTTCTTCCAATCAATCATTGTTCTTGTTGTGAACTCAGTCTTGTACTCGACAAATGATTTATAGGGGCATTTGCCAATCCAACGGTCAAATGATTTATAGTAAATTTCGGCATGCTCCAATGGAAATTTCTTTTACCGTTCTTCCATATTAAACTACAATTATACCTCTGCAACAAGAACCATTGTTCTTGTTGGAATGGTTCCTCTCTTGCGAAATCTTCGGCTCTGCAAGAACGCAAGAACCCTACTTCCATTACAACAAAATGATTAAAAAAATCATTATTTGATTTTAATGCAGCCCAACTTGCCCCAAATTTGGCATCCAGGCAAACCAAAATGAAATCAAAATCTTCATTGCTCTTTTTCTACATATTGCAGCAAAATCTTCTCTTCAACGGCTATAAGAATGGAGTGGCTACAAAATCTTCTCTTCAATGCATTCTCTTCAACGGTTCTCTCTTTCAAGGCTGATCATTGCTCTTTTTCGACATATTGCAGCAAAATATTCTCTTCAACGGTTGTAACAATGGAATGGCTGCAAAATCTTCAATGCATTCTCTTCAACGGTTCTCTCTCTCAATGCTGCAAAATCTTCCACTTCCGTTACAACAAAATGATTAAAGGAGCGCAACAATGCAAGAACTGTTCCAAAATTTTGGGTTTGCAATAACGCAGGAAAGCTCTCTGCCTCTCTGTATCAACCCGTCTTACAACAAAATGATTAAAGGAGGGCAACAATGCAAGAACTGCTCCAAAATTTTGGGTTTGCAATTTGCCTCTCTGTATCAACCCGTCTTCGTGTGAATTGAAGAAGATGTTGGAGAAAGACATCTTTGCCCTTTATATCATTGCCCATCAAAGTTTTAATTAGGGGTATTTTTAATCCAATAAAAATTCTTCGTGTGAATTGAAGAAGATATTGGAGAAAGACATCTTTGCCCTTTATATCATTGCCCATCAAAATTTTAATTAAGGGTATTTTTAGTCCAATGAAAATTTCAGAAGCCACTATGCCCCATTCCTACTTTTCTAGATAGTATAGATATAGATTTTGTCTATGACCCATTTGAGGAACTATGACGTTACTGTTGGTAATTAATTAATAGGATCTCTTATCATTTGTTTAAATGGACTACTAGTTATGTCTTAATTCAATTGAGCATTAATTTAGTAATTCATTTATATATTATAATGAATAACTTATCAAATACAATAAACTATATACAAAGGTTAATATAAGATTAGGTTTCTAATTAATAATATTATAAAAATAAATAAATCAATGAATTTGATTGGCTCAATCCTAACTAAAATATTATACATATTGGATTATAAATATTAATTTAAAGTACCAATTCTCTTCAAATCTTTTATTGAATTAATCCATTATTCTTTATAATAGATTAGAAAAGTAATTTAATACAAAAATAAATATGATGATTAAGAATAGTAGAGCATTAACCTATATTGCATACTGCGATTGGGTCCATTTCAGTAGTTTGACAATCTTTGCCTGTGCTGGGTTGTTATACAAATATACAAAAGAAATTACAAAAAAAAAAAAATTGACCCGGTCTCTAATATTATATATAATAAAAATAAAAACGACAAAAAACGGTAAGAATATAAAAAATGGATTTAATATCTAACTTAAGACCTACTGCCCAGGTTAAATGATTTAGTGGTAACCTAAATGGAGCACTAGATATTGGCTGAATCAATATTGTTTTGTAAGTAAATGGTTAAGGACCAAAAAGACCCAAAGAACCAGACGAGGTGACAAATCTCCCAATCACACTTTTGGGGTTAACAATTAATGGATTGAAAACATTGATGCTTGGTTAATTAATTCGTTATAGTCTTAAGTTTATATTTTGATCTAACCCATAAATTTAGCCATATGGATGTATTTACAGGACAAAAGGGTTCGATTTTTTTTTTTTGAGCTATATCAAAATGAATAGGATATATATGCATCCTTCTTATTGATCTACTATTTAGATTCATACTAAGATTCCATTGGATGGCACAGCTCCCACATATATTATACCCTTATTGGTACGTTCAATTAATTTCTATGAAATGTTTAAATGTTTGATGGAGGCCCATCACAAGGCCCATCTCATCCCTAGGGGCGGCAGCTCCTAGGATAAGGATAAGTTAACTAAGATCCAAGAATTCAAGATAAGCAAGGGATCCAAGAATCCAAGATTAGCAAGATAATGCAAGACTCTTCCAAGATTATCAAGAAAGACTCTAAGAAGCATTAAGATTAGCAAAATAATCCAAGAATACCTACCAACTTGAAAAAGAAGGTACACGTTATACTTTGTTATCCATAGTAGAAAAAAATATTACAAATGTTCCAAAAACACATGAGAAGAATTTCCTTACTATCACCCATCATCATGCTGAATTTGTTAAAGAATGTAAAGATACTCGTGAAATACATTTGCTAGTAGTAAAAGGAGAAGATGTTAATGATGAAAGTAAAATCCCAGCAGAAGTACAGGGACTACTGGATGAATTCAATGATGTAGTTCCAGAGGAGTTACCAAATGAACTCCCTCCCATGAGAGACATACAGCACCATATTGATTTTGTTCCAGGTGCCAGTCTACCTAACCTCCCACATTACAGGATGAGTCCTAAGGAGAATGAAATCTTACGGGAAAATGTAGAAGAATTATTAAAAAAGGGACACATTCAAATCAGCATGAGTCCTTGCACAGTACCTGTCTTATTAACACCTAAAAATGATGGCAGTTGGAGAATGTGTGTCGACAGTAGAGCCATTAACACGATCACCATTGGGTACAAATTTCCTATTCCCAGGCTGGACGACATGCTGGACCAGCTTAATGGAGCTGTAGTTTTCTCAAAGATTGATCTCAGGAGTGGTTATCATCAGATCAGGATCCGTCCCCGGAGATGAATGGAAGACAACCTTCAAGACTAGAGATGGCTTGTTCGAGTGGTTAGTCATGCCCTTTGGACTAACCAACGCACCCAGTACTTTCATGAGGCTGATGAACCAGGTATTACGCCTCTTCATTGGTAAATTTGTGGTAGTCTATTTTGATGATATTTTGATATACAACAAATCTATCACTGAGCATGTGGGACATATTAGGGAGGTCCTGAAGACATTGAAGGAAAATAAATTATATGCTAATTTGAAGAAATGCATCTTCATGAATGATAATTTATTATTCCTGTGATTTATCATAAGCAATGATGGTGTGAAAGTAGATGAAGAAAAAGTGAAAGCCATTAGGGAGTGGCCGACCCCGTCCACTGTCGCAGATGTCAAGCGATTTCATGGGTTAGCAACCTTCTATAGGCGCTTTATTAAGAATTTTAATAGTATCATGGCTCCTATTACTGAATATTTGAAAAAGGGTAAATTTCAATGGGGAGAAGAACAAGAGCAAAGTTTTGCTCTCATAAAAGAAAAATTATGTTTAGCTCCTGTTCTTGCCTTGCTAGATTTTAATAAACTATTTGAAGTTGAATGTGAT
Organism: Nelumbo nucifera; assembly: GCF_055504915.1. Taxonomy (NCBI): domain Eukaryota; kingdom Viridiplantae; phylum Streptophyta; class Magnoliopsida; order Proteales; family Nelumbonaceae; genus Nelumbo; species Nelumbo nucifera. The sequence goes on from NC_142656.1 coordinate 50,438,291, forward strand.
GCTAGTGGAGTTGGCATAGGGGCTGTATTGTCCCAAGAAAAGAGGCCCATTGCTTTTTCAGTGAAAAATTATGTGAAGCCAGAAGAAAGTGGTCCACCTATGACAGAATTTTATGCTGTGATTAGAGCCCTGAAAACTTGGGAACACTATTTAATTGCAAAAGAATTTGTTCTCTACACTGACCACCAGACCCTAAAATATCTTAGTGGGCAAAAGCAATTAAGAAGTGATTTGCATGCTAGATGGTCTGCCTTCCTAGACAAGTTCCCATATAAAATTGTGTACAAGGCAAGACAGCAAAATAAAGTGGCTGATGCACTTAGCAGGCGTGTAGCTCTCATCAAGACCCTCAGTGTTGAGATTGTGGGTTTTGAGTGCTTGAAAGACTTATATGCCCAGGATGAAGACTTCCAACAGGTATGGGAGAAATGTGTGAATAAGCAGCCAGCAGAGGGCTTTTTTATTTATGATGGGTTCTTTATGAAAGGAGAAAAATTGTGTATCCCTTGCACCTCCCTCCGCGAAAAGATCATCAAGGATTTGCATGGGGGTGGATTAGTAGGACACTTGGGAATGGATAAAACAATAGAAGCAGTAAGGGGGCGATATTACTGGCCGAAATTAAGAAGGGACGTGTCTACCATTGTAAGCAGGTGCTATGTTTGTCAGACAGCTAAGGGACAAACCCAGAACACAGGTCTCTACATGCCCCTACCCGTTCCTACTGCTATATGGGAAGACTTGTCCATGGATTTTGTGCTAGGCTTGCCAAAGACCCAGAGGAACATGGACTCTATCTTCGTGGTGGTTGATAGATTCTAAAAAATGGCTCACTTCCTCCCATGCAAGAAAACAGCAGATGCATCCGCAACAGCCAAATTATTTTTCAGGGAGATTGTCCGCTTACATGGGGTACCCAAGACCATCACTTCAGATCGTGACACACAGTTCCTCAGTCACTTTTGGATGACCCTATGGAGGTTGTTTGACTCATCACTTAATTTCAGTAGTACAACCCATCCGCAGACAGATGGACAAACAGAAGTGGTAAACCAGACCTTAGGGAATTTAATCCGCAGCATATGCCGATAGAGGCCAAAACAATGGGATTTCGCCATAGCCCTGGCAGATCCCCATTCTCCATCGTATACATGAAGGTCCCTAACCATGCACTGGACTTAGTGAAACCATGCACTGGACTTAATGAAGCTACGCAGAGTACCCAGCACAAATATCTCAGCAGAACAGATGGTAGAACAAATCCAGTCCGTCCAAGAGGCAGTGAAGCAGAAGCTAGAGCAATCCAACGCCAAGTACAAGATGGCCACAGACAAGCACCACCACCCTCAAGTGTTTGATGTAGGTGATGAGGTTATGGTCTTCTTAAGGAAGGAAAGGATTCCCGTAGGTACTTACAACAAGTTGAAGCCTCGGAAGTATGGTCCATATAAGATCGTGAAGAAGATTAATGACAATGCCTATGTAGTAGATTTACCAGATCATATGGGTATGTCCAGGAGCTTCAACGTTGCTGACCTTTATCGGTACCTGCCGGAAATAACACTCGCCTACCCTAGTCACGACTTGGGGTCGAGTTCTCTCCAAGTGGGGGAGAATGATGGAGGCCCATCACAAGGCCCATCTCATCCCTAGGGGCGGCAACTCCTAGGATAAGGATAAGTTAACTAAGTTCCAAGAATTCAAGATAAGCAAGGGATCCAAGAATCCAAGATTAGTAAGACACTTCCAAGATTAGCGAGATAATGCAAGACTCTTCCAAGATTATCAAGAAAGACTCCATGAAGCATCAAGATTAGCAAGATAATCCAAGATGCATGCATCTAGGGAGATCGGACGGTGGAGATCAAACCAAGGAGAGTTCGACCCTATCAGATTAGATATTTAGATCTATCATAGTTATTATTTCCTAGTTCTTTTACAATTTCCAAATGTATTATAAATACTGCTATTTTCCCAAAATTATTCATCAATTCATTCTTCAGATTTTCTAAGTTTCTTCTAGTTCTCTTCTTTGAGTTTTCGCCACCTTTTCTCTCTCCTAAAGAATTCGGTGTTCTTCGCTAGAAGCTAGCGATCGCCCGATGCTTGCACAGCCAGCTCCGGTTTCCAGTGATTCCACGCTGCGTCAATGTTTATGCTATTTTATTCTTAATTAGACCAAAAAAAAAATGTCGTCGCAAAAACTGTGTTGAAGTTTTTGTCATGAATTTACAGGACTAACCTGACCCAACACAACCCATACTCATCAGATTAAGGGTTGGATTAAGGTAGAAGTATACTACCTTTGCCTCAAATTGGGCTTGGGTTGACCTCAACCAGACCCAATCTGGCCAAAGTTGCTCCACTGATTAGTGATTACACGGTGGTCACAAGATTAATTAGAGGTGACAAGGAAAATACGAAAGTACTTTATTGGAGTATCTTTGGACAGAAACAAAATACACAATCAAAATGAAATCACACAAAGGACAAAATGAAACGATACAAAGTAATTTCAATCTTCAACCTACAGTAATGGATTTGCCTTTCCACCGCTGAAAGGGAAGATCATCGACTTTTAAATATTCATGGAAACACACACGCAGCTGGTGCTATTCAATCAAAGAAGCCACAGGTCAAGATTTATGGATAAAGTAAGAGAGCATAGCAAACAAGGTCCCTGTAAAAGTGAGAAGAAGAAGTAAAGCTGCAGCAATAAGTGAGACAACCGTGAATGGATTTTGAAAATGTTTGCGTCGGAAAATTGCTCTCCAGACATTCCAACGATTTTCAAAATGTTCATTAACCTGCCTGCAAAGATCGGCATAGTAGAAGTTATGGATGAAAGCTCCTTTTCTAATATTGTTGAACAGAACCGATACTTCTTCATGGCTGCTCATGACATTCGTGATTATTCCTTTCTTGTTGAGATACTGAACATCCTCAGGAATGTTGATGAGGCTATCCATGAAGAAGGCATAAGATGTGATACGACTAGTACAAAAATGGTAACACTGCTCAAATGCGATCAAATTTCGAAATAGGCATTCGGTGTAGCCTTGAACAACTAAATTTGGGATTTCTAATATACCATTTGTGAAGGTTATATCTAAGAAGCTATTGGCATTCTCCTTCTTCTTGAACTTGACTCCAGCTTCTCTGAGTTCTGTCACAGAATATGTTAACTTGGGCTCTCGAGTTGTTTCTATGTTTTTCAATCCCGATGGACGACACATAAATTGGCGTAATAGGTGGAGTATATGCTTGCCTTCAAAGCTATCAATGTCTTGGATCCACGTTCCTGTTGGAAGTATGTTTTCAAAGAAGTTGTGTACAAGTTTCTCGAGGGAAACTTCTGAGATGCAGGCAATTGTTTTCTGAAACAATAACTCGAGGATAAAGAAGGGAAGTTGGTTTTCAAGTAATAGCATGTCGTATAATATTTTTGGGAGCATCCAATTTTGCTTGAACATTGGATCCTGGTCGTCATCGTTGGTGGTGGTACTAGGATGTTGTTGTTGCTTCTGCTGTTGCATCTTCTCATAGTACCTATAAAACAACTCGAGAACGAAACAACCATCTACTAACATCATTGTTACAAACTCATTTGTAAGGAGCTTTATGGGTTCGGAGTAGCACTTTCGTGCAGTTTCTTCTTCTTTCTTCAAGAGAACGATGCACTCATGCATCGCTATTTCCCAGTTGGCAGTACGATGGAAAAGAGCTTTAAGATATAGTTGTTTAAATTCTTCTATACCTTGGAGACTTGACCTGCTATAATGGAAGGGGCCAATTGCAACTGTCTGAGGGACATAAACCTTCTTATTGATTTCGTGAAGTACCTTCGGTATTCTGTAGATAATGATAGCAGAGGCTGCATATATAGAACTATCAACACTTGTAAGACATAGCTTCTGTTTGATAGAAGCAAACAACTCCGGATGATTCCCGTCCTCGTCCTTGAAGTTTTCTCTGTGTTTTTCCATCAGAAGTAATGGGGTTTTTTCGCTGGCATCACCATTACTTTCAGAAGCATGATGCTTATCCTCAGAGTTTCTTCTGTATTCTTCAATCAGAGCTAATGGGGTTTCATAATTTCTGTTATCATCATTACTTTCAGAACCCTGATGGAATATTGACGCCACCCTGATGAAATGTCGACGCCATCTATTTCTACAATAGAATAATAGAATGAGATCTACACTTTGGATGAACTGGGATGATCAAATTTGTGGTTAATGAGCATCAACATTTTCTAGGCTTATTTAATAGGATGTTTAGGAGTTTTAACAACATTAAAATTTAATTAAAATAGCGGATCGAAATAGCAATAAAATAGGCTTTCTAAGCATATATAGAACATTTGAATTAAAAATGACTTGAAATTAAGTTGTTGAGAAAGTAAAAGAGAGCTAAGCATTGAATGTCCATTTGCTTAATACGGAAGGATGGAGTGGGGGGCTTCTGAGATGAGCTTGTAAAATAGCTTGTCTTGACTCATGAGTAGTAAAACTTGATTTACAACATTGCCCGGACTCAACCATTGGCTTAGGTATTTTTTCATTTCCTTCATTCTGCTTGTGTTATCTTTTAGCACTTTAATTGTTTTACATCACCTATATTTTGGTGCAGGATATTAATTGGACTGGAATAAAGCCTTAAAAGGTAATGTTTGGGCCTTCTGGATATCTCCTCTACTTGTTTAGCCTTCTTCCTATCACAAACAGAGATTAGATTAAGTTTGAATTCTCACTAAAATGGTTTTTAAGTGATAGTTTTCATTAAGACCACCCAGACTTAATCTTCAACCCAGAAAGGAACAAAACTCAATCACCCAAAACCAACAACAGCCGTGTTAGGATTCTCTTGTTTTTCCTTTACAATTCTTTTTAGGGATAATAGCATATAAGGGCAACTTTTGGGCCCTAATATTAGTAAAAGTAATATTTTAAAAAAAGATAACTTTTGAAAAATAATATCAATAAAAGGCAGAATCACTATTCATTTTCTTTCTCTTGCAGTCTATTCACCAGTGCCGCCGCTCGCCACCGCCTCCGGCAACATTGCCGGAGGTGGGCAGAGGCAGAGGTGGCAGCGGCGGTGCTGGTGGTTATTTCTCTGCCCAACGCTGCCACCTCCACCCACCAGTGCCGCCGCCGCCTCTATCTCCACCCCACCTCCGGCAATATTGTTGGAGGCGGAGGTGGGCGGAGGTGGCGGCGTTGGGCAGAGAAATAACCACTAGTGCTGCTGCCACCACCTCTGTCTCCGCCCACCTCCGGCAACGTTGCTGGAGGTGGAGGCGGAGGTGGGCAAAGATAGGCGGAGGCATTGCCGGAGGCGGCGGCGGGCGGCGGTGGACGGCGGTGCTGGCGATTAGACTGCAAGATGAAGAAGATGAATAGTGATTCTGCCCTTTATTGATATTATTTTTCAAAAGTTACCCTATTTTTAAAATTTTTTTAAAAATATTATTTTTACTAATATTAGGGCCCAAAAGTTACCCTTATATGCTATTATCCCTTCTTTTTACCTTCTTGACCCTCTTATTGATACCAACCCCAAATAGACCCCTTTCAAAATTGGCATAGGTCTGTTGTGTTTTTTATGCCCAAATTTTTTTAACTGCATTAGGAAGGCCCTTACCCATCTTTCTAATTTCATTCTTCTCATTCAACCTTTCAAGCTCCAAGACTGTGTTCTTCTCAAAAATTTTCTTTGCCGTCACACTACCTTCCTTGTGTTGCCAAGGTTTTGCTTCTTTCTTGAAACTGTCATCCTTCCCCATAGTACAAGGAGCCTTTGAAGTTGTTAAGTCCTTCTCACCGACCTTCAAAAATATCAATTCTTAACTAATAATTAATTAAATAATTATCAATATTAATTAATTAAATACTTAATTATAAAATTAATTAATAATTAAAATTTTATTAATAGTAAAATATAAAATAACAAAATATTACTAATTACCTAATAATTGTTTTTAGGGTTGATTTTACCACTATTTTCCTTGTTGAAACAAAACAATGGAATGTGAAAATTTTCCCTTCATGTTCCCTTTCTTATTCCATCCCATCCCACCAAAATCATCCCATAAACCAAATGTAGCCTTAAGAAGAGGAACAATCTCCAATGTTTGGTTCTTATTTGAGAGCCTCCATCTCTTGGTTCATAGCATCAACCATTAAGGGAACTACATTGCCTTTGTAACATTGTGAGGATAAAAACAAAAGAAGTTGTAGAGATGTAAGCATATGGTGATATATAGAGTATCATAAGAAGCATAGTTAATAATAGGACGGTTGCTGCATTTTGTTTTTCTTTTATAGAAAGTAATAGGAAGGTCAAGGTTAGAGTTCAAGATATTAGGTTTAGTAGTAGAAGTAATAAGGAGCTTAGAATCAACAAAGGTTTCATGTTTAATTAGGTTTACTTGAATGTGAGATATTAGATTGTGGTGGACATTCATTCTCAAGAGCAACTGCTCTCTTACTTTGCCTAATAAAACACTACTGCTAAAATTGAGGTAAAGGTACAAGAAGAAGAGGAGGAGATTGAACAATTCTACTACAAGTAAAAAGGTTAGAAGATGGCCCAGGAGTATCCATAGAGATTGGAATAGAAAAATTAAAAGGAGCCTGATCTTCACTAACACTCCCTTGAAGGAAGGATGGGATGATTAAAAGAAAGGTATAAAATCATGAAAGCTAACACCCTTGAAAAATATTTCCTACCAAAATGGAGGTCAAAATATCTATAGCCTTTCTAATTAAATGGAGGAATAATTGAGAAAAATACACCTTATGAGCTTAGGATCAAACTTAAGCTACTAGGGACTCATACCATGAACAAAGCAAATGCAACCAAAGACTAGGAAGACAAAAGGTTAGACCATTTGAGAAAGGATCTAGTGAGAACATTTAAGATGAAGAATTCTTGAAGGGAGTCTGTTAATAAGGTATACAATTGTTTCAACTACATCTCCCTAGAGATGAATCAAAACATACATTTGGAATAATAAACCTTTAGCAAGTTCAACCACATGTCTATTTTTTTTTTCTATTTGCAACTCTATTCTATTGGGGAGTATGAGTACATGAGCGTTGATGAATTACTCCATTCTCTTAGAGAAAATCTCATAAATGCTTTTTAAAATACTTTTTAGCATTGTTAGTTCTTATTATCTTTGTCATCTTCTCAAATTGTGTTTCCACCATATTAAAAATGTTCTAAAACAATTAAAGGGACATCATCCTTACACTTCATCATATATAAGTAAGTGTATTGAGAGTAGTCATTAATGAAAAGAATAAAATACTTCTATCCATCCATACAAGAAATAGAATATGAGCCATAGACATCAGTATATATCAAATGGGAAGTAATATTACTTCTATTATTACTAGCAAAATATGTGGTTTTACTTTTACATTGCTTTGATAGATGATAAACTTAACATTATGAAATTAAATTAGGCACTGGCTAACAAAATTAGAAAACAAAAAGTTTATGGAACTATAAGACACAAAGTCCAAGACGGTAATGCCACAACTTTAAAAGACTCAATTTTTCATTTCGGCAAAATTATATCTCGCACAGTAACCTTTCACTAGGAAGCCTAATAAAAAAAAAACTCCATCAACTTCTATGTCCACCTCTAATTAATCATTGTCCCCATGTTCAATTCTTAAGAAACATAATGAGAAATAAAGAAGATTACAAAACAACAATGAGATTTTGTAAGGGAGATAATAGACAAAAGGTTTCTAAGCAGTTGAGGTACATAAAGAATAGAGATCAAGGAAAGATTATGGATAAGCTTGACTTCAGTTAAACATGATATTAAACTCCAAAATCCACTAGCAATAGTAATCTTACCATTCCCTAAAGCTAATTTATATGAGGTGAAATATGAAGGCATATTGTCATGTTTGTACTAATTCCACAATCAGTAATCAAGGAGCTATTGGTGGAAGGATGAAATGAAAGTGCAGTACCTGTTAAGGGTGTGAGTGAGCTAAGATAACATGCAAGTTACTCGCACTTGACTTGCTAAATCCTCAAACTTGGCTCGAAGATTATCAAGTTGAATCAAGCTTGACTCGAGTCGAGTAGTTAGTCGAGCCAAGTTCGAGCTTCGTAATACCTGACTTGAATAGCTCGGACCTCACAAGCCTAATCAAGCTTCTAATAAAATAATAATTTTTAATATATTTTTATTTGCAATATAAATAAATATTACTTTTTATATTAATTTATTTATTATACAAACAAATAAATTTATAATTGAGTTTCATAATATTTTTTATTTATATTTCATAATATTGATTTATTTATGATTTTTAATATATAATCAAGTTTTCTAATATATTTTTCCCTTATAATATTTTAAATATTAATTTATTTATAATTTTTTATAAAAATTTATTTATGATTGACTCAAATCAAGTTGAGCTCAAGCCACCCAACACTCAACACACCCCTAGCATCTATTTTAGTAAAATCATTTGAAGGATTACTAGAACTAGTAGAAGTAGATGACCCACCCACTTTTCTCCAAATGAATCAAAAGATTCTTGAGTTTTGTCCATCACATCATAAGTGTCATGTGGAGAAATCTGAACACCAAGGAGATGACTATTACCACTAGTAGTAACCAAAGCAGCATTATCCTTCTTCCTTGTTTTAAAACTTTTAGGTCTCAAATAAGGGTTTAGCTTCCAATATCTTTCCATGGAGTGTTTGGGCATTTTACAATATTCACACACCACTTCATCGATCTTCTCATTGACAACATATTTGCCTATACTCCACCTCCATTTAGACAAACTAATGGTAGTGTATTCAACAACAAAGGATGCTTTGTTTGGTGAAGTCTATCTCTACATTTAATCCCACTAGGAAATCAAAGACAATATATTTCATTATTGCTCACCATCCTTAGGATCCTTCCATTGCAGGGCCTCCAAGTGGTCGATTTCTTTCCAAAGTGATTATAAAGAAGAGAAATGCATAAATACAATCCTCTACCCCTAACACATATTACAAGCTTTTCTTTGGAGTTGATAAACTTTAGTAGTATTCTTGGCCTAGAAATAGATGGCTATTACCCTATCATAAATGTCTTCAGTAGTGGAGAGGAACATGTAATTGTGGGCTATGTGTGTGGCTGCATAGAGCATATACCAGCTAAGACATTGCCATTAAAATGTTTTGCTCCCACTTGGAATACTTTGGGTCTCCAAGATAATCTCAACTTACCTCTTCCTCTAATAGTAAACTTAGTGGATTGAGACCACCCTAGAAAGTTAGTCCCATGAAGTTTTACAATGGTTATAATTCCACTAGAGATATCAACACTTCTAGGAAGAACACTAGAAGGAACCTAAGTATTCTTGGTAATGCCTATATTTCAAAACTTATTAGAAAGAATAAACCCTACTTCAATATCCCTTTCTCATCAATCCAAAGCACCTAATATGAGTTGGGCAATCATAAACCAAAAACAATAGAGTATATTCTCAGTTTATTAGTAGTAAATATGGGATTAAACATAAGTTGGCAAAAAAGTGGGAAATAAAAATTCTCAAAAAAATTCTAGGGCTCAAAAAATGTGAAGCCACTTCCTATCATTATAGAAATGTGAAATGAGCCAAAGGGCATAGGTGTCAAAGATTGAAGAGACTATAGACGTCCAAACAAGCCTAAAAATTCATATTTGTACTTTACACCTATTTTAGTTTTAAAAAATGTAGAAAAATATCCAAATGCCTTCAAATTCCCACAAGTTGCATTCCAAAATTTATCTAATAATAGTAAGGTGTCTTTGAACCTTCACACTCTAATACCAACTTGTGAAACTATGAAATGAATATTGAGATTGAAGGGAGAAAGAAGAGCAAAGAATGGAAGATAAAGGTGGCGATGAGGCAGTTTCAGGGAGGGTTTTGTAAATTATAGCCCCTACTCGCTTCCCTCAACCTCCCAACTTGTACCTATCCCAAAACCCATAGCTGGTTTGATTTTGAGAATCAAACCCTTCTCGCACATGAAAATGCAAAACCCTCCTTGACCCTATCCTCCCCGCATACAAGGGCAGGGTTGGTTTGGTTTAGAATACGCATCTAATTTCCTATTATTTGTTGTTATATATATATATATATATATATATATATATATATATATATAAAAGCACATAAACCATCCATTGTCCTTCACATAAAAATTTAAAATATTATTAAATTCAGCACCTAATACATAAATTTCATATGCTTTCCAACAATATGCGACTCAATGAAGGTTGGTTTAGCCTAATATATACCCATTCCGCCCCAAAATCTATCCTTCAACAAAAAAAAAAAAGAAAAAACCCGGCCCAACCCATTGGGGTGAGTACCACTAGGTAGGGTAGAAATTACCATCCCCAATAGAAGAGGAGCAGAGGAGGAGAAGAATAGAAAAGGAAATTTTCAAATGAATGGGTGAGTTACTATTCACACATAGAAACTAGAACTTATATTATGTGTATGAAATTACAAGTATGTCCTTAGATAGTAGGGATAAAAATGGATTTGATCAAAGTGGAAGTAGGGTAAATCCAAATCTGATATAATATGTTGTAGATCCGATCGCATCTCATAAATATTGATTTGAATTCAAATCCAACAGGATGTTGAATATCTGAATTGGATTCGAGTTGATTTAATTTTTAAAAAGATAATAAATTATTAAAAGAAAAATAAGACATAACAGTTTAAATAAAGAAAAACAAAAAATGCAATTATATATATATATATATATATTATCAAATTGGATCCTTTCGGATCGGGTAGGGGGTGATCCAATTTTGATTCAATTTTTAATTGGATCCTATTATCCAATCTGATCTGAAAATCTGAAATGAGGATATCTGAATCCGACAAAATAGGATTAGACTTTGGATCAGATTAGATCATGATCTACTCCATTTGCACACCTATTAGATAGGTGTCCAAATACAAATAAGATAAATGGATAGGAATGTAATTACAAAGAAACATATTATCAAAAGATATATGAAAATAAGTCTTCAGCCTTATTTCTTGTATTTTGGTCTAAGAATAGATTGAGGTCTATTTGCAAATCTAATCCACTAGGGATTCTTGAGTTGCATTGTAAAGTTCATTTGAAGAACTTGAAGGTGTGTTCAACAGTGGGCTTACTCTTATAGGTGATTGGTGTGGCTAATGCTATATCAAATAGTTGGGTTTTATAAAGAATTGGGTTATTCTTATGGTGTAGTTGATATATATAATATGTTGATGTGTTACAATCTAACCTGTTACAATCTAGCCTCTTGGTTGGTTTTTAGAAGATTAGGTTTGTCTGTGATGTGGAATTGGGGGGGGGGGGGGTGGAGAGAGAGAGAGAGATGGGAGATTGTGTTGTTATTTGTTAGAGAAAAATACAAAGAAGAAGAAGAAGTGGATATATGAGAAGAAGAATAAAATAAGGAGAAAATTTTAGGGGGTAAATGAGATAAAAGAGGACCTCTAAGGTGGGAAGGGAGGGAGGGAGGGGGAGAGAGAGAGAGAGAAGTGGAAGAGTTGGAGAAAAAAATGGAGAAAATTAGTATAGAAGAGGGTTGCTGATGTAAAACCAAAGACAAAGCTTGGAAGGGGGAAGAAAGGAAGGATTGGCCACTCAAGGAGAATGAAAGGGAAAAAGGAGAGGTCTAGTGACATTAGTATATAGTGATAGATTACAATGGTCTAACTATCATTTATGTAAGTGTGCATGTGCTTTGCAAATGGAAATTTTTTATGATGATGATGATAGAAAATAATATGTTTCCAAAATTTGTCGACAATTTTTTTTTTATTTTTTATACTTTTGTGTGTTTTCATCTTGTTTAATTATTATTATTATTATTATTATTATTATTATTTAATTATGACATCAAGGTTTTACACATTTGACCCAAAATGTTGAATTGTTGACTTACAATCCAAGAAAACAACTCTATTTTTTGCATTGATTTTAAATTTTTATTTTATTTTTATCATCGATAAAAACAATGGGATTATTATTTATCACACATATTTTTCTTTAATATAGTTAATTAAATAGGAAAATGAAAGAATAAAAGTTAATACCCTAAATGTAAGACTTAATGAAAGTGGATTGAATGAGAATAAATGCAATAGTTTAAATTACATTTTGTGCCATCACAATTATAGACAGATCAAATTAAAAAAATAAGGGTGTTCTAGTCAAGAATAGGATTCAGTGAATGTAAATAGGAGTTAATACCTTAAAGACTTGATGATAGGGATTTGAATGAGGAGAAAAGTGATTATTTATTTTGCATTTTTTTCCTTATAATTAAAGAGCAACCAAATTAAAAAATTAAAGTTATAGTAAAACAAAAATTCCACACTCATTCACACTTTTAATAGTAATAATGTATCCAAATTTTTTTATATGTTTTATGTTTTTTTTTTTTGTTTTTTATTATTAATTGGATGCAGATTGAAAATTCAAATATGATTGCATAACACCTCATCCAAATATGTGATAATTGGGTCAAATTTCACAATTTCAAGAATCATTGATATGCCTACTTGTTTGGCTAGATTATTCTTTTTGTAATATTTAATCTTTTTGGTGTATCTTTTTTTTTGTTTATTTATGAAAAAATGTAGGCTTTAAATAGAGGGAATTGAATGGGGTGAAAAGTAGTAACTCAATTTACAATTTAAACCACATAATTAAATAGGGACTAAATTAAAAAAATGAGTATTTTAAAAATAAAGTTTCACAATCTTATTCATATTTTTTATAGTAGTGTAAATATAGAATTATACATGTGTTCAATTTTTTCTATAAATTTTTAATATTTTGTGTGTAAAAATAATTCTAATATGTCAAGCTTACTTTTTGTTTAATATGATAAATATATGACATTATACATCTTCTTAAATGTATTTGTTTGCAAAATTTATGTATCTTTTTCATTTTTGTATTTTTATATTTTATTTAGTTTTATTATTTATTTATGACATTAAGGGTTAACATGTTTGACCCAAAATTTGAACTATTGGTCTTTTCCAAATGGTAAAATAATTTCATTTTTTTTTCAATTCTAAATTATGTATTTCATTTCCATTACCAATAAAAGTAATTTGTGTTTATTACACCTTTTTTTTAATCTGATTAATAAAATTATTATTAGAAATTCTTAGCCACCACTTGAATTAAAAATGGTTTTGTTTTTGAGTCAATTTTAAAATATATGGGTTTATATTGTTAAAAATATTTACTCAATTATGGGCTAAATAGTTTAAGTATAAGATTTAATGAGAGGGATTAATTGAGATGGGAAGTAATAATTGAAGTTACATTTCTAATCTTACTATTAGAGATGGATTAAATACATAATTATGGGCATTTTAATAACCATAAAAATTGGAATTAAAGCTGTAATAAAATGGCCTGTGTACCCTTTTTCAAGCAAAGAAGTAAAGGGTCATATATAAAAGTATGAATGCAACATCAAAATTCTTTCTCTTCTAAGTGGATCCTCATACCTATCTTCACTTTTATATTCAGGTTCGCTAGCATCTAGAGGCGCCCAATTCAAATTCATCCTGCATAGAGGAAAGCATTGTACATAGTGTTAATAATGTTTAGCTAACCATCACCCGCTAGCCTATCTTTCACCTTTTTTTTTTCTTTTTTTGATAGGTATCTTTCTCTTGATATCTACTTCTTTCTCTTTGTATAATCAGGGGCTTATAAGTAGAAATTTGGCTTTTCACATATATATATATATATACTAGCTTGCCTATGATTCCCGAATAACTTATTGACAATAAAGTAATAATCAATTAGCTATGTTTTTTTATCAAAACTCACGGGAGAGTTTTAATAGGTGCTCACATGTAGGGTGTACCTCTCAAAACTCACCTGAAATCATGGTTTTCGAATCACCATTGACCTAGACGGTCATAACGTTTGGCCTAGGAATCATCCAGGCAATATATATATATACACTAGCTTTCTTATGATTCCCGAATAACTTATTGACAATAAAGTAATAATCAATTAGCTATGGTTTTTATCAAAACTCATGGGAGAGTTTTAATAGGTGCTCACATGTAGGGTGTACCTCTCAAAACTCACATGAAATCATGGTTTTCAAATCACCAAAGACCTAGACGGTCATAATGTTTGGCCCAGGAATCATCCAGGCAATTGGTTCCGTTTTACCCCAAACCTGGTCCCTAGCCAAAAACCGTTGAATTAGTCAATGACCCATTGACCCAGGCGGTTGAACCGTTAACCCATTCAATGGTTTTTGATATATTTTTTTTTATTTTTTAAATTTTTATTGTCATAATGGACCATTTATTCGAACTAGATGGTCGAACGGTCGACCCAAAAACCGGTGGCCAAAACGGTTCCATTTCTGTGTCATTTTTTAAAACCATGCATGAAATCAATTTGGTATCATATTAATACATTTTTAATTTTCCTAAAAGTAAATATTAGAACTAATTTAATTAACAAAAGAATCATCAATTAAGTCTTGGTTGTGTTTGATACCCTTATACAAATTGGTCAGAGATATGTGTTGTCAAATCACATATCAATCACGTATTCGTCACTTCAGCTATAATGGAATGATTAGACTTCATCCCTTGGAACAACACACCAATTTGTCATTCCTACTAACAACTTTACTCACATGCATTATTGACTATTCATGTTTTAAGCATAAACAGCCTCATATAGTAGTTGTATATGCAAATTTGAATTGATCAACCCAAAATGCTTCAAGTGGAAACAAACACAACCTAAGTTTAACTGATGACCTTGTTGACACCCCTCCAAATAGGAGGCGCATGCTCTCCATGGTATAGCTAGTGATCCTCGCATATACTCTACTTTGGCCCACCCATATTCCCCTATAATATCTAATATGTATAACCAAATAAATAAATAATTAAATCCTCTTTATTAAGTTTAAATATTATCATTTTCAATAAGAATTTTAAGAGGGAATGGAACATAGATAGTATAAAGCGATTTACAGTTTGAAGGGAGAAATTAGTACAGAAATCATATTTAACATAAGCATGTAAAAACGAATTAACCTATGCTTTCAAAAATTGATCATAATCCAACCAAAAGTAAGAGTTAAGTTAAAAACGAATTAATGCAACTTGAAAAATTCCAAACAATCCCTTCCTCTCTTTCTAGACTCTTCTATTAATCATCTCAAAAAAAAAAGATGGCTTTCATTGTTGATCTCCTGACATAATAGATTCTCTAATATACGTGCTTTATACTGTCTCATGAAGAAGGCAAAAATCTTATGGTCTTATATAATGCTAAAATTCTATACTAAATGAGAATCTAATGTTGCCAAGTGTCTAGTTTAATGGGAACTTAATTCTTGAAATCTCTATTGAGTGTACTGTTATAGTAGGATTTTGGAGATCAGTGTACAATAGAAAAGGAAGAAAAAAAAAATCAAGGCATGGTAGATATCCTACCATTACATAACCATACATTACAAATTAAAGAGGCGATAAAACAAATACATACCTCAGACTCAGAGGATACAAATCCTTTGACAATTAATGTGGGAGAGAATCGATCAGTATATCTATAATAATAAGAAAAAAAAAGTTAGACATGAGCAAACAGTTTATAGAGTTGGGGAGGAGAGAGAGAACTGCTGAGGACTAGAAAAGATAATCGCTTGCAACAATCAGGATTCAGGAGTAGAAAAGATAATCGCTTGCAACATTCGAATAAGAATGTGAATAAAAGCGCAACTTCATTTAATTATAATAATACCAATAAAAAAGTCAACTTCATTTAATTATAAACAAGTTAACTTCATTCTAGCTTTTTTATTTTTCATAGTTGAAACGATTACACATCAGCTTCTGATGAAGAGATAAGGTTATAAAGTGGGAAGCATGCCACTATATATTCCCATACATGTCATGTGAAAAAAAAAATACTAAGCATTTAATATTTGGCTATAATATTTAATTCACCAAAAAAAGGTAATATTTAAAAAATTTAAATTATAATGATAAATTTTGAACCATATTATTGTTATTATTATTATTGTTATAAAAATCAAGTTTTTAAAAAAACAAATTTCATTTTATTTAAGAGTAAAAAAAGCACAAATTTCAAAGAAAAACCCTAAAATCATCAAAGCCAAAATTGACCATGTAACAGAGGCTGATAGGGTAGATTCCCGTTTCAAAATTCTCAAACCGATCCCTACTGGATAGGTTCCACATTTTGTTTGGAATTAAACTAAACCATCCATGCTCAACGGATTGACCCAAAGCAAATTTGCATCATTGTGACAACTGACAGCTAACATACAACTGACAAGTGACAGCTAACATACAACTGACATTAAAAGGCTAACAGAACATGACAAAGAAAAGGGAAATAAAAATCCCTACACTTTAAAGTACACTTTATTTTAGAACAATATTAGAAAGGTCAAATGGTTCATGGGTGGAGAGAAGATGTGGAAGATGTGCTGAGACCTGTAAGGCTGTTTATGTAATTACTTATACACCCCTGGGTTTTTAGTTAAATGCTGAGACTTTAAAGCTACATTTCTCCTGAGTCAAAGTTGCCAATGTCAATATGTTCATCAAAAAATAATAGGCCAAATTGAGGGCTGGGTTTTTAGGCTTTGTTTTACACTGTTTTAAGCATGGTTTTTGAGCAGCCGTTGATACGGATGGTCGGACTGTTTAGTCTGAGAATCGTCTAAAAAACCTGTTCCATTTTATTCAAACCCAGTTTTTGGCTAAAAATTATTGAATCAGTCAATGATTTGTTGGTTCAAGTGGTCAAACCATTTGACCTATTTAATGGTTTTTGATCATTTTTATCTTAATTTTTTATTAAAACAAACCTTTTGTTTGAATCGAACAGTCAAACTATCAACTTAGAAACCGGTGGTTAGAACGATTCCGATTCCGGATTATTTTTTAAAACATTAATTTTAGACTTAAACTTCGAATTAAATCCATTTAAATTTTGACCAAAGCTAAACCCGAACACAGCCCATGAATAGGTCTACTTGTTAAGTTCATTACGATCTCCTACTAACCTCTGCCCTTCCTACTAAATCATATGGTCACATCTATCCTAAATTCATCTGGCATCCCTCCCCTGTTTGACCCAAGTTTTATGCAACCAACATTTTATGTTTCTCTCTTGTGGAACCGGATGGACTGGAGACAAATTAAATCATCCACAGTGGGATGGGTAATGATAAGTAGCCCAGCCCACTGCCTATGATTTTGTCTCTGACCAATCTACATGGCTCTTGAGATTAGCTGAATTCAGGTAGCTGTGTTACGGGCTGTGGTCCCAACAAAAGACAACACGTCAACAAGACACAAGGCTTGAGGAAGAAGACACTCTTTGAATGCTCTTTATGTACAAGTAAATATTAATCATATCTAAGGCTATGTTTGGTTTGAAGGAAAAAGTAGGGAAAGGAAAGGAAAGGCAAGGAAATCTTTACAAATTTTGTATAGATTTTGATATCTTTATCTTCCTTTCCCTACCTTTTCTTTCAAACCAAACATAGCCTAAAGGAATCTAGATTAACAGACTAAACATCTAGGTTTATGGTGGATCTAAGTTTTTCATACGGATCATGATGCATACAAAAGGAAGCTAATAAATTTTAAAGCATTATAAGACACAAGAAAAGAAGGGATGACGCCACCAACACATCTTAACATGCATTCACCAAATTGGCATCAATGACCAATTTTAGAATGGCTCAAAGTCCTTAAACCATATTAGAAACTGTATCAAACGGTAATAAAATAGTTTAGTTTTCATGCCAAAACAATTTGGTTTGGTCTATAAATTTCTTAATTCATAATTTATTGGTGTGGTTTGGAATCTTCTCCAAACTGCTCTGAATTAAACCATGAACACCCTTGACTTAGATTATGATACTTTCTTGTAGGAGGCATAAAGGTGTAATCGTAATATATATAAGGAGTAGACAATTGTTAGTAAAGCAATGGACTTTGAATTTTCTTGCGATTATTCAATGAAGAATTTCCATTCTTCCTATATTGACTTAAGTTCTTTTCATTATAGCTTTTTTGAATGTGAATTGTTTATTTGACTTATGTTAGTTGATTTCAAAACACAAGTTTGATCCCTTCTTTGAACTATGTCTCTTAAAAGAGACAAGTGATTCACATCATAGAACAAGAAACCAACAAGACACAAGAATAAGTGGTGGTATTGAGATAAAAACAAGTCAAAGCACTTGCTCAAGAGCTAAGATCTCTTCACTCTCTCTCTCTGAAACGAAAGATAGCCACTCTGATGCAAATGCCTTCACTCATTCCTTATCATCATCCAGACAAGCAACCAAATCAATTGTAGCCATGGGTGGTGGTGACTAGAGATGGTGGGTAAATATATATAAATTACGGGAAACATAGAAAATAAAACTATGCATGTCAAGTCGAACGGTCCGACTGTTCGAACTGAACGGACAACCGTTCTGACAAAAAAAAAAAAAAAACACAAAACTGTAGAATGGTTCAAACGGTTTGACTGCCCAGGTCAATGGTTTGCTGAAAACCGGAACCAGTCACCTGACCAGTTCCCGGTTTTTCCAATCTGACCGTCTGGTCTGGTCCGATTTTGAAAACAAAGTGTCAAACAGAAATTGCAAATAAGTAACAAATGATATATAGGAAATAATACAATAACAATTTAAATGAAACCATGCATTTCAGCAATAAAACAAAAATTAATTGTAAAAAGATAGAAAATGATAAAAATTTTTCAAAAAAATAAATAACATATTTCAGCCAAAAAATAGAAACTGCAGAAATTGATAAAATTTTCAAAAAAAGAACATAGCCAAAAGTAGTAGAAATTAAAAAATTATAAAAACCAATTTTTTTAGAATTGAAAATAATAAAAATCTATATCTATGCTAAATTAATGTGATGCCTATGGAGTTGCCACATAGCATGGCTTATCTCCCTTTTTCCACTCCTTATCAAGAAACTAATTATCACCCACTTACTCCTAAATTATCTCTAACTATCTCTAATTCCTATTTATTTTCTAAATTATCTCTAATTCCTATTTATTATCTCCCCTACTTTTCATCTATATTTATCAAAATAAAGTTTCAATTAAAAAATTTAACACTTATTTAATTATTATAATGAAATCATGTAATGACTTTAAAAATTTTATTAAACACAAAAAATAATTATAAAATATTTAATAATATTTATATTATTAGTAATTATATATTTATGAAATTCATAATGAAATTATGTAATAAAAATATAAATTATAATTTTATGGATTACTAAATTTAATAACTAATTAATATTTTAAGAATATAAATTAAAAATTATACAAAGTTATTGAAATAATAAAAATTAAATTTAAAACATAAAATATTATTTAATTATTTAAATAACTAAATATATTCAATATTAAAATATTTAACATTACGTAATAACTTTAAAAGAAATAAAATCTAAATACAAAAAGTTTAAATACTTTAAATATTCAAATAATGAAATATTTAAAAAACCAAATTTTAAATAGTTAAAATAACAAAATTATGTAATAACTTTAAAAAATTTCTTAAGAGTACAAATAATTATAATAGATGTCATAATATTTCAATTAATTATAATTTTATATTTAGAAAATTAATAACAAAATTATGTAATAATAGTATAAATTATAATTTTCTAGATCAATATATTTGATAAATAATTAATATTTTAGAAAATTAAATAATGGTATTATTTAAATACTTAAATATTATTGTCAATAACTAATTTTTAAATACTTTAAATATAAAAAAAATTATTAACTAAATCATATCTTATATATTGTTTCAAAAACAAAAAAAAAGGAT